>NC_041215.1:129496825-129552955 GCF_002837175.3 Physeter macrocephalus | reverse complement strand
CACTATGGAGAACAGTATGGAGGTTCCTTAAAAAACTAAAAATAGAACTACCATATGACCCAGAAATCCCACCTACTGGGCATATACCCAGAGAAAACCATAAGTCAAAAAGACACATGCACCCCAGTGTTCATTGCAGCACTAATTACAATAGCCAGGTCATGGACGCAACCTAAATGTTCTTTTAAACTGACCCAATTATATTTTATTGTAACTTCCGTGAAGAATTTGCCATTTTTAGAGTCCCTTCCTCATTTTCAACTCCTAACTATTCTACACTTAGCAATACTTCTGGTCACCGTGATCCAGGGCCTTCCCATGGGATGATCTACTCGCCACTGGTCATTGTCACTGCGTTAGACTATGACTCTCTTTTCTGTTACAGCCCAGGACTTTATATAACATTTTTACGTAATTTTTATCATTTTTTCTTGATTATCAAAGGAATCTATGCTCAGATAAGCTCAAAGAAAAAAAACCCCGACAATTCTATCCTTAAAAGAGATCATTTTAAATTTTAGGTGAACATCTTTGAAATCTTTTTAACGCACGTTTTAGGAAACTGAAATTGGATCTCACTGTGCATTCTCTTTTGTAATGAGTTTCTAAAAGTGAACACTGTGTTTCAAATAATCTTGTATTGTTAATTATTTTTCTAAAGGGTGGTTATTAATGGCTGTGTTTTATTCCATCATACGAATGTGGCATTATGTACTTAAAAGACTTAATCATTCACATGCCATTTATTGATTACCTGTCTTGTGGCAGCTGATCACAAGGGATCCGGGAGTGAATAAGACAGGTAGGGCTTTAGCTCTTGGTGCTTATGGAATAGCAGGTATGAAGATATGACCAAGGCTCTGATGGAGCTGCGTTGGGGTGATTGGGTGGTTGAGAAGAGGGGTGCCTCACTGCGACTGGGGCCTGGGAGGAAAGTCAGGAAGTGTTCCAAGGACGCTGATGTTTCAACCGAGACCCGAAGGAGAAGCCGCAGCAAAAAAGATGAATCAGTGAGGGCTGCAGGCAGAGGAAAGATCCTCCCAGGAAGAGAGAATCCCCAGCAGGAGGCAGGGGAGAGGGAGGGTGGCATGTCTGAGGGACAAAAAGAAGTTCTGCAGAGCCGTGACACAGAATGTGATGGAAAGACAATAAAGGCTGGAGACATCGTAGGAGCCGGCTCAGGCGGGCCTTCAAACACCATGATAAAGTGATTGGGCGTCACCTGAGAGTAACTGCAGGAACAGTCTTAGCCCGGGAAGGGCAGAACTTTAACATTTGGGAGGGATTACTGTGGCTGAAGTGAGAAGAAGGGACCAGAGGAGTTCGAAAATCAGAGAAACCTGTTAGGAATCTCTTGTAATGTAGGTGAACTGCATAGTGGAGTGAATTAGAGTGGTACCATGGAGACAGAGGGACATGGACAGATCGGCTGTAAGAGGAGGAGGAGCTGGGCGGGGCAGAGCAAGCCAGCTTTCAGAAGGTGCAGGCACCGTCCTGTATGGGGGTGCTCTTGGGCAGTGAGCAGCTTGGAGAGGGGAGGATAAGTCATGAGTACAAGAAGCCCATGGAAGAGTCAGAGGGAATTGTGAAATTGTCAACTGAAAAGTGAACCTGAGCGTGGGGGAGAGACTGGGCTGGAAAGGTCACTTCAGGGCGTTTCTACTTACTTATAGGTGTTAGTTTCAGCCACAGGCATGTGTGAAACCGCCCAGGAAAGAACGTGGAGGGGAAGAGAAGAGGGGCCAGGACAGAACGAGGAACGTCAGCTTCTAAGAATCACTGAGGAAATGGAGTCTGCCAAAGGGACATTTATTCATTTTTTATTTTTGCTATTTTTTATCTGCCGCAGAGAACTCTTCATACGCGTGTTTTTTATGCATTTGTTCATCTAGTTCTGTGGGACAAACGTCTAGAACTAGAACTACTTGTTTAAAGGGCTTACAAAGTTGTATTTAACTTTTACAAACCCGAAAACCTTGTGGTCCAGGTGCAGAGATGAGACTCAGTTGAAGAAATACCAATCAATTAGAAAACACAGGAACAATGCTTATCTTTTATTTGCAGTCTTTGAGAATTCTGAAAGAATCCAATTATATCTAACTCCTAAGTGCGCTTGTGAAAGCTTTTCTTGTTCTACCCCATTTCCTCAGACCACAGCTGTTCCTCTGTGTCTGTCTTTCATTCCCCTTACTCTTATCATACATTTATGTTTTTTAATTATTATTATATGTTTATTAGGAGGATTGGCTAGGTTAGGTGATAGCCTTTTGTTTTCCATACAATATAATTTTTAGAGCATCTCTGTATCCATTAAAAATCTTGATTTAAAAGTAACAATCCAATTGAAATAGGCGGTGAAAAAAAAAAAGAGAGTGCATTGGCTCATGTAACAAATATGCAGGATGAACTCAAGCATGGCTTGATCCAGGGGCTCAATATCATCAAGCCTGAGTTTTGATCTCTCCAACAATCTTATCTCTCCTTTCCTGGGTTGGATCCATTGTCAGAATGGCTGGAGCAGAGTTTGTCTTCTCCCAATAAATCAAAAGCCGTGAGGCTGACTTGGATTGTTTTGAATTGAGACATTTGCCCACCCCTGAACCAATGCGGCCATGGTATGGAATACTTTGGCTAGCCAGGCTTTAGACACAAAGTCACCCTTGGAGCTGGCATCTGGGGTCCATTTCATCCAAAGTATAAGGACTGAGGAAAGAGGCATGTTGGTTTAAGAAAAGAGGAAAATTGGTGCACAGTTGTAAAAATAAATGATAATGGAATTTGGGGGGTTAAAAGTAGTAAATAAATACTGTAGCAGTAGAGTGCTGTCATACCACATGCAAAGATTAAATCTGTCTTCGTTGGGAGAAAAAGATAGTTATGAAACTTCGTAATAGTGTATGCATTTCCCTCCTCAGGACCAAATAGAAAGAAACACTGTGGTTACCAGCAGAGAAAAACACTGTGTAAAGGAAAGGTGGATCCTCCTTAAAAAATCCTGAAGGCAGGCCACACCTCAGGCCAATTAAGTTAGTAGCTCCAGAGGTGGGAACCAGGCACTGAATTTTTAAAAACTCACCAGGTGGTTTCAGTGCAGCCAGGGTTGAGAGCCACTTGCTTAAAGAGCAAAGTTACAGAGTTCCCTTAGGGATTAATTACTCGGAGCAGCCCAAGAAGGTTTCTGTAAAGCCTTCTTTGCCAACAGAAGCCTTGACATCCACAAGGGGATAATGGCCCTATGCCTGATATGGTCTCGACATTGGCAAACCTAGCAACAGGGCCTAGCACCCCTTTGATTTTCTTTGTGTGGAAGTGGAAACTAGGCATTTCTACACATCAGCCCATTAAAAATTAATGAAAATGAGTGTTATTTTTTAAAAAAGCAGATGAAGAAACTGAGGCTAAAAATTCATTAAGTCCTTGGAGAGGGACAGACTTGTGTTGAATTTCACTTCTGTCAATTACCAGATGGCTTTGGTCAAGTTACTTAACCCTTCTGGGTCTCAGTTTCATACTATGTAAAACATAATGCCTGTCTCATGGACTTGCTGGGTAATATATGGTAGGTATTCAGGACCTGTGTCTCCCTTGCACGTCCCATTTCTTAGTTCCTATCTTTTTTTTTTTTTTTTTAATTTTTCTCCAGACTTAGAATTTCTATGAGTTGAGACATCAAGATCCTTCTTATGTGTGGAAGGCAATCCTCTGACTCTCTTACAGGGAAATTTTCCTGTTTTTCATGTCAGAGAGAATGGTTACATCACTTGCCCAAGATTCCCAACCTCTTGGGTTCTTCCAGGTTCCAGTTCTGTCTGGACTCCTTGGAAGCTTCCTGGCTTCTCTTTCTGATTCATTCTTGTCTCCTGCAGTCTATTCTCCACACAACAGCCAAAGTGATCCTTCTCAAATGGAAAGCCCATGTTTTCACTCCCTGTCTCTCAAACCTTGGTGATCTGCCATCAAAAATGTGGTCCACGGCCCACACGTCCCTGGTTGCCTCTCCAGCATCATTTCTTGCTACTCTTTGCTGGTGGCTTGTTGTTCTTAAAACACACCAATTGCTTGAGAATTGTCCTGCAAGGGGCACCATTCGCCTCTGGAAACAACTTGCTCCTTGGGCATTTGCACCTGCTGGAACCCTTCCTCCTGGCTTGAATATGGCTCATGCCCCCTGGTCATTTAGGTCTCCCTAACTACACTATTTAAGATGACCCCCATTATTCTCTGCCCCTTACCTGCTTCAGTAGCATGTAGCACTAGCTAATGATATATATTTACTTATCTTTCTATTTGTTTTTCTCACCAGAATATAAGGTCTTGAGCAGTGCCTGGTACGTGGTTGGTCTCAATCAGTACAGGTTAGATAAATGAATGCCCAAAGGAAATCGCAGAACCTTCTGACTGAACCTCTAAATTTCCATTGTTAATAGCCAATTATTTTTGCTCATATAATTCATCTACTTTAAATAATTTTCATCTCTTCTGCCTTCTCTCTATTTAGGCTGAACTGGGGAAAAGTTGATTTAACATTCCTCTGACTATTTCCTAGTTATTTTTCATTTTCCTGTCTTAGATCTCAATTTGTCTTTCTGTTCTCCCAAAGTGAAAGTCCTTCAAGTGATTTTTTACTCTCTCAAATGGCTTTTCTTAAAAATTAAAAGTCACATTTTATATGTAATCGCCTTGGGCCTTTTATGTCTGTTGTTTTTGTAATTGCTTTTCCTAGATATTCCCCCTTTCCCTCTTTATCTTACATAACTGTCTGCTTTCTTAGAACCAGAACAAATGTGGTTCCAATTAAGTTTTCCATAAACATCAGCCAAAACCTCTTCTCTGATTCTAATATCATCCCTCATCCTTCTCTGCCCAGCCAAATCTTGGGCTTTTCTTTGAAGCCCAGCACACAACCCAACTCTCCCGTGAGGTTTTCCTGGCCTGCCCCACCCCGGTAACAAGCCATCTTTCTTTGGAATCACCGCCACTCTAGAGCCTGTGCTGCACACACTGGTCCCACGTTGACAGCCTGGGCCGGTCCCTCCAACCTCACACCACACTGGAATCGTTCAGTAAAATGTTTGCAAAAAGAAAAGCAAAGGCCTCAAGTTGTTCCTTCATCATCCTAAATGTGCCCTTCTGGTCTCTTCAGTTAGAGAATAAGTTTTTTGAGAGTCAAAGCTCTTCTTTATCTTTGCTTCCCTTTGCAGCTCATCAAGCCCCTTAGATGAACTACATTGTCTACCTTCATCTTGATTCAGTGATTACTCATTTATACCTCTGTCATTAAAACAACAATTGACCAATCATCCTTTTCATATTTCCTCATTGTAACTCCCCAAACCTGAGACATATTTATCAATCCTGTTTTACTCATTACCCTAGTGTGTAATAAATCTGTTAGAGTGTGTCCTCTGTCACTCATCCATTCGTTTGTCCGCCTATTGCATAAATATTTACAGAGTGGCCGCTATGCTGAGTGCTGGGGCTCGAGGTTGAGAGGAACCAGCATGGCTTCTCCTCCAGGAAGTCCGTGGTCATGTGGGCTGGGAGACAGATGATAGGAAATCCACAACTATGTCACTGAAAATTCAAGGAAGTGCTGTGGAAGTAGTGAGCAGGACACTGCGATACAGAATTAGAAAGGGATACCTAGAATGGGGTGATCAGAGAAGTCCTGTCTGTCTTAAGGTTGAAGCCGAGAACCAAAAGGGAGCCAGTTGTGAAGCAGATAGGAGCAGCAGTGTCCAGGCCATGTTGCAAGGCTCTGCAAGGGGAGTAGCTTGTCTTTGGGGGAACCGAATGGAGGCCAGTGGGCTGGCTCCTAGAGAGAGAGGGGCCAGAGTGGTCAGCTGAGTCCTAGCCCGCAGGACTTGATGCTCATGGGAGGGAGGTCAAATTTTATTCTAAGAGCGATTGGAAGCCATGATAATATTTACATTTTAAGTAAATGACGCTCATTGCTATTTGGAGAATTTGTCATGGGGTCAGATAGAACAGGGAATTGTGGTGTCCATACGTTTGTTCTCTACATCTGTGTCTCTATTTCTGCCTTGCAAACCAGTTCATCTGTACCATTTTCCTAGATTCCACATATATGCATTAATATACGATACTTGTTTTTCTCTTTCTGACTTACTGCACTCTGTATGATAGTTTCTAGGTCCATCCAGGTCTCTACACATGACCCAGTTTCATTCCTTTTTATGACCGAGTAATATTCCATTGTGTGTGTACACACACACACACACACACACACACACACACACCACCACATCTTAATCCATTCATCTGTCGATGGACATTTAAGTTCAGCCACTATGGAGAACAGTATGGAGGTTCCTTAAAAAACTAAAAATAGAATTACCATATGACCCAGAAATCCCACCTACTGGGCATATACCCAGAGAAAACCATAAGTCAAAAAGACACATGCACCCCAGTGTTCATTGCAGCACTAATTACAATAGCCAGGTCATGGACGCAACCTAAATGTTCTTTTAAACTGACCCAATTATATTTTATTGTAACTTCCGTGAAGAATTTGCCATTTTTAGAGTCCCTTCCTCATTTTCAACTCCTAACTATTCTACACTTAGCAATACTTCTGGTCACCGTGATCCAGGGCCTTCCCATGGGATGATCTGCTCGCCACTGGTCATTGTCACTGCGTTAGACTATGACTCTCTTTTCTGTTACAGCCCAGGACTTTATATAACATTTTTACGTAATTTTTATCATTTTTTCTTGATTATCAAAGGAATCTATGCTCAGATAAGCTCAAAGAAAAAAAACCCCGACAATTCTATCCTTAAAAGAGATCATTTTAAATTTTAGGTGAACATCTTTGAAATCTTTTTAACGCACGTTTTAGGAAACTGAAATTGGATCTCACTGTGCATTCTCTTTTGTAATGAGTTTCTAAAAGTGAACACTGTGTTTCAAATAATCTTGTATTGTTAATTATTTTTCTAAAGGGTGGTTATTAATGGCTGTGTTTTATTCCATCATACGAATGTGGCATTATGTACTTAAAAGACTTAATCATTCACATGCCATTTATTGATTACCTGTCTTGTGGCAGCTGATCACAAGGGATCCGGGAGTGAATAAGACAGGTGGGGCTTTAGCTCTTGGTGCTTATGGAATAGCAGGTATGAAGATATGACCAAGGCTCTGATGGAGCTGCGTTGGGGTGATTGGGTGGTTGAGAAGAGGGGTGCCTCACTGCGACTGGGGCCTGGGAGGAAAGTCAGGAAGTGTTCCAAGGACGCTGATGTTTCAACCGAGACCCGAAGGAGAAGCCGCAGCAAAAAAGATGAATCAGTGAGGGCTGCAGGCAGAGGAAAGATCCTCCCAGGAAGAGAGAATCCCCAGCAGGAGGCAGGGGAGAGGGAGGGTGGCATGTCTGAGGGACAAAAAGAAGTTCTGCAGAGCCGTGACACAGAATGTGATGGAAAGACAATAAAGGCTGGAGACATCGTAGGAGCCGGCTCAGGCGGGCCTTCAAACACCATGATAAAGTGATTGGGCGTCACCTGAGAGTAACTGCAGGAACAGTCTTAGCCCGGGAAGGGCAGAACTTTAACATTTGGGAGGGATTACTGTGGCTGAAGTGAGAAGAAGGGACCAGAGGAGTTCGAAAATCAGAGAAACCTGTTAGGAATCTCTTGTAATGTAGGTGAACTGCATAGTGGAGTGAATTAGAGTGGTACCATGGAGACAGAGGGACATGGACAGATCGGCTGTAAGAGGAGGAGGAGCTGGGCGGGGCAGAGCAAGCCAGCTTTCAGAAGGTGCAGGCACCGTCCTGTATGGGGGTGCTCTTGGGCAGTGAGCAGCTTGGAGAGGGGAGGATAAGTCATGAGTACAAGAAGCCCATGGAAGAGTCAGAGGGAATTGTGAAATTGTCAACTGAAAAGTGAACCTGAGCGTGGGGGAGAGACTGGGCTGGAAAGGTCACTTCAGGGCGTTTCTACTTACTTATAGGTGTTAGTTTCAGCCACAGGCATGTGTGAAACCGCCCAGGAAAGAACGTGGAGGGGAAGAGAAGAGGGGCCAGGACAGAACGAGGAACGTCAGCTTCTAAGAATCACTGAGGAAATGGAGTCTGCCAAAGGGACATTTATTCATTTTTTATTTTTGCTATTTTTTATCTGCCGCAGAGAACTCTTCATACGCGTGTTTTTTATGCATTTGTTCATCTAGTTCTGTGGGACAAACGTCTAGAACTAGAACTAGTTGTTTAAAGGGCTTACAAAGTTGTATTTAACTTTTACAAACCCGAAAACCTTGTGGTCCAGGTGCAGAGATGAGACTCAGTTGAAGAAATACCAATCAATTAGAAAACACAGGAACAATGCTTATCTTTTATTTGCAGTCTTTGAGAATTCTGAAAGAATCCAATTATATCTAACTCCTAAGTGCGCTTGTGAAAGCTTTTCTTGTTCTACCCCATTTCCTCAGACCACAGCTGTTCCTCTGTGTCTGTCTTTCATTCCCCTTACTCTTATCATACATTTATGTTTTTTAATTATTATTATATGTTTATTAGGAGGATTGGCTAGGTTAGGTGATAGCCTTTTGTTTTCCATACAATATAATTTTTAGAGCATCTCTGTATCCATTAAAAATCTTGATTTAAAAGTAACAATCCAATTGAAATAGGCGGTGAAAAAAAAAAAGAGAGTGCATTGGCTCATGTAACAAATATGCAGGATGAACTCAAGCATGGCTTGATCCAGGGGCTCAATATCATCAAGCCTGAGTTTTGATCTCTCCAACAATCTTATCTCTCCTTTCCTGGGTTGGATCCATTGTCAGAATGGCTGGAGCAGAGTTTGTCTTCTCCCAATAAATCAAAAGCCGTGAGGCTGACTTGGATTGTTTTGAATTGAGACATTTGCCCACCCCTGAACCAATGCGGCCATGGTATGGAATACTTTGGCTAGCCAGGCTTTAGACACAAAGTCACCCTTGGAGCTGGCATCTGGGGTCCATTTCATCCGAAGTATAAGGACTGAGGAAAGAGGCATGTTGGTTTAAGAAAAGAGGAAAATTGGTGCACAGTTGTAAAAATAAATGATAATGGAATTTGGGGGGTTAAAAGTAGTAAATAAATACTGTAGCAGTAGAGTGCTGTCATACCACATGCAAAGATTAAATCTGTCTTCGTTGGGAGAAAAAGATAGTTATGAAACTTCGTAATAGTGTATGCATTTCCCTCCTCAGGACCAAATAGAAAGAAACACTGTGGTTACCAGCAGAGAAAAACACTGTGTAAAGGAAAGGTGGATCCTCCTTAAAAAATCCTGAAGGCAGGCCACACCTCAGGCCAATTAAGTTAGTAGCTCCAGAGGTGGGAACCAGGCACTGAATTTTTAAAAACTCACCAGGTGGTTTCAGTGCAGCCAGGGTTGAGAGCCACTTGCTTAAAGAGCAAAGTTACAGAGTTCCCTTAGGGATTAATTACTCGGAGCAGCCCAAGAAGGTTTCTGTAAAGCCTTCTTTGCCAACAGAAGCCTTGACATCCACAAGGGGATAATGGCCCTATGCCTGATATGGTCTCGACATTGGCAAACCTAGCAACAGGGCCTAGCACCCCTTTGATTTTCTTTGTGTGGAAGTGGAAACTAGGCATTTCTACACATCAGCCCATTAAAAATTAATGAAAATGAGTGTTATTTTTTAAAAAAGCAGATGAAGAAACTGAGGCTAAAAATTCATTAAGTCCTTGGAGAGGGACAGACTTGTGTTGAATTTCACTTCTGTCAATTACCAGATGGCTTTGGTCAAGTTACTTAACCCTTCTGGGTCTCAGTTTCATACTATGTAAAACATAATGCCTGTCTCATGGACTTGCTGGGTAATATATGGTAGGTATTCAGGACCTGTGTCTCCCTTGCACGTCCCATTTCTTAGTTCCTATCTTTTTTTTTTTTTTTTTAATTTTTCTCCAGACTTAGAATTTCTATGAGTTGAGACATCAAGATCCTTCTTATGTGTGGAAGGCAATCCTCTGACTCTCTTACAGGGAAATTTTCCTGTTTTTCATGTCAGAGAGAATGGTTACATCACTTGCCCAAGATTCCCAACCTCTTGGGTTCTTCCAGGTTCCAGTTCTGTCTGGACTCCTTGGAAGCTTCCTGGCTTCTCTTTCTGATTCATTCTTGTCTCCTGCAGTCTATTCTCCACACAACAGCCAAAGTGATCCTTCTCAAATGGAAAGCCCATGTTTTCACTCCCTGTCTCTCAAACCTTGGTGATCTGCCATCAAAAATGTGGTCCACGGCCCACACGTCCCTGGTTGCCTCTCCAGCATCATTTCTTGCTACTCTTTGCTGGTGGCTTGTTGTTCTTAAAACACACCAATTGCTTGAGAATTGTCCTGCAAGGGGCACCATTCGCCTCTGGAAACAACTTGCTCCTTGGGCATTTGCACCTGCTGGAACCCTTCCTCCTGGCTTGAATATGGCTCATGCCCCCTGGTCATTTAGGTCTCCCTAACTACACTATTTAAGATGACCCCCATTATTCTCTGCCCCTTACCTGCTTCAGTAGCATGTAGCACTAGCTAATGATATATATTTACTTATCTTTCTATTTGTTTTTCTCACCAGAATATAAGGTCTTGAGCAGTGCCTGGTACGTGGTTGGTCTCAATCAGTACAGGTTAGATAAATGAATGCCCAAAGGAAATCGCAGAACCTTCTGACTGAACCTCTAAATTTCCATTGTTAATAGCCAATTATTTTTGCTCATATAATTCATCTACTTTAAATAATTTTCATCTCTTCTGCCTTCTCTCTATTTAGGCTGAACTGGGGAAAAGTTGATTTAACATTCCTCTGACTATTTCCTAGTTATTTTTCATTTTCCTGTCTTAGATCTCAATTTGTCTTTCTGTTCTCCCAAAGTGAAAGTCCTTCAAGTGATTTTTTACTCTCTCAAATGGCTTTTCTTAAAAATTAAAAGTCACATTTTATATGTAATCGCCTTGGGCCTTTTATGTCTGTTGTTTTTGTAATTGCTTTTCCTAGATATTCCCCCTTTCCCTCTTTATCTTACATAACTGTCTGCTTTCTTAGAACCAGAACAAATGTGGTTCCAATTAAGTTTTCCATAAACATCAGCCAAAACCTCTTCTCTGATTCTAATATCATCCCTCATCCTTCTCTGCCCAGCCAAATCTTGGGCTTTTCTTTGAAGCCCAGCACACAACCCAACTCTCCCGTGAGGTTTTCCTGGCCTGCCCCACCCCGGTAACAAGCCATCTTTCTTTGGAATCACCGCCACTCTAGAGCCTGTGCTGCACACACTGGTCCCACGTTGACAGCCTGGGCCGGTCCCTCCAACCTCACACCACACTGGAATCGTTCAGTAAAATGTTTGCAAAAAGAAAAGCAAAGGCCTCAAGTTGTTCCTTCATCATCCTAAATGTGCCCTTCTGGTCTCTTCAGTTAGAGAATAAGTTTTTTGAGAGTCAAAGCTCTTCTTTATCTTTGCTTCCCTTTGCAGCTCATCAAGCCCCTTAGATGAACTACATTGTCTACCTTCATCTTGATTCAGTGATTACTCATTTATACCTCTGTCATTAAAACAACAATTGACCAATCATCCTTTTCATATTTCCTCATTGTAACTCCCCAAACCTGAGACATATTTATCAATCCTGTTTTACTCATTACCCTAGTGTGTAATAAATCTGTTAGAGTGTGTCCTCTGTCACTCATCCATTCGTTTGTCCGCCTATTGCATAAATATTTACAGAGTGGCCGCTATGCTGAGTGCTGGGGCTCGAGGTTGAGAGGAACCAGCATGGCTTCTCCTCCAGGAAGTCCGTGGTCATGTGGGCTGGGAGACAGATGATAGGAAATCCACAACTATGTCACTGAAAATTCAAGGAAGTGCTGTGGAAGTAGTGAGCAGGACACTGCGATACAGAATTAGAAAGGGATACCTAGAATGGGGTGATCAGAGAAGTCCTGTCTGTCTTAAGGTTGAAGCCGAGAACCAAAAGGGAGCCAGTTGTGAAGCAGATAGGAGCAGCAGTGTCCAGGCCATGTTGCAAGGCTCTGCAAGGGGAGTAGCTTGTCTTTGGGGGAACCGAATGGAGGCCAGTGGGCTGGCTCCTAGAGAGAGAGGGGCCAGAGTGGTCAGCTGAGTCCTAGCCCGCAGGACTTGATGCTCATGGGAGGGAGGTCAAATTTTATTCTAAGAGCGATTGGAAGCCATGATAATATTTACATTTTAAGTAAATGACGCTCATTGCTATTTGGAGAATTTGTCATGGGGTCAGATAGAACAGGGAATCTCATCACAGGAAACTATTATAATAGGCGAGGAGAGAAATAATTGTAACTTTGGCAGTGCAGATGAAACAGAATGTTCAGGTTCATGGAAGGAATGCTTTATTCCATATTTCCCTTATTAATATCGCAGAAACTTCTGACATCTCAGTAGCTTTCTACATAGAGTGACTTTATTGTCTTGTAATTTAAAATCTTCTGGAAATGTTTTCTTTTGGTCTTAAAGATCTGATTTCCATAACGTGTATATTTCAAGGGTGTTGATTTTTTCTTTACATAATAAATGTTGAGCAGGCATATTCATATAAATATTGGTTCAAATGCAAAATTTGAAGCAACAGTCAACTAGCTAAATCATAGTTTTTTCATTGGCCCCTCATTGCTTAGATTTCTTTTGCAGTTCTGTTTTATTTTCCATTTTAATCCTTAAATCTTTCATCCTTTTCTAAACTTTCCTCTTGTTGCAATGGGTTGTTTTAAGTCTCTTTGAAGTTGCTTCCTTGTGTTTGAAATAGAGGTTTTCTGTGGAGCTACTGTGTTTTCCTTCCAACGTTTCCTAATGTCCATCATGTGAGGTTCGTATGGTTTGAAATAAACTATTCCAAACAACAAATATCACCATCTTCATCATTCTCTCTGCACCTTTTGGTTAACGTTATCAAATAGTTTTTCATTTTCTATTCTTCAAGTAGGATTGTAAATCCAGATATACTAGTCCATTAGCATCCAGTTACTTGCTAATCTTTTATCTCAGAGACATTACTTTTATTATTTTTATTACTTATATCACAATATTCCACAAAGCTGTATTTCACGTGTTCTCCTATATAGAGTTCTTCATGTTTTGGAGTTTGAATGTATCCAGGAACATAGCTGATCCCAAGAATGTTAAATTTTGATTTTCACCCCTCTTGCCTTTGCTACCGTAACTAATTTGGTTTGCATATTCTGCAAGAGGAATTTTCAGAAATATTTACCTTAAGAGATTATTGAAAGACTGAACAAAGTTCTTAAAGAGTTATGCTAATAAAAAGAGAAACTTTACCAAAGCCTATCTAAAATAATTGCTTTTAGACTTGTAACACCATTCAGGAACAGGAAAATGCACAAAAGTTCCTAGCATTGGAGATGGAGTTTAAAGCTGTTTATATGTAATGTGTGTCTGTGTGTATGTGTTGAGAGAGAGAGGATGGAGGGAGAGGCAGAGGAGAAAATAGAGTGAATGAGAATCTTGGTTCATTTTTAGAATGTTTCTTGGAAAGATGAAATATGTTCTGGCTGAATCTCAGCTATCGATGATCCAAGGCCACTTCTACCATGTGGTGTAAAACATCTTTCTACCAGCACTCTCAGAACTGCCCTGCACCCTGAAAATTCAGTGCAGAGCTGCATTTATACCAGTCTTTGCTGTAGCCTTGGGTCATCAACTTCCATATTTTTATACAGAGAAATCAGATTCATATACCACTATATCTGAGTTTGGGATCACTTCCAAAGGTACTTATATATCTAGATATTGAACATACAACGTTTCTTATCTGGGCTGCAGTTTAATTTTTGAAACTACATCCACTCAATATTCAAGCTTTCTGTGATCAGTATCATGTTTACAAGCTAGTTTTCAAAATTTCAAAAAATTACACATTAATGCCCCTGTAACATGCACTGTAGCAAGAACCGTAAACTAGCCAACTTCTGGCCTTGATCAGCACATTGGAAGGTCATGCTTGCATTGGGTGGCATCATGGCTCTAAATTTGGCATTTGCATGATTTTTTAAAATATTTGGATGATTTTAAAGATGATTTTATAAGGAGTTGGTAAGTAAGGTGGTATGCGATATGTTTACTCCTTAGGATTCAAGTTTTATCCTTGTATTTTAAAAATATCTTCCATGTGATATTGGAAATACTGAGGACTAGTCAAGTCAGGTTTAGGACATTTCAAATGCATTGAGTTCAAAATTCATCATTGCTAAGTAATTTCCATTTTCTAAAGCTGCCTTAAATTTAAGAATTCAGGACACCAATGGCTCTATTCTGGCCCTGATTGCTTATGCTAGCATAGCACCTTCAACTTTTCAAGTGCTTTTATGCAAACTCTTATGCAAGGAAGCCTAACATGGGGCTTAAGAGCACAGATGTGGTTTCAGATAGATCTTACTTTGAAATTGCTTTTCCAGCTTACTGAGTGTCCCTGGGGGACTAGTTCCCTAATATAAAGTCTCTAAGCCTTCTTCTGTAAAAGTGGATAATAGTAGACCCCAATTGATTCAGTGGTTGTGATAAATAAAAGATAGATACCAATTGCTTCACGTAGTGTCTGGTATATAAATAGAATTCAACATTTACTATTACTATTAGCACCACAATTCCTCTCTTCCTCTCTGCTAGCACAACTATAAGCACTTGATATATACAGCTATTCCGTAATCTCCATTCTTAACAAATGAGGAAGCTAAGACATGCAAGAGCTAGTTACTTGATTGTGCTGATATGGTTTATCAATCAGAATTTGATTTATTGAATTGCAAACAGTAGACACCCCAGTAATCATGATTTGATTACTATAGCTTTATACTAAGTTTTGAAGTCAGCTAGTGTAAATACTCCAAATTCGTCCTTTTTTTTTTTTTTCCTATTGTTTTGGGTGTTCTAAGTCCCTTGCATGTTGATATAAATTATAGAGTCACCTTGTTAATTGGTACAAAAAAAAAGCCAACTGAGATTTTGATCGGTATTGCAGTGAATCAATTTGCATCTTCATAATATTGAGCCTTCTAATTCATGAATATGGTATAACTCTTCATTTATTGGGTGTTTTTAATTTCTCTAAGCAGTGTTTTGTAGTTTTCAGTGTAGAGGACTTACATAGCTATTGTTAAGTTTATTCCTAAGTATTTTATGCTTTTTAATAATATGGTAAGTGCTGTTTAAATTTTTTAAAATTTACGGTCACTTATTACTAGAGAGTAGAAATATAATTTATTTTTTGTATATTGACTTTGTATCCTGGTATTTTGCTAAGTTTACTACAGCCCAGACATCAAGTATTACAGCAAAGAGTAATGGTCTGGAGCTTGGATTTGGGAGTCAGACCGCCTGGGTTCGAATCCTATTTCTGCCATTTACTAGCTGTGGAACCTTGGTCAAGTTGCTTGATCTGTCTCTGTGTCTGTTTCTCCATCTGAAAAGGAAATGTTAGTACTTAGCTCATAGAACTGATGCCAGGACTAAATGAGTTAATATAGTTGAAACTCTTGGAACAGTGCCTGGTATGTACAGGTGTTAGCCATTAATAAACACAGTTTCAGCAGACTGTCCTTTTGAGCCTGTACAGAAGGGCTGTCACGGATGCTTCTGTTCGTCCCCTCCTCCCTCAGCTCTTTGCTCTAGGACCCCACCTCCACGCATCAGCCTCACCGGATGGCCCAATAACTGTGTATGTGTTTAGAGAAAGGTATGTGAGCACCTCTGATTCCAGGACACTCGCTCTTAGATGTATTCAGGACTCCACCATGAAGGATTCATGCAAATGTGAAATTTGATTGTGTTCCAGAGATTGGCTGACAGGCCAGCTTCCTTCCAGTTTCCCTAGCCACAAACTCTGGACACAGGCAACTTGGAATTTCCCCAGAAGCACTGCTCAAAGGAAGGAGAATCCAACATTTATTGAGTTCCACATACAGTTTTATTTGATCCTACACATCAGGGATCATCCCCATATTTTAGGTAAGGAAATTAAAGCACAAAATGATTAAGTACCTTGCTCAAGGTCATACACTAGTAAGAAGATTCAAGCTTTGGTTTCCTGGCTCTGAATTCTATGGGTTTGAAAGTTTGTTCTTTTCTCTCTTAGGAAGGTCATTTAAGAGGTGGCTGAAGAAGATGTGAGTCACTTAGAAAACAATGTTATATGAGTAAGAGGGTAACAATTGCTTAGGTGATAGAAGGAAATAGAGAATTTGCTGATCAAAGCAACAGTGTCTTGGTCAGCTCAAACTTCCATAACAAAATACTACTGACTGGGTGGCTTGAACAACAGACATTTATTTGTCACAGTTATGGAGGGTGGGAAGTCTGAGATAAGGATGCCAGCATGGTCAGGTTCTAGTGAGGGCTCTCTTCCTCGCTTGCAGATGGTTGCCTTCTTGCTGTGTCCTTAGTGGCAGAAAGAGGAAGCTCTGGTGTGTCTTCTTCTTACAAGGTCACTAATTCCATCATGGGGGTTCCACCCTCATCTAATCCTAATTACCCCCCAAAGACCCCACCTCCTAATGCCATCACATTTTGGGGTAGGACTTCAACATATTAATTTTGAGGGGACACAGACATTTAGTTCATAACAAATAGTATTTTGAAAATTGGCTCAGCATTTAACCTGTGAATCCCTTTTTTAATGTTCATTAATAATCTTGTGAGCTAGGAAAATTATCCCATAATCACCCTATATCACATGCATCTCCATAAAGTGTATTGAGATACACCTTGAATTCATTTTTGCTTTGTCATCATCCTTTATAACAGAATGGCATTTTATATTACATTATATATTTTTAGACTGGATAATGTGTCAAAGGTGTCTTCTCTCTTCAGTATATACTGAGGTATATTAGGATTCTCTGAAAATATAAATATTATTTGCATCTCATCTTGTTTTTCTATTTTCTTGAAATGGTAAGAAAAGGGAAATTTTAATAGTAATAAAATGCAGGATTCCTGATTCAACAGTAGTGAACCTTTTAGATATTCAACAAGGATTTATTGATTCCTTCTTTAGTTAAAGTTTCTTCTAGTACATAATCAATTCCTCTTTCAAGTCTTTTACATAAAGCAAAGCAAAACAAAAGTTTCCTTCTGACCCACATTACTATTTAGATGTAATGCTGTGTCTCCTATTACATTGTATCAGTTAGCTTTTGCTGCATAACAAACCACCTCAAAACTTCGTGGTTAAAACAACAATCATTTATTTAGCTCATGATTGTTGTGGGTTGGCAATTTGGGCTGTATTTCAGCCGGTCACAGACCAGATTGCTTGGTGGCTATCTGGTCTTGGGTGGCCTCACTGGGCTGGCTTGCTTTGATTCATGAGGTCTCTTGTCTTCTAGCGGGCTAGCTTGGGCCAGCTCACCTGGCTTCTAGGCAGAGTTTGGTGACATTTTCAACAACTCCCTTTTTGATGTTCTCGTTTCCGTTGTTTTCAGTGACATCTTCCTCTCCTGGTTTTCCTCCTATCTTTCTTAAAACTTATCCATCCATCTGTCCATCCATTTGTCTCTCCATCCACCTGTCCATCTGTCTGTCTGTTCCTCCCCTGGGAATCATAAGCCTCCCCTGGGAATCTCCTCCTGCATTTTCCATTGCAATTGATAACAACACCACCAACATTGTTTCCTAATCTGGAAAACCTGGGAGTCACACTGTAATTATTGCTGCTTCTTATTAAACAGTGACTCTTTGCCAGTCACTGTACCAAATGTTTGCCGTAGATTTTTACATTTAAGCTTCATAAAAGCCATAAGCCATATGTGGTAGGCATTACTATCTCCACTCCATGAAACAGATGAGGGTGATTGAGTACTTGCCCATGGTCCCACAGTTTACTGTGCAGAGATGGTTTTTGAACCCAGTTCCTTTTGGCTCCAAAGCCCATGCTTAACATTAAGTCACACTGAGAAACCACATAAACAGGGCCCTCAGATATGTTTTATTTACCAGAGAAATGACTTATCCACATTTTAAAATAGTAAGGGTTCAAACAAGAATCTGGATTTCAGATATTTCTTGAAAATTTAGAAGATCTGGTAACTGGCCTCACATTCAAATGGCAGCAGTTGGCTGCAGGGAGGTGGTGGCCACCCCCTTTGGAAGGCCATGAATTTTCCAGTTTGCCACAGTCCCTGCCACTCCCTACTGCCTTACAGTTGGCCCGCTTCCTTCATCAGCATGGTCTGCTGGACTCCTGCTGGCATTTGAGTTTTTGACTCCTGTTACATTGTGTCCCTAGGCCCTGTCCTCTCTTCAGTTCTTCCACCATCCAATTGGTCCCTGAACTAACAATGTTATGTTACTTGTAAAATAATTGTCCAATCTGCTTCACATTCTTTATCCCTATTGCTACAAATTGGTCCTTATGACCTCTCACTTCAGTTACTCTAGTAAACACCTGGTTTCCTCCTTCCAGTCTCAGACTCCACTAATACACTCTCCACGTTGCTTGCAATTAAGCATATCAAAAACACGCAAATAGTTGATGTCCAGTGACCTTAGAATAAAGTGCAATCTCCTTAGTGTGGCATGTAAGATGTTCATGATCTGGCCTCTGACCAGTGCCCTCATTTATGCTTGCTTTCCATCTCCTCTTGGCCTTATTGAAATATTGGCTCTCCCCAGAGTCATGATCCTTCACATCTCCTCACCTTTTTATCCACCATTCTTTCAACTTGGAGTATTCTATGTGGATCATATTAATATTTGTAACCGAGTATATCAACGTGAATGTAGAGTGATTACTTTCCTAAAATTCATTTTTCCTTTATTTTGACTTGATTGGTAAGTCTCTTGTTTCTTCTTTCACCAATATCCAAGCAGAATAGAAGCACAAGTCCTTGTTATGTTTACACATCATAACATTTTCTTAATTGGGCGTTATTGACTTCTCTTCTGTGCATTATAGTGGAGAATTAAGAGCTTGGGCCTTGTATCCTAGCTCTGCCACCCACTAGCTAAGTAGACTTGAACAGGATACCTCACATTTCTCTGTCATCATCATCTCATCTGTAAAATGGGGCTACTAATAGTTCTTGTATCATGCAGTTACCCCAGGGCTAAATGAAATAATGTATGTGAAGGCTTAGAACCATCTGGTGCATCTCAGCCCCTTGTGGATGTCAGCTGTTGCTTTTATTATTACCGTTTTTCTTTCATTCATTCATTCAGCATTGGACCGGGGAACTGTTCTAGGAATTTTGATATATGTCATTTTAGAACCCACAACTTTATGAAGAAAATAATTTCAGCCCTGTTTTTGGGGTGAGGTAGTAGAAAATGAGAGAGGTCAGGACTTGCCTTGGTTGTTCAGTTTGTCATAGGGTGAAATGTGTTTAAGTATGTTCTTTTCATTCAGAGTGAAATGGAATACATCTCATGAAGGATGGAGTTATATACCACTCTTGGCTGCAAAGGGACTCTTTGGAGAATTCAGGTGTTATTAAAACTGATTGTGTGGTACATTTTTAGTATGATATTGAGAAGTTTATAAGATGTTGAATAACATTGGATTTTTAAAAAAATTTTCTATTTCTGTGCAGAAAAATATCAAGTTGATTATGCCAATTTATGAGTGATGCTTTAGATAAAGTCTGGGAACTATTTTTGTTTGTTTTATATATTCACTGTGTCCTGAACAACAAAAATTACCAATATTGCTGAGAGTTCTGTGTGAAGATGGTTCATATAAATTGAAATCTAGATAAGAAAAGCGAAGTAGAATATTGGAATAAGAACTGTATATGAGTAAAATTATTTAAATTTGTTTCTAAAACTTGAATAGTCTTCATTTAATTTTCAAACTGCTCTTAAAATATTAAAAGTATAGGTTTTACCAGAGTATTGTTAAAGACTTACTTGGACACACAGACCTTTAGATTCACGTATATATGTCTGTATAATTAAAAAAATTTTTCAATTGAAGTATAGTTGATTTACAATCTTGTGTTAGTTTCTGGTGTACAGCAAAATGATTTAGTTATATGTATGTTTCAGATTCTTTTCTATCATAGTTCATGACAAGATATTTAATATGGTTCCCTGTGCTATACAGTAAGAGTATGTATGATTTTTTTAAATTGAGGAATACTGAAACGCATGCACGAAACAAAATAAAAATCAGCTGCACAAGAAGTACGTTTAAAAAAATTAAACCCTTATTGAGGTACCATTTACATATCATAAATTTCATGCATTTTAAGAGTACAATTCAGTGCTTTTTAGTAAATATACAGAGTTGTGCAGCCATCACCACAATTCACAATCCAATATTAGGACAATTACGTCAACCCTAGCAGCCCCTTCATGCCCATTTTTGGTCAATTTCTCTTTCCACGGCAGCCCCAGGCATCTACTTACCTATTCTCTATATCTATAGATTTACTTTTTCTGGACATTCCTTATAAATGGAATTATACAATATATGGTCTTTTGTATTTGGCTTTTGTATTTGGCTTCTTTCACTTAGCATATGTTTTTTAGGTTCATCCATGTTGGAGCACATGTCAGAACTTAATTCCTTTTTGTTGCCAAATAATATTGCATTGCATGACTACACCACAGTTCGTTTTTCATTACAGTAACCACATTTTTGCAAAGCATGTATTAAAGAAACTGCTAACAGTGGGTGCTTCTAGAGAAGGGAGTGAGGGACAAAGGGAGAAAGATGGGAGAAAGATTTTTGTCATTGTTTACTGTTTTATATAGGTTTTAGTTTTTAAATTCAGGATTATATCTTTATCTATTAAAACAAAATAAGGAATAAACTCCCCCAGCAATGCGTATTAAATAAGAGGTGAAATCCCTCCACTGACCCCAATCCCACCTTCCTGAATCACCATCAATTTATTTTTGGCATCTTTCTAGTCTATACATACACACATGCACATGTATACATATAAATATATGTATGTCCCTGTCCATCTGTACATCTAAGCAATCATATGTTTTGTATTTCAACCAAAATGGAAGCACAGGGCTTCATAATTTAACCCCCGGTTACCAAAGCTAAGTAAACCCACCTTGCTGGGTTGGGTTGTGCATTAATCAATTCACAATGGAGAAGAGTTAAGAACAGCAGCCCCGGTTTCTTGGTTATTAAGTGTAATGCGGTTTAATTTTTTTACCCCTCCCCGCTTCTGCATCTTCCCGCAGGCTACCTGGGCTCTGCCTGCGAGGAGAAGGTGGACCCATGCGCCTCGGGGCCCTGCCAGAACAACGGGACCTGCTACGCCGACGGGCTGCGCTTTGGCTGCAGCTGCAGCGCGGGCTTCACGGGCCCAGCCTGCGCGCAGCTCGTGGACTTCTGTGCGCTCAACCCCTGCGCCCATGGCACGTGCCGCAGCGTGGGCACCAGCTATAAATGCCTCTGTGACCCAGGTGGGTGCGATGCATGGACCGGAAAAGTCCTTTCCTTCCCCAATCTCAAAGCTTTTTAACTTTCGCATCTGAGCACAGGTTGGCCCGCTGTACGGGTTTACCTGTCTGTCTAAGTGGAACCCCACTCATGTATGACACCCTTTCTTTTTAGACTTCCCCTAGGCAGGCTTTGAAAAACACCCTTTCCCCTTTTCATGAGCACTTCACCGTCATTGTAGAAAAAGAAGAAAATACAAGTAAGCAAAACGAAGAAAATTAAAAACAGCCTTAATCTTATAACAGCTTAATTATTTTGGACAATTGACTGTAGGTCACTCCAGAGCTTTTACTGTATTACATATCTTTTATTACTGGGTTCTGAGGTTAACGGAACGTTTTTCATTTTAATGTGAATGCAAAGCAGAATGCAGTCCATTCAGAATTCTATCATCTTTTAAAATTCTTACTCGGGGCACAGTCTGTGTTAGAGGACTTGTGACTTCCTGTGTAAGTGTTCAAAAGTTCCATCATTTACTTTCCAAATGTCCTTCTGTACCGGTATCGCTGATTGTTTATTGTGAAAGTTTTGATGCTCAGAAGTCAGAGCGGTTACTCGTGAAAGTTTGTGTCCGCACAGCCTCCTGTGTGGTCTGAAAAAACGCACACGGGGCAGCTCCCCCTTTCCTCTGGTTTCTACCCTGCCCGCGTCTGCATGCTTGCAGGAGCTGGCTCTTCAGATTGTTTCTCAGCACAGTGATCCCCCCTGCCCCCGCCTCTGGCGCATCAGTATGGCTGGCCAGTCCCCAGGTTTGCTTAACTCCTGGTTCCGCCCAGGCAGTGCCCTCCACCTGGGGTGCCAGCTGCCCTGTCACCACATCTCACCTGCAGACTTCCCCTTCTGGGGCTGAATCAGCTTTCCTTCCTCGGAGTTCCCACAATCAGCCACAATATCCCTTTCCTGGGCTTTAAAACATTATATTAATTATCCTTGTGTGTGTCTCTCTCCCCGTTGAGGGGTAGGAGGACGTGTGTTTTATTAGTAACTTTTGTGTAACAGTAAGCTACTATTTAGTGAGCTTAAATCTTTCTAGGTTCTGAGCTGAGTGCTTCACATCTCTGGTCCTTTTAGTGCCCTTCCGCCCGCTGGGTATTGTTGAGCCGCATCTCCCCGAGGTGTGACGTGCCTCGTTCCTGCTTCAGCCACGTGATGGTGGCCACACATCCACCCGGGGGCTGAGTCCACATTCCAACCCAGGTGTCCTGGTTCCACTGTCCTGTGCCTGGTCTGGAACTCTCGAGGGGCACATCTCATACTCATGAGTCACCTAAAGGGGTGAGTGGGAAAAGCAACTAAGCATTTGAAGGGTCTTGAAAAGCCTCTTTCACGTAGACGTTTTAATTCTCTGGTTTTGTAAACAATCATGGGATTGATACTTTGCCAAGTGCCCCTTTCCTTTCTGTTCTAAAATACAGAGGGGATGGGGCTGTTGAATCTGCCTGGGAATTGCATTAGCAGGATTCTCCAGAGAAGAGGAAGAGAGAGAAAGAGAGAGGGAGGGAGAGACGGAGAGGGAGGGAGAGAACTTGCTCGATTTTAAGGAATTGACTCAGGCAGTTGTGAGGACTCTGGCAAGTTCAAAATGTAGTGCAAGCTGGCAGGCTGGCAGTTCAGGCAAGGAGTCTACATTACAGCTTTGAGCCCGAATTTCTCCTTCCTCGGGAAACCTTAGTCTTTGGTCTTAAGACCTGCAACCGATTGGATGAGGCCCACCCACATTTCTGGAGGGTAATGGATTTACTCAAAGCCTACTGATGTGAATGCTAATCTCATCTGAAAACTACCTTCACTACAACATCTAGACTGGTGTTTGACCAAATACTCAGGTCCTGTGGCTTAGCCAAGTTGACACGTGAAATTAACTATCCCAGTAACATTTGGGGGTTTTGCATAAACCTCGTGGGGAAGGAGTTTCTTCAACCCTACGCATGACACGAGGACACTTTTCTGCATGTACACTCGTCCTCCCCTGTCAGGCAGTGTGAAGATGGGAGCCGCCGCCCCCTTGGGGGCCAGTGTTCTTCCATGTGTCTTGCAGGCACGTGCCATGGCTTCGGGGAGCCGAGGAGGGGCCCGGGCAGTGCGGTGCCCTTGCCTGTTGGGAGAGTGGGGCCCCAAGACCGCTTTGTGTTTGCAGATGAAATGTCCCGGGAGAACAGTCTTCCTCACGTCATGACTCATGAGCACGCTCCTCCCAGCGCCCTGCTCTGCGTGTCATAACACACAGGGTCATAATAATCCCCCTTGGCCACCGTCTGGAGCAGAACCTCAGAGCATCCTCCACACATGTCTCCCGGGAGTCCTGGTTCCCTCAGTGAGCCCAAAGGGAAGAATCACATGTCGCAGGACCGGGAGGTGGCTTTGTTCCTCCTCCCCTTCTCCTCTGACTTCCGTTCTTAAACGTATTAAACTTGCCCTTATATTTAGTTGGTGTATTTTTTTTTTTTTTTTTTTGCGGTACGCGGGCCTGTCACCGCCGTGGCCTCTCCCGTCGCGGAGCGCAGGCTCCGGACGCGCAGGCCCGGCGGCCATGGCTCACGGGCCCAGCCGCTCCGCGGCCTGTGGGATCCTCCCGGACCGGGGCCCGAGCCCGCGTCCCCTGCACCGGCAGGCGGACTCTCAACCACGGCACCACCAGGGAAGCCCAGTTGGTGTATTTTTAAAACTTGAAATGGGATGTAGTTATTTAAAGATACATGTGGCTTTTTAGTAATACCAAGTAGAGTCTGTCAGCATGTGTGCAGATGCGTACATGGTCCTAAGTAGAAAATATGCTGCCTGGCGTCTCTCTGTCCACGCAGGGAGCAGTAGCTGAGGGCGGGGCAAAGGACCCATGAGATCCCCACTCGTTGACTGTCACTGTACGGATTTACGGGGCACTTCTGGGCCTCGGTGTTTACGTTCGCTAATAATGTCTTGGGTGCTCGTGAGTTCAGCTGCAGTTGGGGTCACCGACTAGACCCGGGACAAGTTACTGACCACGTCCTCCTGCTGACCATGGTCTTCTGTTGTGTGTAAGAGCGTTAGACGAGAGACACGCGGTACATTTCCTCTCATGGAGTAGTAAGCGTGACTGTTTCTCTCTATCCATGGAGATTCCAACACTTTCCCTGAAGCCCAAAAGGGTGACGTGTCTCCTGTTGAAGTTCCTCTTTCCCCTCTGCTGTTCTCTGCTCAACCTTCATTCATGTCCATTTGGAGCATTTAGCTTGGTGAAGCCAATGCCCAGCCTCTAAGGAGCCTTGAAAAGCCTGAAGAGATGTGTGTTCCGTTCCTGGATGCCTGCATTTAGTAGGCAGTCCCCCGGGTAGAGCCCTGAAGCTCTGTCAAAGCTCTCTCCTCAAACTTGGGAGATAAAATTGCTTTTAGAGGGGTTGCTTCCTCAGATCATTAGGTGACATTGTGTGAAATAAAAAAGGCATCTTAACATCTGGCAAGAATTTACATTCTAAGAGGTGAAAATGACAATTCTCTGAATGTGAAATTTCTAGTCTTAATCTTTTGGAGCACATAATTGCCTTACCACTAGTTTGCATAATAGAAGAATCTCATGAGTGTAGGTGAAATTGGGTGTCTTGCTCAAGAGTGGCAAGCCTGATCCTCTTTATTGAGAGCAAGCAGGCCCCGTTGCATAAAATGGCAGCAGATTGAAATCATGTCAGGTTGATAATTAGCTCCCATCTGACAAAATGCCATTTGGATGACAGCAAATCACATTTGCCAGGTGCTTTATTTTCAAACCTCATTTTTAGCTTATCAGGCTAGGGAGTTCTGATGGGATTTTAGTATTAGATAATAAAATGTCAGCAGTGAGTAACCACTGAAATGTTATCTTTCAGTGACAGTGTTAAGTGATAGGCCACCTGTACTCTAAAAAAATTACAAATTAAAATCTCCTAAGGACTGGAGAAAGTGAGAACTTGGGGTCCAACAAACACCGTGGGAAGCAGGGCCACAGCGCCGGGAGTCGCCTGGGACCTGCTGTTGCCCTGGAGGTAGAAGATGATGTCTCATATGTTCTCAAAGAAGTGGTGGCATCTGGCGATGCCATTTGGGTGTGGACCAGTCCTGGAAGGAATCTCTGGTAAGAAGGGAAGTGGTTTGCCTGAGTTCACTGGTCTCGGCCCTTGCCTGATACACTTGAGTTATTACTCTAACCTTGTTTGTTGAATTGAATGAACTTTGCCATTACAGAGTGTGCCTTAGGTTATTATTTAAGGAGTTTGTAGAATAAGGCATTAGAGGATTTTTACATGGAAATACAAAGAACAGTTTTCTTTTTTTTTTCGTGAATAACTTTAGATGCTTATCAGTTGTCATAGGGTAGACCTGGGACAAGTTGCTGTCCATGTATCTCTGCTGATTCTTCTCCATCATAGGGCTGGCAACTCAATTAGACCATCCAGACTATAAAAGAAAGGATGTTTAGACTTTTTCCAAATGAATTTTTTTAAAGGAAATTATAAGAATCTCAGGTACTGTTTTTTCTATTTTTGACATCCTTCCATATGGCTGCATTTCTGGTCGGATGGCCTAAAAGACACAGTTGGCATTGCTTCCTTCTGTTAGACTCAGACTTAACAGTATCAGCACTCTGATAGTGTCTGCTGGAAACAGAATGTAAGATAAGACTTAATGGTCAGGATTTAAATAGCAAGTTAACAGCAGTAAAGAAAAATGTACACCTACAATGGTATGAAAACATTTAGCCTGATAATGAATACCTAATTGCTTTTAGATTCCTGGATAAGTACAGTGGATAATTTTCGTGTTTTATTAACTAGGAAACCTTACCAGGTTTACTAAGATGAAGTCACTTCTTGTGTTTAACATGCTCTAGGAGGGTCCCGATCTGTATATCATATTATTCTTGAGTATCATTGCTTTTATAGACTATATTGCCTCCTTTCTCCACATCGTAATCCTATTATCATGCCCTTCCTCTGTTATATTTTGAAACACGATAGCTGCCCTCCCCATTGGAAACCCAGATAGAATCCAGTCTACCTTGCTGCAGCAGTAGCAACTCTTCATAATCTGTACTTCACCTAAGAAAACGTTTAAAATCTCTTGACATCATGATGACACTAAGAATTGAGAAAGAGAAGAGCAGCCCCTGACATCTGGGGGCTTGTTGGACACTTACAAGCAGGCCTTGGAGTTGTTAGCAGCTGGCCTGGCGATCACAGCTGGGCCGTGGTGTTTCCTGTTGCACATAAAGACGTAAACACCCACACTGAACACCGACCTCAGACACGGTCACTCATAGGCCATGGTAAAGTGAAACAAACAAGACCGTGTCATAATTTTGTCTAAGTACAGATAAAAACAAGGTCACCATGCAACCCACAAAATACCAAACATCCCCTTTGATTGCAGATAAAATGAGGGCCAGCTGCTTGTTCACCAGTTACAGCTTTAGCCTTGCTCTAGCCTACTCCCACCCATAGACAAGATTCATTGCAATACTCAAGCGTGGAATTGCGCCTGCTTCCTGACAGCATCCAGGGTGACTCGTTCCCAAATCACCCAACCAGAGTTCAAATCCTATAATAAGCCCCGTCTAACACCCTCTGACTGAGACACCCTGACATACCCCTTGCTGCCATCAGTAAGAAACCCAACTGCATCAACTACAGTTTTGTCCCTGGTGGCCTTTGGTTTGAGAGCATTGGCAGGACTTAACTGATTAAAATGCTCAAAGTACTGAGTGTTCCAACTGATTGAATGTTCATATTAACAGTAGTTCAGTCAGAATTTCCAGTGAACTGGAAACTGACGTGTTGTTTGGGTTTATACATGGGGGAAGGTTGCTATGGAACGAAAGTCCTAGGTGGGGTGGGGGGAAGTTCAGAGAACAGGAGATCCAGTTGGCTGCAGGATAAGATCCACTGGATGCCGTGATGGGCAGTGAGGCTGAAAATGCTGATTGGGGCCGATTGGGGTGAATCTAGGTGCTAAGGAGTTCAGAAAATGAAGACTTGGAAACATTTTGCATTAGCAGTGTATGTGAACGGATCTATGTTTTTGAAAGATTATTTTGATGGAATTGGGTGATTTCAAGAGAGATTGGGTGACTTTCAGAGAGATTATTTTGATAGAATTAGATACTACAGTCAAGAAGAGATGATGAGACAGGAGATCAGTCAGAAAGCTCAGGCGAGTGGAAGTGAGGTCTTGAACTTAACAGCGGTGGGAATTGGAAGGAGGGACCTGAAATCTGTTTGAGGGGTGGAATCATCTGAGTTTGGTTGTCACTTGACTTTAGGGACCAGAGGTGAGCGTAAAGTCAAAGGTATTGCTGAGGCTTTAACTTGGGTAACCCAGAGAAACAGGGAAATGTGCAGAAGGCCTTTGGGAATGGCAGGCCAACCAAGTGGATGTGCCAGTAAATAGTTGTTATTTGCGACTGGCATTGGGTCCTGGGCATGACACCAGGGAGGTAAGGATGGAGTTCCTGGTGTCGGGGTGCTAGAGAAAGTCAAGGGAACTATTAAGAAAAATGGGGCGAGAGTATAAACCGGGAGGGGAAAGATTGGTGAGAGTGTTAGGGAATTCTTGCACGGAGGTGGGGGCTAGAGGCAGCAGCAGAAGAGGTTGGAGGAGGCCGCTGGGACTGGGAGGGTCTCTGGGGAAGGCCGAGCCATGGAAGTTCCTGGGAGGGCAGGATGGGGGTGGAGGGAGACATTGCCCAGGGGCGAGGAGCTGAGTCAGCCTTGCCCAGACGGCCAGACACTAAGGGACCTGTCCTAGTGGTGTTCACAGTTCCCCCCCCGCGGCCATTCTTCATCACCATTTTGTTTTGATTCTAATTTCGGGGCGTGTTCAGGGAGACTGTGATATTTGCCTTCTAATTTAGGCTAGTGACCTGAGGGATTAATACGACGCGGGAAGGACAGTGGTAATAAGTGAAGGGCACTTGCTGGTGCTGCATAAGGAATTTTGATGAGATTCTTGACGTTAAAAAATCTATCCACAGTCTATTTAACCTCGCTGTAAATGCCTAATCCATATGGATGAAAGTGTTAATGAACTGGCCTTTAATTAGGAGGGATTTCTGCCCCCACAGCAGCACTTCAAACTCAAATCATTCAGAATACATTCTTGGCTGAACTCTTGTTGAAAAGGTATGAGATTTACCTCCTGGCGGTAGGAATTGGCATGGTCTGCGAGGACAGCAGAAATCACTTTACATCTTCTTACCTGGAATGGAAGTCAGAAGTGGCAGCTGATAACAGCTCGCATCACTAACCCGTGCATTTCTGAGGACGGCTCTGTTTGAAGCACTGCCAACACGTAATTTCAGGAAATTCTTATCAAGGTCATGGCCATGCAAGTCAGATGGGAACCTGTTTAAAACTGTTTTGTAACTGAGCCATTGACTCCTGCGTTGTGGTTGGAAGTTATTATGATCCGATTGCTCACATTTTTTGGCTTGCTGAGAATGTCTGGGAATTTGGAAATTGAGAATTGAAATCTGGCATGCCTTGCCTCTCATACCAGGTGTGATGGAAAGGGCTTTGGGCTTAGAATTGAGTAGGACCGAATTTCAGGGCTCCTAGAGGACACCTCAAAGCCATGCTCGAGGAGTGGCCTTGATTGTGGTCCGAGTGACTTTTGAGCAATAGTTTCTGACTTCCCAGCACAGAGCAGCACGACTTTGACTTCCAAAGACATCGAACTGCTCGTAGGTAGGTGAGCCACTTCTGGTTTTGTTTCACTGCAGATTCAGCGGCTTCACAATTGATGCTGAGAGCTACCTGTAACTGAGACTTATGATTTCACTTGACCTGATGTCTGCTGGATGCGCCTAATTAAAGAAACTGCTCTTCCACAGAGCTTTTATATGTTTGAATATATCAAATTTCCCAATAGAAAAAAAATCACAAAATTTATGTTTGCTTCAAAGAGGAACAGAGGTGCAGATAATCTCAAATAATTTTTAAAAGTAACACTGTCTTGGGACTGTTTTGCCTCTTGACTTTATTCTTTTTATAGTAATGGTTTCAAATATTTATATATTTCTGAAGGGGAGGCAGTCTAGAAACATGCCAGGGTTCAGAACACACAGTCCGGGTTCCAAAGGATATACAGGTGGTAGATAAAGAGTTTTAAAAAATAAAATTGTATTTGCTAGCTATAAAAAAAAATCGTTGAATGGGCAAGTGTAATAATCCTTCCTCTTCATATTTGACTTTTGTTTTTTAGTTCTCTGCCTGAGATAGCTCTGATGTCCAGAACTTTGATTTTCCACTGCTTTATGACCTCCTAAATGAATAAATGCCTTATTATTATTAGGCACCCTTAATATTCATTCAGTAGAGGCACTAGGAATAGAATTGAGGATTTACTAAAATTATTGAGTTCTGACTCCAATTTATTTACATTTTGAAATTTTCTTTGTAATCTGGTTGCCTCGAGGTACAGTTCTGGTGGTTAATTTTTTCCATGAAGTTCTTTAGTTAAAGTCCTGACTCTAAGAGTCAGCTTCGGCCCTTGTGAGTTTACAGCCCTCGGGGATGGCGGCCAAGTGGGAGGTGTGTGCTTCTAACAATACTCTTGAATGACTATGACGCATTTCCATAGTGTTTAACAATCTTTAGGATTCAGCATGTTTACTTGAGAATGGCAATGACTAATAATAGAGAGTTAGAAGATTGCACTGTTGCATTGTCTCTTTGAATGTCCCCAGTGATAATGAGGATGAAAGTAAATATACCTGGAGAAAAACAGCTGTGGTCTGCATTGCAGAGTCCATGCACCAGAATTTTCTGGAAAAATGCCAATCACAAGTTTTGTTTTCCATCACACAGACACCTTGGTACCAAACTGTGTCTCCAGGAGACTGCATTTTATCACTAGAAACAGCACAACTTTGTCAGATCATGTTTCCCAATTTTTGGTTCATAACAATCTTTGTAGATTGCCATTTTCTTAAAACTTTTAAATTAAAAATTGTTTTCAGCTTTACTGAAATTTAATTGACATATAACTTGTTTAAGTTTAAGGTATACAGAGTGTTGATTTGATACATGTGTATATTGCAGAATGATCACCTCCCGAGTGTCAGTTAACACCTCCTTCCTAATTACTGTTTCTTTTTTTGGTGAGAACATTTAAGGTCTACACGCTTAGCAACTTTGAGGTATATAATACAGTATAATTAACTATAATCGCCATGCTGTACATTAGGTCCTCAGAATGTATTCATCTTATAACTGGAAGTTTGTACCTTTGACCAACATCTCCCCGTTTTCCCCACCCCCAGCCCCTGGCAACCATCATTCTACCCTGTTTCTATGAGATCTGTCTGCCATTTTCTGATAGTGTTCTTTTCAGATAAAATGTTGTTCCCGTTGGTCAAGGAAGCTGCATAAGAGGATGTGGGAAAAAATTGTGCTCGCTAATCTGAATTTAGACTTATCTCTCCTCCTTCTGAAAAGGTATATATGACTCCCAGTCACACAGTGAGAAATGATAAATGCTTGCCACTTCTGTACCCTTATTACCTTCCCTCATTTTGGCCTTCCTTTTCAAATGTGGTGTCTGCTGTTGGTTTGGGATTTCTTTTCATCGCTTTCTTCCCTGAAGCAAATCTCAAGAGGAGTGTAATTTTGTTCAGTCTCCGTGTCTGTGGCTGGCAGGTTATTTGACCGCACGTTTCACTGTTGGTTTATTTCTATGCCTGTGACTGGCACACGTTCTGACTGTGTGTTTTATGATTGGTTTATTGATACGCTGAGGGGAGGCCATGGCTATTACAAAGCATTACCGCACCATATCTAGCCCTTGCCATACGTAACTCTCACCATTTCCTTGCATTTTTGAGAATCAGAAGTTGGTGGGAGATGTTGTGTGCGTTGCTATTCTATAACTCAGGTATTCTCAAACTTGAGTGTGCTGATCAGAATCAGGTAGAGGGCTCAGTAAATCTCAGAGCTCTGGATCCCACCTGCAGAGCTTCTGATTCAGTAGGTCTTGGGTGTGGCCTGCGAACTTGCATTTCTAACAAGTTCCCAGGTGACGCGGGTGACGCGGGTGCCGCTGGTCTGGGGACCACACCGCGGGGACCACTGGTCTAGCGTGATGCACACAGACACACGCCCTCGCGAGGGCAGACGGCGCAAAAGAATACGTTGTGATCACTGGGTGAGTGGCAAATTAAAATCAAATTTAACCATCGTTTGTGAAATAAATGAAAAGGAATAAAACATTTTAAAAACTTCCTTGTACTTTAACCTTTTAAAATTCCTCTTTGTTAACATACATACATGCGTGAAAATAGTCATCTAGGTTTTATTTTCTTTCCAAGGTGCCTGTTAGAACCCTACGCTTTGATTTTGCCCTGTCACCCATCCGTTGCCTGTGCTGGGCCCCATGTCCCTCCTGGTGTGTTTGTTTCATACTAAAAACCTCTAGAATGTGAGGGCTTTATGCGTACTTTTTCTTTTCCAGATCTCCTCGTCCTCCACCTCATCTCAACTACAAGCCAAGTCATCTTTACATGTGTTTATAAACATCCTAGATAATCAATGAGGTTATAAGATTATGCCATTAAAATAATTTACTTACTGTTTATAACGAAACACACATACCGCAATAATCTTTAAAATCAAGTTGAAAATACTATCTTGTCGTTACACTTAATCTTGAATGCTGGTGCTTTAGCCATGGTGTTACAAGCATTTACATTTTTAAAAATAATTTTTATAGCGAGTCAGTGAGAAAAATAGGCTACTTTATCACGGATAATTTTAACCATAGCTACTGTATGTTTATAGGGCACATCGGTCGATTTGTAAACTATAAAGAAATAGATGAATGTTAAGCTTTCTTGTTAAAGGAGACAATATTTCTTCTTGAAGGATTTGCATCCTCTCGTGCCATATATTTCCCTTTTGTAAAACACATTTCCCTTTTCGTTAACCTCCCGAGTAACATTTTTTTTCCCTTTAGCTGATATAGATCATAGGTAGAATCCACCCTCTAGTGGCCAAAAGCATCATGAATGGCCAAAAACGACATTCATAAGACAAGGCTAAAAAATTGTGAAGAGATTGATTTTTTCGTGTGACTAGTTTGTGACCTAGTTCTAAAGGCAGATCCAAGAGGAAACTTCTAGAAATGTTTAGATCTACACAGTTACAATCATTCCCCAGATGATGGACAAGTTTAAGGTTAAAACGCCTTTAGATATGCAAGAGCTTCTGTTTAAGTGGGTTCACTGCTGAGTTCTCTGGGCTTCTGAGGCCCTTCATGAGCGTAGTGCCAATTCGGCTGTGTCATCTACAATACATTCTTTCATTTGTTCAGGAGAATGCGAACTATTTGTAAGGACTAACTCAGAGTAGTGGTTGTTTGCTTTTCTACCATACATTTAGTGTATTTATATAGTCACCATTTATATATTGTTATGATGGCTAGCACTCGTGTCTCAAAAAGTGTCCTCTTCTAAGCAGACTGGATTTTTCCTTCTATACACTATGAGAATGCCCTCATCTCCTTCCCCTCCACTTAAAAAAAAACAACACTTAATAAAGTCAGACTTTTCCTAATCCGACCAGTTCTCCTACTGTCCCATCAAGTGTTAGACACAGAGTACAGTTATCATTTCCCTTGGTCATCATCGACCTGGTTTGGAGTTGTAATACTACCCATAAAATACCCATAAAGTATCTTTATTATCCCTTTGTGTTACACAAGTAAATAACATATTTCTATTGTGGAAAATCAGAAAACGTGAACTGGCATTTTTAAAATACAAAAAATAATCCCTCATTTTCATTGCCCAACAAAAACCACTGTCCGTTTTGGAATACATTTTTCCAGGCATTTTTTTTGTATTTGTACAAATCAGACATTTGTAAAGAAAAGAACCACTTCCATATTTATGCATGCAGAGGTTATTTTGCCCTTTGATTCCACTTTTCCTAGCAAATTCACCTCACCCACTGGGACTGAGCATCTCCTAAATTCACCCACCTGTGTGCTAAGGAAATGAGAAGAGAACAGAAAGTTGTTAAAGAGAAAACACAGTTTGGGATCAAAGACTGAGCAGTGAGTCAAAGTTTGACTGCCAGGCAGGAAACCGGATCCAGCACAGGAGATGTCTCAGGAGATGAGGCTGAGGAAACGGAGGAGAGTAGGTTTTTTAAAAGCCCAGTATAAACAGACTTTTGTTTCATACATAGGAAAATTCAGGCATTTGAACTTCTCACTGGTGAAAGCGGGGCTAATTAATCATGGAAGTTCAGGGCTGGTGCTACTTGAGTTTTTCCCGGAAGTGGTCTTCGCTGCCCATGTGAAGCAGTGACTTGGGATAACGGTGCCCTTTTGGGTGATGTTGGCAAGCGCCTTTGCTGTATACTCGAGGCAGGACACCTATTTCAGGATTAAAGTACCCACGTTGTCTTTTTAAATCAGGTTTGCTTTGAGGTCAGCAGACCAGGAGACCACGTATCACATTTTTAAGGTACTTACTGTGCAGCCCGCCCTGTGCTAGATGCTTGCCTTCTGTTACCAGCCTCATGTTCAATGCCAAGTGCATGTCCTCTTGAGGGGGGCAGGAGCCCCTCCTTTCATAAGGGACCTTTGTTGCCACTAGGGCCCTGATGGCCCTGAGCCAGTGGTACCTCGATGGCCCAGAGCTCTCTGCCTATAAACACTGTCAACACTGGAGGTTACACAAGAGTGAAAAGAAAATGTGAAAAGAAAATGAAAAGAAAGTGAAAAGAAAAGAAAATGAAAAGAAAAAGAAAAGAAAATGGCGTCAAGTACGTTTTATTTGAGTAAAGGATAACTTGAGAAGCAAGAACCCTACAGTGTCCCAAAGTCTCTCAAACTCTCAAATCGACGCCCTCCCCATGCCCCACCATTTTAGTGACCCTCCAAGAGCAGTGCCCAAGGTCATTACACCAGGTGGTGATACCGCTCTGCAGGCGACCCACAGTGTTGGTGGACCCTCTCTCTGCCCTTTGTAATTCCATCACGTCCTGGACCAGCTTCTCTTTCTCTCTATCTTATCTCTTCAGGTGTCTCCCTCTCTGTCTTTTCTTCCTGTCTCCCTCTTGATACTTGCGGGTTCCTGCTCCCTGGCCCTCTCTCTTCTCTCATCCATGCCTCCCTCTCTGCTTCCTCCTCCACCTCTTCTCCCTCTGTGACTCCTTGCGTCTTCTGCCCTATAACCTTTCTTTCTGAACTACAACGTAAGACATCTCCTCAGCACCGTGTTCAGTGCTTAGCAACATGGCCAGAATTCTGTAAATACTTGTTAGAATTAACTGATGTTTTTTTCTTCAAATGGCTTCTGTTTTCCCGGGAGAAAATGTTAAGTCCTTTAGTTTAATGAAGATCTAAGTGTAGAAAGTGGTTCCGCACTCCTTTGCATGCTATCCCCCATCCCTAGCCCCTCCTGTTAATGAGATTCTGTTGCATTTGAAAGTGCCTAGGGCAGAAATAGGCCCGTAGAAGGAGACTCCATAAATGTCAATTCCTCTGTTCCTTCTGAAGGGCACTGCGGCATCTCTGCCTACAAGAAGCCAGGAACCTAGACTCACCCTCAACCTTTCTCACCCTTCACCTCCTATTCTTTACCAAATATCGCTGTTTTACTTTTTAAATGGCTCTTGACACGCATCCTCTAGCTGGCGCCGCCACCACCCTCATTCCAGCCGTGTTTTTCCGGGAACTATTGCAGTAGCCTCTTAACTCGTTTCTCCACGCAGATTCTTTCAGGTCTTTCCCTCATTTTCAAAAAGGCGACTGGAGCAATCGTTCTGAAATACAAATCTGATTTTGTCATTTAATGCCCGCCCCCCCCAGCACACGCGCGCGCGCACACGCGCGCGCGCACACACACACACACACACACACACACACACACACACACAGACACGCTCCGTTAAAGGTACCACCTCGTCTGGAACCCGCCTGCCTCTAGTTTCTTCTCTGCCCTTTGCTCTTCGTTCGGCTTAGCGCATCTTCAGAAGGAGCCCGAGCCATGCACCCTCACCGTGGGACTTCTGCACACGCTGGTCGCCTGCCTTGAGTTTTCTCATCCCTCCCGGCACCTCGTTGATGCCTGCAGACCCCGCGTCTCGCAGCCCCCTGTCCCTTCCTCTGGGCAGCCTCCCTGCAGCTCAGCCAAGGTCAGCTCTCCTACTCCTCCTTCCTCCTGGCGCCCTAGGCTACTCGTTGCTCACACTCACCCAATTCTGATTTTACATGTATTCGGATGACTGTTTGGTGTCTTTCTCCTTTAAATGCCCCTAGTAGAGAGGCATTGTCTGTTTTCACAAAGTCGTAGAGCTCTGGTGATTAACACGGTGCCTGGCACATAGTAGGCATTTAATAACTATTTCTTGAATTAAAGAGAGAGGAGGCAAACAGGAGTCCCAGAGAATCACTGACCTTCGCTACATGCCTATTTAAAGGCAGTAGGTCTCCGAAGTGATGGAGAATATAAAGTCACTGCATGAACAGTTAGGATATGACTTCGAGCTCTCTCTTCATTATCCATTCTTTCAGAAGCCCAGGGAGGGAGGCAGAAATTTGTAGATGGCTCAATAACATAAATACTAGGGAGGCTGGAGAATCTAAAACTTTAATTTAGCCTGCATATATAGTCGTTTCCAGTTGAATGTTTGTAAGAACCACAACGATGGAAACATTGACTGATCTGGGTCTTCTCACATCTGTTTTCTCTTTGGCCCAGGAGCCCCTAGCAATGAAAGGGTAAGAAATTAGGGAGTAAAAGAAAGAAACAACATCAGCACCACTGTCCACGTACCAACTAATGCTCTGTATTTACTTATTCAGCTTCCTTCATGTTCACTGATACTTTCTTGCTTTAGTGTGTGTGTGTGTGTGTGTGTGTGTGTGTGTGTGCAACAGGAGCATAATTACTCCACTGAAGTCTGTAAGATACCAGTTATCAGCAGGTCTGTTTAGCACAGAGCATTTCAAGGCTTGATAGGATTAATGTAAGCCGGGATTCTTGCCTACCTTTTTTCTGTCTTTAAAAGATTCCTACCGTGAATGTACCAGCAAAGAGAGAGAATCGCACGCACGCACGCGCGCACCCGTGCACACACACGCTTTCCCTTGAAACAAATTTCTCTGCACAGTGAAGTAGATGCATTGCCTGACCTTCCACAGTGCTGAGGGGCTGGCTCTACGGCAGTCAGTGAGTTTAGCCAGAATTTGAACGCTCACAGACAATCATATTAATAGAATAGGATTATTTTCTCTTTGCCCACATCTTTGGAAATTTGATCTCCTGGGGACTGGCCTAGACTTGAATCAGGGGGTCCTGCGTTTTCACATTTTGTCTGTTCAACCTGAAATGTTGGGGAAACAGCCTTTGAGGTCCAACGCGCCCCGCAAGGAACAAGGGACCACCCCCCAGCTCCCCACTCACTTCAGTCTGACCTCAAAGCAAAACAAACAAACAAACAAACAAAAACCCTAAGACACTTCAAATTCACTCTGGCCTTGAGTTCGGCCTGCACCGGCTGGGGGTGAGCCGTGTGGGCTCACTGCGCCTTTGCTGAGTCGGTCAACCATGGTGGACATGGGTCTTCCCAGGAGGACACAGATGGGTCCCATCCTAATGGCAGAACATTCGACGGGGTTCTCGGTAGCTTAAAAATCACCAGGTGGGGTCTCCATCCTCTCTCCTCTCTTTATCCCGTTGCATCTAGCATGTTTCCAACCCCAGTTGAACAGAGTGCCTGTTTGCTTCTGCAGGATCGCACTGCCGGAGAGAGTCACCCCACGGACTGGTATTACATCAAACCCACGACTGCACACTGACCCCTCAGTTTTGCCCCCAAATCCTTTTTCTTGATGAATTCACTCTCACTCAGCACAGCAACAGTTTCAAACCTGCACGTCTTTAAAACTCTTCAGGTTGCAATCATGCTATAAAAAGTGATCTAGGACAGTGGTTCTCAAAGGGGGCTTTTGTTCTCTAGGGGACATGCAGCGATGTCTGGAGATGTTTTTGTTTGTCACAAGGAGGAAGGGGTGGTGCTATAGCAATCTAGTGGGTGTAGAGGCCAGAGATGCTGCTCGACATCCTGCAATGCACAGGACAGCTCCCAGCCGTAATGACCTGGTCCAAAATGTTGATAGTGTCATGGTTGACAAATCCTGATTCTGGGTGTTATGGACTGAATCGTGTCCCCCACCCCCCATTCATATGTTGAAGCCCTAGTCCCCCGATATAACTGTATTGGGAGATAGGGCCTTTAAAGAGGTAATTAAGCTTCAATGAGGTTATAATTATAATCCGATATGACTAGTGTCATATGACCATATAAGATGGGGAAGAGACATTGGGGAGGTGTGGCCACAGAGAAAAGGACGTATGTGAGGACATAGTGAGAAGGCAGCGTCTGCAAGCCAAGGAGAGGCCTCAGGAGAAACCAAACTTGCTGACACCTTGGTCTAGGACTTCCTGCCTCCGGAACTGTATGAGAATAAATTTCTGTTGTTTAAGTCACCCCGTCTATAGTATTTTATTATGGCGGCCCTAGCAGACTAATACACTATGTAAGCCGGGATTCTTGCCTACCTTTTTTCTGTCTTTAAAAGATTCCTACCGTGAATGTACCAGCAAAGAGAGAGAATCGCACGCACGCACGCGCGCACCCGTGCACACACACGCTTTCCCTTGAAACAAATTTCTCTGCACAGTGAAGTAGATGCATTGCCTGACCTTCCACAGTGCTGAGGGGCTGGCTCTACGGCAGTCAGTGAGTTTAGCCAGAATTTGAACGCTCACAGACAATCATATTAATAGAATAGGATTATTTTCTCTTTGCCCACATCTTTGGAAATTTGATCTCCTGGGGACTGGCCTAGACTTGAATCAGGGGGTCCTGCGTTTTCACATTTTGTCTGTTCAACCTGAAATGTTGGGGAAACAGCCTTTGAGTTCCAACGCGCCCCTCAAGGAACAAGGGACCACCCCCCATCTCCCCACTCACTTCAGTCTGACCTCAAAGCAAAACAAACAAACAAACAAACAAAAACCCTAAGACACTTCAAATTCACTCTGGCCTTGAGTTCGGCCTGCACCGGCTGGGGGTGAGCCGTGTGGGCTCACTGCGCCTTTGCTGAGTCGGTCAACCATGGTGGACATGGGTCTTCCCAGGAGGACACAGATGGGTCCCATCCTAATGGCAGAACATTCGACGGGGTTCTCGGTAGCTTAAAAATCACCAGGTGGGGTCTCCATCCTCTCTCCTCTCTTTATCCCGTTGCATCTAGCATGTTTCCAACCCCAGTTGAACAGAGTGCCTGTTTGCTTCTGCAGGATCGCACTGCCGGAGAGAGTCACCCCACGGACTGGTATTACATCAAACCCACGACTGCACACTGACCCCTCAGTTTTGCCCCCAAATCCTTTTTCTTGATGAATTCACTCTCACTCAGCACAGCAACAGTTTCAAACCTGCACGTCTTTAAAACTCTTCAGGTTGCAATCATGCTATAAAAAGTGATCTAGGACAGTGGTTCTCAAAGGGGGCTTTTGTTCTCTAGGGGACATGCAGCGATGTCTGGAGATGTTTTTGTTTGTCACAAGGAGGAAGGGGTGGTGCTATAGCAATCTAGTGGGTGTAGAGGCCAGAGATGCTGCTCGACATCCTGCAATGCACAGGACAGCTCCCAGCCGTAATGACCTGGTCCAAAATGTTGATAGTGTCATGGTTGACAAATCCTGATTCTGGGTGTTATGGACTGAATCGTGTCCCCCACCCCCCATTCATATGTTGAAGCCCTAGTCCCCCGATATAACTGTATTGGGAGATAGGGCCTTTAAAGAGGTAATTAAGCTTCAATGAGGTTATAATTATAATCCGATATGACTAGTGTCATATGACCATATAAGATGGGGAAGAGACATTGGGGAGGTGTGGCCACAGAGAAAAGGACGTATGTGAGGACATAGTGAGAAGGCAGCGTCTGCAAGCCAAGGAGAGGCCTCAGGAGAAACCAAACTTGCTGACACCTTGGTCTAGGACTTCCTGCCTCCGGAACTGTATGAGAATAAATTTCTGTTGTTTAAGTCACCCCGTCTATAGTATTTTATTATGGCGGCCCTAGCAGACTAATACACTAAGTAATCTATTTTGGGGGCAACTTGGGAAAGTGGGAAGACTGTAGGATTGACATTGTGGCCTTAGGGCAAGTTTCTTTACCTCTCTGACTCTTTTTTTTTTTTTTTAACATTGTGAACATATATTTTGCATTTTTAAACTGAAGTATAGTTGATTTACAATGTTGTATTAATTTCTGTTGTACAGCAGATTGATCTGTTATACATATACATGCATTCTTTTTTGTATTCTTTTCCATTATGGTTTATCACAGGATATTGAGTGGAGTTCCCTGTGCTGTACAGCAGGACCTTGTTGTCTACCCATTCTATATATACTAGTTTGCATCTGCTAATCCCAACCTCCTAATCCATCCCTCCCCCACCCCCCTCCCCCCTGTAACAGCTTACAAAATCCCGAACGAACTTTTTGGCCAACCCAATATTACCCTACACTCAGGGCTAAAAGTCTATCAGTAAATGTATTTAGTATAAGTATGCCCCATGCAATATTTGGGACACATTCATACTAATCTGTTGTTTATCTGGGGTATACTTACACTAAAAAATAATCCGCTGGGTATTTTTTGTTTTTTTTTAAATAAATTTATTTATTTTATTTATTTATTTTTGGCTGCGTTGGGTCTTCGTTGCCGTGTGCGGGCTTCTCATTGCGGTGGCCTCTCTTGCTGCAGAGCACAGGCTCTAGACACGCGGGCTTCAGTAGTTGTGGTTCATGGGCTCAGTAGTTGTAACTCGCGGCTCCAGAGCGCAGGCTCAGTAGTTGTGGCGCACAGGCTTAGGTGCTCCGCGGCATGTGGGATCTTCCCGGACCAGGGATCGAAACCATGTCCCCTGCATTGGCAGGCGGATTCTTAACCACTGCACCACCAGGGAAGCCCCTGTGTCATATTTTAGACTCCACATATAAGTGATATCATATGATATTTGTCTTTCTCTGTCTGACTGACTTCACTTAGTATGATAATCTCTAAGTCCATCCATGTTGCTGCAAATGGCATTATTTCATTCTTTTTTATGGCTGAGTCGTATTCCATAGTATATATATATACACCACATCTTCTTTATCCATTCTTCTGCTGATGGACATTTAGGTTGCTTCCATGTCTTGGCTGTTGTGAATAGTGCTGCTTTGAACATAGGGGTGCATGTATCTTTTTGAATTAGAGTTTTGTCTGGATATGTGCCCAGGAGTGGGATTGCTGGATCATATGGCAACTCTATTTTCAGTTTTTTGAGGAACCTCCATGCTGCTTTCCACGGTGGCTGCACCAACTTGTATTCCCACCAGCAGTGTAGCAGGGTTCTCTTTTCTCCACATCCTCTCCAGTGTCTGTTATTTGTAAACTTTTTAGTGACAGCCATTCTGACCCGTATGCACCTCTCTGACTCTTAATTCCTCATCTTTAAATTGGGACTAGCCATGATTATCATTTTGGGTCGTCACGAGGGTTAAACAAGTTAACACAGGTAAAGGGCCTGTTATGAAGCAGACACCACTCATGTGCTGCTGGACAATAGACCCCTTGTGGTTGGAGACCTTGCCATTTAGTTTTGTAATCACAGTACCTGGAAGCTTCTGGCACATCATAGGCATATCTTAAATGTGTATTGATTTAATCAGTGGCATTTTGGTTGCTGATTCAAGAGCTATCATTTAAACATTCTTTCTGTACCAAATACTGCAGGTACAGCTGAGAACGCTGCAGACATAGCCTCTGCCTTCAAGCTTATATTCTAGTGGAGGAAGAGAAATAATAATTGATAGAGAACATGATAAAGTTAATATGACTTCAGACCCTTATAAGTGTTATGATGGAAATCAATTGAGTATTGTAGTGAGTAACTGTTAGGGGAAGGTATTTTGGATAGTGTTTTTAGAAAATTATCCTAAGAGGTGATTTTTATTCTATTTTGTTTTGTTTGCTGATATAGGTGTGCTTTATTGGTGACTTAAATTCCTTAAGAGCTATTGCTCGTATGAAGTGATATTCCAAAATGGGGAGCAACTCACAGTACAGTCTTCTCTTGATTTACCCAGTGTATCAATACATATACGTATATATGTTCCAGGAAAACTCAGTGTATCTTAAAAGCTGTTGTACGTGTAAGGAAGTTAGGTTCTAGGCCTTGGAAGTTGTAAACAGGCTTTTGCCTACACGAATGGCCAGTGGAACAGTCCAAAGTTGTGAAGGCTGCCAGGCCATCACTTGTGCAGGGGAATCCCAGATGTTTCAAGGTGTTTAATATCTCTGGCCCCCACCTACCAAATTCCAGTAGAATCCTCCAGTCATTATGATAAGCAATCCCTCCTACTCCCCAATTTCCAAAGCAGCCTCTAAAGGGCAGTACAGCCCCCATTGAGAGCCAGGGTTTGGAGGGTCTCCAGTGGCCTCCTGATCTCCTATCCAGTTGCCATTCTTGCTCTTAGAGCCTTTGACACTGTTAACCAGCCCTCCCCGGCTTCCTGTCCTCCCTTGGCTTCCATGACCACACTCCTTGGGGTTCCCCCCTCCTTTCTTCAGCCCTGCTTGGAGTCCCAATTGGGCTTCTTGCTGTCCAGCTGCCTATCCACGTAGATCCAACCTTGGTCTCTTTTTTTCCTCTCCATGTTCTTTGATGAAAACGTCAACATCACTTCTAGGCATCTAGCACCCAAAGTGCTGTTTCTATGCTATTCAAGCTAATTTGCCCAACTGCCATGTGGACCTGGCTACGTGAGCCCCAAGTTAAACGTGTCCAAAATCCAACTGGTCAACTTCCTCTAAAACCTGTTATTCCTTTGTTCATAGTTGTGTTCACGGCAGCATCATCTACTCACACTTTCTAGACGTGGCAGCCGTCTTAACCTCTCTTTCTCACTCCCCACGTCCAGTTGGTTGCTTTGTTCGCTCGAGTCTAAGGAAGTGATTGGAGCTGAATATTCAGGATCAAGTCCTGCACAGATGAGAACACTGGTGATAGAAATCAGTGCCCCAGAAGGGGCTATTCTGATCCCACCCTTCTGATCTTTGATTTTATTTGAAAATAATTCTTTGGACTAGCTTAATTTTTCTAGACCCTGGGCTGCCCTGAGCTAATTTGTTTGTCCAAATTAATTACCAGCAGGGGGTGGCAGTCTCATTTTCACAGAAGCCTTCTGTTTGGGAAGAGTTTCCTTTTTCTTCAAACTGTCCGATTTAGGTTCTTTGGCAGTGTAAAGGGTGTCTTGACATTTCCATAAAGACATTTAAATGTTACCGTCGCTGAAGAAACACTTTTAGAATATGAAACCTTTATATTTTTCCCCCAAGGAAGAAAATCCTCGTCAGCTTAATTATCTCTGTAAAAGAACTTCCTCACTTCTTTTCATGTTGCTAATGGAAAAGGATGATGATACTGTTTTCAAAAAACAAAAACAATTGTGGAAGATTTCAAGAAATGTGCTTTTGATTTTTGTCTGTATAAATAACACCACAATTCAGAGGTCAGAGATGCTTGTAGGGTTATATATTATCCTTCCAAGTTGATTTTTGAAAGATCTGCTGGGAGGGCAAAATGATCAAAAAGATGCTGCTGGTGATCCTTGTTGCACACTGAGAAGAAGGCAAAAGAGACTTAACTCTATGTGTGTGTGTGTGTATATATTCTAAAAATTGTGATAAGGGGAATTCCGTGGCAGTCCAGTGGTTATGACTCCATGCTTTCACTGCTGTTGGCACGGGTTCGATCCCTGTTCAGAGAACTAAGATGCCGCAAGCCATGCGGCACGGCCAAAAAAATAAAAATAAAAATAATGATTAAAAACCAAATAACATGAAACCTATCCTGTTAACAAATTTTTAAGTGTACAGTACAGTAGTGTTAACTATATGCACATTGTCATACAATAGATTTGTGGAACGTTTTCGTTTTGCGTAATTGAAACTCTATATCCATTCAACAGCAACTCCCCATTTCCCCGCTCCTCCGCCCCAGGAACCACCATTCTATTCTTTTCTTTTTTCTTTTATTTATTTATTTATTCTTTAATTTAATTTTTAAATTTTATTTTTTTATACAGCAGGTTCTTATTAGTTATCCATTTTATACATATTAGTGTATATATTGACATATATACCACCATTTCATTCTGCCCCTATGAGTTTAACTACTTGAGATCCCTCATGAGTGGAATCATGAAGCATTTGTCCTTCTGTGACTGGCTTATTTCACTTAGTACATGACCTCGAGGTTCATCCACGTTATAGCATATGACAGGATTTCCTTCTTTTTAAAGACCGAATAATATTCCATTGTATGTATATATCATATCACATTTTCTCTATCCATTCATCTGTTGAGGGACATTTGGATTGTTTCTACCTCTTGGCTATTGTCAATCATGCCACAATGAACATGGGAATGCAAATATCTCTGTGAGATCTTATTTTCAATTCTTTTGGATAAATACTCAGAAGTGGGATTACAGATCATACAGTAATTCTATTTTTAATTTTTGAGGAATCTCTCTACTTTTTTTTATGTTTTACGTAGCAGCTGCAGCCTTTTACATTCCCACTGACAGTGTATGAAGGTTCCCATTTTTCCACATCCTCAACAACACGTGTTATTTTCTGTTTTGTTTTGTTTCGTTTTATTATGGCCATCTTAACAGTTGTGAGGTGATCTCTCCTTGCGGTTTTGCTTTTCATTTCCCTGATGATTAGTGATGTTGAGCACCTTTTTATACACCTGTTGGCCATTTATATTATCTTACACAATTGACAAAAAACTACACAAAGTGCATTAAAGACTTAAACCTAACACCTAAAACTATAAAACTCCTGAAAGAAAATATAGGGGAAAACCTTCATAAAATTGGTCTTGGCAATGATATGACAACAAAAGCACAGGCAACAAAAGCAAAAATAAAGTGGGACTGTATCAAACTAAAAAGCTTCTGTGCAGCATAGGTAGCAATCAACAGGGTAAAAGGCAACCTTCAGAATGGGAGAAAATATTTGCAAACCATATCTTTGATAAGGGGTTAATATCTAAAACTCTTGTAAAAAAAAAAAAGATTTTCTGGGTGAATCTAGATCAAGACTCAGCAAACTTGTTCTATAAGGGGTCAGAGAGTAAAGATTTTTGACTTTTCAAGCCATATGGTCTCTGTTGCAACTACTCAATCTACCATTGTATGGAAGCAGCCATAAATAATACGTACTTGGATGGGTGTGGCTGTGTCCCAATAAAACTTTATTTATAAAAACAGACTGGGGCAGATTTGGCCTGTGGACCACAGTTTGCTGATCCCTGACCTAGAGCAGGGTTTCTCCGTCTAACTCTATTAACATTTTTGCTGGGTAGGTTTCTGTTGGGGGGCTGTTCCGCGCATTGAAGGATGGTTTGCAGCATCCTTACGCCAGATGCCAGTAACAACCCCTTCCCCTCCACCCTGGTTGTGACAACCCAGAATGTCTCCAAACATTGCCAAATATCTTCTGGGGGACAAAATCGCTGTTGGTTGAGAAACTCTGATCTAGATGATTGAAATAATCTGATGAAGAGTGATAGGACATATTTCCGTAAAACTACAAGGAGTAGGGGAAGGTAGAAGAATGGAAATCCCTAGTGTATGTGCCTCAGGAAGGTCAAGTTCCCCTCAGAGGGGCCACTATCACTGCCTAAATGTGGAAAGCAGTTCAGAAACAACTGAAATGGCAACGTACTTGAAAAGAGCTCTGGAAATGGTGCAAATGTGATCTTAACCTACTTTTGTGATAGGAACCAGAAACAGAACAGTTCAACACATTAACCTGCGCTAACAGGGCTCTCTGAGCTCGAGGGCTGGCTCTGAGTTGCTGGAAAGGAGCTCACGGTTCCCGTGCCCACTTGAGCAAGCGTTTATTTTTTCTGCTTATCTGAATTCAGAACCAACGCAGGCAGGGTGATTTCTGAAAGTGCTCACATGTTTCTCATTGTTTGGACAGGGCCAGACAAAAATGGCCCAGATTCACTGCAAATTGGCAGGAACACGTGTTTTTGAAAGTTAAAAACAGCCTAACATTCATGAGTGAATCTCAAAGAATGTTGTCTTCTTGTCCTTTAGAATAAACACCTGTTTTGCAAAAGGAGAGTAAAAGCCATCTTTCTTGAGAAATCGTTGGTTTCTTTTTCTTCATTGCTATTATTCTATTTTTAATAGTTAAAAAACTTAATCACAATTTACCGTATTATAATTTAGATAATTGTCATTTTAAATAAACAAACAAACAAAAAGAAAAACAGCCCACATTTCGCCAGGAAGTTCAGTTAAGCCTTTTTAGCTGAGTTTCTTTTCTGGCTTGAAAAACAAAGGAAATCCGTGGATCCTTTTCTTCTTGAATAAAATTCTCCCTAGTTAGAGATATTTTTCTAATTGATTGGAAGAAAAAGGGGTCCACATCCTTGAAAGGAGCTGTTTGGCTGTGAGTCCTATCCCTGTTGCTACCTTCTGTGACCACAGCTGATGCACTTAGTAACCCACATCTCCTGTTCACCGGTACCACTGGACGTGACATAATAATGGGACCCTCTGGTAGATCAGTGGGGTCACTTCTTTTATAGTTGGGATCATGCCAAAGGGTGATAAGAATAGATTCTTCATAACCTTCCTGGAAATCCACATTTCAGCGTACCCCAAGAGACCCAGTTCCTTCAATCACATCTATTTGTGCCTTACTTTCCAATGAATACCCACCGCCTTCCTTGTAGGCTGGTCCGGTGTGCATATACATGGTACCTGTTTGACCGCAGACCTTTCTCTCTGTCCCTCAGGCTACCATGGCCTCTACTGTGAGGAGGAATATGACGAGTGCCTCTCTGCCCCGTGCCTGAATGCTGCCACCTGCAGGGACCTTGTCAACGGCTATGAGTGCGTGTGCCTGGCAGAGTACAAAGGTGAGCGTCGTGTGGAGGACTAGTGCCAGCATGGTTCTCAATGACGTCATGGATTTCTGCACGTGCGTGCGTAAACCTCTAATTGGAGCGTGAAGTTGTTTAGAATAAGAATCAGATGCTGGTAGTGGGATGATGTACGGGGCCGAAAAGAACAGTTTGGAAGTCTCTGGTTTCCTCTTGATAAACTGAAAAACCTGTCTCCCGCCCTTTCCTTCTTCTTGTATCCTCACTCTCTTCTCTGTTGAATGTGTAAAAAGCTGACGATAAAAAATGATATTAAGGGGACTTTCAGACATAGGTCAGAGGACGCAGCCATGGAATCCAGGGGGAGGAAGGTAGTGATCGCTGGACGAGGAGAGGATGCCGTGCTTTTTGGTGGAGGAGGCAAGTGGAGTCTCACATGTTGGCGAAAAACAGTTCATTCTCATTAAGTGAGTCATCAGAAGGGAGGCACATGTTAGTTCATTTGAGTGGACATGGGTCAGAGTCACTCTGGATAAACAGCTGACATTCACGGAGTGTTTATCACATTCAGACCCTGTTCTAAGTCCTTACGTGCGTGAACTCATAAAAAAGGCCAGACAGTAACCGGAGAGGTGGTAGCGCCAGCCCTCAGGAGCCCAGCCAGCGTGGTCCTGAAAGCCCTTCCATCTCCTCCCCGGCAGGCTCACTGGTGTGGCTTTATTGGAGCCCTGACACCCTCAGCCGGCGCTGTGGCAAGGCGCCGAGTCATCAGCTAATTTGCGTGCGTTTCTCTAAGTCATGACTCCCGGGCTGGTGTAGATTTTTGTAATGCTTTTGAGGGCTCTATTTATAGCCATTTCACTTAACCTCTTTCTCCCACCACCGCTTACCTGGTACCATCCATCTGCTAGTGACCTCGCATTGTAGCCGACTTTGCTTCTCTTTGCATGGACCCACCTTTATTTAGAGGTCTTTCTGGTGAGCCTCGAGGGTTTGTAGGGCACATGGATGAACTTGACCTAGCCCCTGGATGGAGGGGCTGAAGCTGGGTCAGGCCTTGGCTTTATGTTTGGCACATCTGATGCTCCTCATGGACTATGATGCCTATTTAGAGCCGAACTCCACCAATTCCCATGAGGACAGATGTGCTGGCTTTCATCCACATGGATTTCCGTTCAAGGTAGATCAGAGCATTGAGAAATAGGGAGTCCGCTCAAGTCTGGAAAGAATAAAGGAGCAATGAACTAGGAGACCTAGGTAGCTCATCCTCATTGTGCCATTGGATTACTGATGACCCTGGATAAACCTTTTCAACCGACTTGTCTTTATTTTGTCTGTTTAAAGAAAGGGCAGTAATGCTTACTGAGAGATTTTGAGATTCTTCAATGACAGAATGAGTAGTGGTGGATGTGCTTCAAAATTTTAAATTCCAAAATTCTTTAGTTTATGATAGAGTTTTATGGAGTAAATTTCATCTTTATGAATGACAAAATTATTAATCGGGTATACTCTGAATTTGCCTCTCATGTTCCTGGCTTTGAAGCATTGCTCATGCTATCATGACCAAGAAATAGAAAATGAAACTGTATATGATGACCCACTAGTGACTCCACAGATTCATGGACTGTGATCCTAGTTTTTTTCACCTCCTTCTTCCATTTTTCTCAAGGAGTATTCCCGAATTTTGCTGCTTTCCCCAAGCCTCATATTAAATCACTCACTCACTGGATATAACAAATTTCACGTCCATCTTCATGGAAAGAAAGAGAGGTTATCATTTGTAAACATTTTCAAATTTCTCTAGTTTTCCAATGAGCAATGGTTCTCAAACTTGAGCATGTGTTAGAATCTGCTGGTGGGCTTCTTACAACATAGTTTGCTGGGCCCCACCACTATCTAGGGTAGGGCCCAAGAATTTGAATTTCTGGTAAATTCTCAGATGATGTTGATATGCTGGCCCTGTGCCACCCTTTGAGAAGCCCTGTCCTACAAACTCATCTGTAATCACAACCACTCAAATTTTATTGTCTTCCTTATTACCTGATCACATGCTTCCCATTCTGCTCAAGGTTAATCCTTCCATATATGCTCCTCGTTCCACCCCTTCTGTCTTCTGTGACCTTCCTCCATCAGTTACAGAGGCCCTGTTGTGGATGACTCAGGAAGGTAGAGTCGACTCGAGATGACTCAAGATGCTGGAGGGGATCTCAAACACATTTGAGGATGTGGGTTTTTGAGAAAAGGGTGTGGTGCTGGGAGCCTTTGTGTACCACAGGGTTAGGGGATGGGATTCTGGAGAGAACGAGGGACTCAGTGACCAGCTGAGCCCAAAAGACCCTTCAGCTTATAGAGAGGGAAAACATGCTATAATGTGCTGCACTTGACTCTATGAGACAAAGGGTTCTCCTGATCTCATGGATCCTGGCTGCCCTCTAAGAGGATTGCAGTTGGGCTGAACTGTTCCTTTGTGTGTGTGTGTGAATGAGCTCCTGCTCACACCTGGAGAACCTTGAGAACCCCAAATTGGGAGGCCATGTAGAGAGGGCTAATTTGACTGGCCTGTCCAGCACTGGAGGAGAATCTCCAGTATCATCTCTCTCTGCCTGAGGTTGCCAACCTCAAGCCTGGCCAGTCCAGGGAGCCTGTACCAGCAACTCAACAAGGGGAAAAAAATCTAGGAAGTAAAAACAAAATTGCAACAAACCCCACAACTCTATAAACACTCAAGAAGGGAAGTAAAAAAAAGTAATGTATACCACTCAAAATTGAATTTAGATCTGGAAAAGCAAAAGGAGGAAGTATGTCATGATAGAAGTAAAAATATGAGGGAATGGAAACCATGAGTGAAAAGACATGAAATGTGGAGAAAAGATGAAGAAATATGTTTCATCTGAATGATGGATGTTGCGGGAGAAGAAAGAACACATGGAAATAAAACCAGAATCAACCAACTACTAGGGAGAAGTCTATGAGATGAAGAAAATTGAAATTTTCAAATAGAATGGGCTTACGGAATGCCAGAGGATTAATGAGGGAGATGATACGTAATTTGCAATTTCCTGGTAGAATTGCCAAATCCAAGAATACTGAGAATATTTTTTACAAGATTCTTCATAGTGAGTACAAGTTACACACAAAAGAAAGAATCAAATCAGCATTGAACTGCTCTTCTCTGAAATGAAGCTAAACAACAGTGAAGAGTGTTTTAGATTTTTCAATGAAAAAGTCTGGTTGTTAAAGGTTCATTTGTATTTGAGGGGTAAAGAAAGACATTTTGTACATTTAAGGATACAGAAAACGTAACACCATGTACCCTCTCTAAGAAAATTATTTTCCAAGGTATTCTCATCAAATTGGAACTAAATCAGAGCAAAGATAACCAGATAGGGGATGATGGAGAACAGGAGGAAGAGGGTTGAGCAGACTTCTTTACATGTGGGGATAAACCTAAAATAGATGACATTCATATGATTGTAAATACTAATTTAATGGTAAAGAAAAGTCTCTTGAAAAAATAGACATGCCTACTATATTAATTATTATTGCTGCATAGTGAATTATTGTAAGGCAGTGGCTTAAAACAACACCCTTTTACTATCTAACAGTTTCCTAGGTCCGGGCATGGATTAATGGATTCCCTGTTCAAGGTCTGGAATCCAAGGCTGGAATCAGGGTGTTGGTTGAGCTGAGCTCTCATCTGAGGCTTAAATAGGGAAGGATCAGCTTCCAAGTCCCCTCAAGTGGTTAGCAGAATTCATATCCTTGCAGCTGTAGAATTCTTGACAGTCTGCTTCTTGAAAGCCAGGAGAGGCCTGAACCCTCTTAAAGGTCTCACCTAGTTAGGTCAGGCCCACCTAAGGTTAACTCAAAGTCAACTGATTAGATACTGTAACAGCATCTTCAAAATCTCTTAACCTTTGCCAAACGCTATTGATTAGAAGCTCACACTCAAGAGGAGGGAGTTATATAAGGGTGTGAATCATTAGGTGGTCACCCTAGAGTGTGTCGCTACATCTGTTCTTAAGGAAAATTTAAATGACCAAACTAAAATTTCATATTATTTTAACCAAGTCTGTGAGTTGGTGGGTGTTGGGAAGGATTGGAAGGCATACAAGTGTGTTAAAGATCTCATCTCACTGGGCAGGTAAAGTGATTATTTCATTTTGATATATTTATAGAGACATTTAGGTTTGGGTTTAAGCAGGAATGTAAACCCTAGCAAAGTAGCAATAAATGAGAGAACTTCTAAAGTAAGAGTGATGGGCAGGTGTTGAGGGGTAGGGTAGAAGGGATTAAAGAGAAGCAGAAGGGGGTAATTCATGCCCTCCAATCCAGAGGAAGAGTGAGTGAGGGGAGGAGAGAGGTCAAAAGATTCTGGGCCTTTCTCTCCTTAGGGGATGGACATTCTTTCCCTCTTCGGAAGCATTTATCCCAACATATATTTACATATAAGATGTCTGTATAAACTTAGGAAACTATCAGATGGGTGGGCATCAATTCTTAACTAGTACTTACCTCTGGAGTTAGAACTTGGATAAGTGGTGTGTTGCGGGGAGGATTGGAACTTTAACTTCTTACTTACATATGTGCTTTTTTAAGTGGCGATTTTTTACTCTTTTCTGTTTTTTAAAAAACTTAAACAAATGAATATAACTTCCTAAAAAGAATGAGTGCAATAGAAAGTCAGGCAAGATAGCTAAGAATATTTTGAAAAAGGAAAGCAGTGAGGGGGAACTCCTGCCAGATGTTGAAACCCATTGTAATGCTGCAATTATTATTACATCCCCATGTTATGCGTGCAAGAATGGACAGCTAACCAAAACTGAATAATGGCCCGGAAACCATCGTCTATAATAATATATGACTCTTAACAAGGAATTGCTCTGAATAGGATGGGAATTCTTTTCTAATAAATGGTGCTAGAAGAACTGAGTTGCTAAACAGGAAAAAAGAAATGTTCTTACACACACTGCTAAATAAATTCCATATGAAGTGAAAAAAACTGACTCTTGTTTGACTTTGCATCCTCCTTTACTTACTTGCCCCTTTCTTCCTCTTTCTTTTACAACCATATTTCCTTAGAGTTGGTATAGATGATGCCTCTATTTCCTTAAATTTTCTTTTCTTAATCTTCTTTAATTTGGATATCATCGGTACCATTCCGATAAATGGATCTAGCAGTGACCTAATTGAAGACTGAAACCCCAAAGCCTGCCTCTCCAGCTTCCAACTTCACAGTCTTGCCCTTTTGCTTCATGATCACTGGGTCCCTTTTGAAACTCACCCTGCTTTAGTTTCCACAGCTCCGCTCCTCCCCCCACCCTCACCCCCCCAACCCTACTCTTCCCTCCTGGCCTTCTTGGAATGAATCCTTGCTCTCTGGACACCATGAATGCAAGTGGTTCCCAGGCTTTTCTTCTTGGCCCTTTTTTCTCTCCTCTTTCCCCTTATCCAGTCCTATGGCTGCATCCATTGTCAGAAATATTGATCTCCAAATAGGTATGATTTCTCGTTCCTGAACTCTCCAAGCATTTTCTTGATATTTTCTATGACAGTTATGGTCAGCCTTGTAGTCAGTACTTTCTGGCTCCAGACTACACAGGTTCTTTTTTTTTTTTTTTTTTTTTTTAATTCTCATCAGCTCTTGATATGGTGGCTTACACAAAGCACATGCTCCACAGCTATCTGTACTTGAATGGAAACTACTGCTTAACACACTAATTAAATAAAGCAAGGCAACTTGAACATTTTCTCAGTAAGTTTCTACTGTGGATCATGAAATTGTTAGAAGCAAAATACATGGAGGGACTCCTAGTGATCTCCCTTCAGACATACTGAAATGCTGCTACTTCTTTAAAACTAGTCCAGAGCTAATTCACAATGAGACTTTCAAGACTTTAGTTAGTGTTGATCACCTTATAGTGCCAAAAAGTCAAGTTACAGCCCCACATTGCGTTGAATTATTATTTATAGCAGAAAAAATTTAATGGTCAAGACTATACTCATTTGGAATTTTTGGTGACAGAAGTTAGAAAGAAGATACTTCAATTATTAATTATGAAAATAATGTAGCAACAATGATAACAATTTAGAAAACTGAGAAAATTTGATAACTCATAGCTTTACAGCAGAACATAAGAGCAATAATCATCTGTATTATTTCCATCCTTTTTAATATCTGTGTTTTTACAGTTATAATTGATTATACCTACAAGTTGGTATTGCCTTTCTCAGACTTACCATTATTTATGTTTGATTTAGAAATTGTTAGCAAGTTTTACTAGTTCTATTTTAAATGGCAATGTGATGTTCCCATGGGGTAATATTTATCCATTCCCTTGCTATATCTGAAGTGAAGCTACTGTAAATAATTCTGGAATGAACATCTTTATTCATATAATTTTCATACTTTCTGGATTTTGGGGGGATAGAGTCTCAGAAATAAGATCATTGGGTTATGAGTTTGATCACATTGTACTGAATTGTTTATTTTTAAAGTCTACAGAAATTTATGATTGAAAGGATGAGAACTCTTTCTTTGTTGGCTAGAATTATTTCCTCTGTATAACCAATGAACAAGAATTTCTGGGTATTTTCTGTACCTGTCCCTTCTCAAGTACTGTGATTGATAGGAAAATGGGTAAGTCAGGATTTTTCCTTTATCAGGCTATTGTTTAGCCAGAAGAGTGGACTGAGACTGGCACACACAAGGAATAATGAGGTGAAGGTCAAGATCTCAATTGTAACATCTGAAACAGCTTAGAAAAAGTTGGGCTCTGTGAGGTTGAAATACTGGAAAAGTTTTCATGGAAGGAATCAGTTTGAATAAAATAAGATGATGTCCAGATTGGTTTAAGATGGCGGAGTAGAAGGACGTGCGCTCACTCCTTCCTGTGAGAGCACCGGAATCACAGCTAACTGCTGAGCAGTCATCGACGGGAAGACACTGGAACTCACCAAAAAAGATACCCCACATCCAAAGACAAAGGAGAAGCCACAGTGAGACAGTAGGCGGGGCGCAATCACAGGAAAATCAAATCCCATAACTGCTGGGTGGGTGACTCACAAACTGGAGAACACTTAAACCACAGAAGTCCACCCACTGGAGTGAAGGTTCTGAGCCCCACGTCAGGCTTCCCAACCTGGGGGTCCGGCAACAGGAGGAGGAATTCCTAGAGAATCAGACTCTGAAGGCTAGCAGGATTTGACTGTAGGATTTCAACAGGACTGGGGAAAACAGAGACTCCACTCCTGGAGGGCACACACAAAGCAGTGTGTGCATCGGGACCTCGGGGAAGGAGCAGTGACCCCAAGGGAGACTGAACCAGATCTACCTGCTAGTGTTGGAGGGTCTCCTGCAGAGGTGGGCGGTGGCTGTGGCTCAGTGTGGGGACAAGGACACTGGCAGCAGAAGTTCTGGGAAGTACTCCTTGGTGTGAGCCCTCCCAGAGTCTGTCATTAGCCCCACCAAAGAGCCCAGGTAGGCTCCAGTGTTGGGTTGCCTCAGGCCAAACAACCAACAGTCAGGCCAGACAACCAACAGGGAGGGAACCCAGCCCCACCCATCAACAGTCAAGTGGATTAAAGTTTTACTGAGCTCTGCCCACCAGAGCAACACCCAGCTCTACCCACGACCAGTCCCTCCCATCAGGAAGCTTGCACAAGCCTCTTAGACAGCCTCATCCACCAGAGGGCAGACAGCAGAAGCAAGAAGAACTACAATTCTGCAGCCTGTGGAATGAAAACCACATTCACAGAAAGACAGACAAAATGAAAAGGCAGAAGACTATGTACCAGATGAAGGAACAATATAAAACCCCAGAAACACAACTAAATGAAGTGGTGATAGGCAACCTTCCAGAGAAAGAATTGAGAATAATGATAGTGAAGATGATCCAGGACCTCAGAAACAGAATGGAGGCAGAGACGGAGAAGATGTAAGAAATGTTTAACAAAGACCTAGAAGAATTAAAGAAAAAACACCTAGAAGAATTAAAGAGCAAACAAGCAGAGATGAACAATACAATAACTGAAATGAAAAATACACTAGAAGGAATCAATAGCAGAATAACTGAGGCAGAAGAACGGATAAGTGACCTGGAAGACAGAATGGTGGAATTCATGGCTGTGGAACAGAATAAAGGAAGAAGAATGAAAAGAAATGAAGACAGACTAAGAGACCTCTGGGACAATATTAAACGCACCAACATTCACCTTATAGGGGTCCCAGAAGGAAAAGAGAGAGAGAAAGGACCCGAGAAAATATTTGAAGAGATTATAGTCAAAAACTTCCCTAACATGGGAAGGCGAATAGCCACCCAAGTCCAGGATAAGGTTAACAGCTGATTTTTCAGCAGAAACTACAAGCCAGAAGGGAGTGGCATGATATATTTAAAGTGATGAAAGGGAAGAACCTACAACCAAGATTACTCTACCCCGGCAAGGATCTCATTCAGACAGTGGAGAAATCAAAAGCTTTACAGACATGCAAAAGCTAAAAGAATTCAGCACCACCAAACCAGCTCTACAACAAATGCTAAAGGAACTTCCCTAAGTGGGAAACACGAGAGAAGAAAAGGACCTACAAAAACAAACCCATAACAATTAAGAAAATGGCACTAGGAACATACATATCGATAATTACCTTTAACATGAATGGATTAAATGCTCCAACCAAAAGACATGGGCTCACTGAATGGATACAAAAACAAGACCCATATATATGCTGTCTACAAGGGACCCACTTCACACCTAGGGACACATACAGACTGAAAGTGAGGGGATGGAAAAAGATATTCCATGCAAATGGAAATCAAAAGAAAATTGGAGTAGCAATGCTCATATCAGATAAAATAGACTTTAAAATAAAGAATGTTATAAGAGACAAGGAAGGATACTACATAATGATCAAGGGGTCAATCCAAAAAGCAGATATAACAATTATAAATATATATGCACGCAACATAGAAGCACCTCAATACATAAGGCAACTGCTAACAGCTATAAAAGAGGAAATTAACAGTAACAATAATAGTGGGGGACTTTAACACCTCACACAAATGGACAGATCATACGGACAGAAAATTAATAAAGAAACACAAGCTTTAAATGACACAATAGACAAGATACATTTAATTGATATTTATAGGAGATTCCATCCAAAAACAGCAGATTACACTTTCTTCTCAAGTGCACAGGATAGATCACATCTTGGGTCACAAATCTAAATGACACAATAGACAAGATACATTTAATTGATATTTATAGGACATTCCATCCAAAAAGAGCAGGTTACACTTTCTTCTCAAGTGCACAGGATAGATCACATCTTGGGTCACAAATCAAGCCTCGGTAAATTTTAGAAAATTGGAATCAAATCACGCATCTTTTCCGATCACAATGCTGTGAGATTAGAAATCAATTACAGAACAGATCTTGCTGTGATTTATGTCATAGAGTGTTCTGCCTATGTTTTCCTCTAAGAGTGTTACAGTGTCTGACCTTACATTTAGGCCTTTAATCCATTTTGAGTTTATTTTTGTGTAGGGAGTTAGACCCACCTCCTAGAGAAATGGAAATAATAACAAAAATAAACAAATGGGACCTAATGAAACTTAAAAGCTTTTGCACAGCAAAGGATACCATAAACAAGACC
>NC_041215.1:129490243-129496660 GCF_002837175.3 Physeter macrocephalus | reverse complement strand
CAGCAATCCCACTACTGGGCATATACCCAGAGAAAACCATAATTCAAAAAGACACATGCACCCCAATGTTCATTGCAGCACTATTTACAATAGCCAACTCACGGAAGCAACCTAAATGCCCATCGACAGACGAATGGATAAAGAAGATGTGGCACATATATACAATGGAATATTACTCAGCCATAAAGAGGAACGAAATTGGGTCATTTGTAGAGTTGTGGATGGATCTAGAGACTGTCATACAGAGTGAAGTAAGTCAGAAGGAGGAAACAAATATCGTATATTAACGCATATATGTGGAATCTAGGAAAATGGTACAGGTGAACCGGTTTGCAGGGCAGAAACAGAGACACAGATGTAAAGAACAAACATATGGTCTCCAAGGGGGGAAAGCAGCAGGGGGTGGTGGTGGTGTGATGAATTGGCGATTGGGGTTGACATGTATACACTGATGTGTATAAACTGGATGACTAATAAGAACCTGCTGTATAAAATATAAAGAAATAATATAAAATAAAAAGAGTAGATAAATATTATACAGCAGTAGAAATGAACGAACTGAAACTACACCCATCAACAATGAAGAATCTTAAAGATGTAATGTTGAACAAAAGAAGCAAATTATAGAGGAACACAAACAGCATGATTGCATTTATATTAAATTTGAAAACAGACAAAACTAAACATTATATCATGTAGAGATATATTCAAAGGTGTTAAAACTATAAAGGAAAAGCAAAGAAGTGATTGTTCGAAGGTCAGGATGATTGTTACCCGTGGGCCTTTTCCCTTTGGGAAAAGGCACAGGGGGAGAAATGTTTTACTTTTTATCATGGATGGTGGCTACACAGGTACTTACTTTATTACTATTCTTTAAAGTAAACTCCAGTGTTTTATGCATGCTTCTGTATATAAGGTATATGTCACAATAAAACTAAAATATTTAAGTGAAAAAAAAATAAGATGATGTCTTCCAGTGAATAGGAAGTTCAAAGGATACTTCAAGTTAATTTTCTTTACCTGGCTTAATTTTATTGGAGATAAAATAAAGATTTTTCAGTTTTCAAAATATTAATCATGACTGAATTGTGATGACACCAGAGATTTATAATTGGAGCATGACTCTTTGAATTTTTGCTCATTTTAATTCTAAAATTAACTGCTATAAAGAGCCCTGTTGGAATAAAGATCTTTTCAGAAATGTTGCCTCTCTATCCCTTAACATGAAAAGTATGAATTTTTATTAGTTTTGACTGAATTACAGTTTATTTTTGCTTGAGACTAAACATAAGTTTCGTAATCGTGTGTGCCCCGTCCCTTGCCAATGGGTGATGCATGTGTCATTCCACAGGCTTAGTTTGAAGTGTGGACCTGATTTTCCCTGACAAAATAGGGTATTTTTGAGGCAGATTTGGAATGGCTTCTCACTCCTCTAGCAATCCTACCTGTGTGTCGGCCAAAGTACACAGACTTTCGCCCCTCCTGAAAGGACAGGATTCTGGTGGTATAGCCATAATTTCTTCTGCGAGGTAAGATATAGCCTCTGCTCTGAAGGACCTCAGAGATTCTTGGGGGATCAGGCAGGAGGACAGATAAGTTATGATTTAAGACCTAAACCCCATAACAGTGGAATCTTACTGTGCTCTCAATACACAGTGGCAGCAGAATGGAGTTCTGTCTTGGGAGAGTCAGCTTCAGCTTTCCATGAGTTGGGCTTTGGCGTTGAGAATGTGCCGAGGGAAGACCAGCTTGGGAGAGAGGGCGAAGTATGGTGTTACGGTCAGAGGACATGGGATGCCCAACACTCAGTGTTGTGCAGGGGCCTAGGGGCCCTGGGGGTGCAGACAGGGGGAGCCCAGGAGGCCTGAGGAGGGGAGTTGGAAGGGACATACCCTGGACAACTCAGGGGTATTCAGGACTGTCCCTGCTCTGCATTTAAGATTTCTAGCTCATAGCTGTTCCGTTCTGATCAATGAGCTGAGCAACATGGCAAACATTTCTTACACAGGGCTTAGCGAGGCTCAGAGGATAGAAACAGGCGTCAGCAAAGTGCTCTCAGGGGGCCTTTAAGCCCATCTTGCTTTGTAGTGATGGTGTTGCCATGAAGATTAGCTTCTGTCCGATCTTGCTGCCAGAAAACCCTCAATGAGCTTCAAGTGACTGAATATCTTATCTTTTGAAAAAGAGAAATAACAAAGGATAAAGTTATTGCCCAGAAAACCCACCCAAAAGATTGAAATTGCTTATTGTCTTGGGCATTTTCATCAAATCTATCTTTTTGAAGGCTTTTAATGTTGAGGTGCTTAAATATTTAGCCTAGAATGTACTTTTCAGCCTTATTTGAAGAATGTGGTAGTTTGTGTGCTAATGTATTAGTTATACTACTATTATAAGGTTAGATTGGCAAATGTATTTGTAGAAACCCGGGAAAGATTATCCTGATTGCTTTTATTTTAGGTCTAATGGAAATATTTTTTAGGTTTCAGACATCTCTGAACCTTGATCTGTGGCTGTGTTTCCCATTACAATTGAAAGCCTTTTTTGTCACGTGGTTCCCATTGATCAGCCTCCTGGGAAATTCTAAATATGTGAACCCTTGTTTTCTGAGGAACATTTTGAAGCAGAAAAGGCTCTCTTCCATTTTATTCTTTCAGTTCAGCCTGTGCTATTTGGGAATCAATGGGAAAATGGAAATGGAGACTTCTGGGTGCAGAGGCCATACATACTCAAGTGAAGAACAATTACCAGTTTTATGCTTTAATCTTTAAATTAGTTTGACCTTGAATATTACCATGAGTCCTGCGTTTGTTAAGGATGATGAGTCAGGGAGGCTCCATCAAGTCACTGGAGGCAGAGAGGGAGCTAGGAGATGGCTTGGGGCTGGGAGCGTCTCCCACCTGGCCTGAGGCAGTGGGCTTGGGGTGGTGGTTTCAGGGAGAAATGTCAGGCAGAGATCTGAAAGACACTTTAGAAAAATATCTGGTAGACTATTATTGTTCATAGGTTGGATATGAGGGCAAAGGATAAAAAGAAATGAAAAACTGTCCATTCTAAAATGCTTTACCAGGCTCAAATAAATCATTAATGTGCCTACAAGTAGGTAGTTCTGTTTCCTTTTTCTCTTGTATTTTTCCCCCTCATTCTTGAACCTTCCTTCTTAAGGCATTGACAATTGAAAAGGAAAGGAGAGAAAAAAATCTCAGCAAGAATAATTTCAGTGACAAAATGATGTGAGTCACTGGGTGTGGCAGTCCTTTGTACAAATATGAGTGAAGTAAGGAAGTGGAAATTAAGTAATACCATCCTGTTATTATTTGCTTTATGCTTATGTTTTCTTGAGGCTGTTGGGAAGGGTGAGCATATCGTTATATATATTCTTACATAGAATGTAATTTATCTTCCTCTCCACTGGTAGGGGGTCGAGAGAGAGAGAGATTAGTCTGTTCATCCAACTGGCACTCCAGCGAAACAACACCAGAAATTCTACCTTTAGAATGGCATTGGATTTTTAAAGTTTTTTTTTAATAAAATGATAAAATACTGTATATTCATTGTGAAAAATTGCAACAATATAGAAATGCACAAAGTGACATTCAAAGTAATTCATTCTCCTCTCAGTCTAACTTCAAGCAAGCATTTGCATACATACATGCACACGTAGACTATTTTTTTTTACACCAATGGGAACTGTATTTGCTATAAAGATTTTTTTCAAGGCCTCCTTTTTGTTTGAATGGGCACTGAGTTCCGTAGAATGTTGTGTATTTCCATGGCTGAGCTCCGTCTCAGGGCAACTACTCAGCGAGCACAGACTCACATTCAAGTTGCCAGCAACATCAGGTCCCAGCTCCGTCCCCGCCAGCCTGGTGACCTTGCATTTGGATATTTGTTTCATAGTGCTGGTCTGAGGATCACATTACACGTAAAGCACAGCACAAGGGTCTGGAACATAGTATGTGCACAAGATGTTGCCTTTCGCCTGTGGTGAACTGGTTGGTCTTTGGGAATGAAGTCTAAGGACAAACGCTTCCTTCTCTCCTCTGCAATTTTCCAAAGTATGACTGGGGCTCGTTTAAATATCTGACTTCAAATCTTTACCTTCAGGATACTGTTTATCAATTATATTGACATTTTATGTAGACTGTCTGGCTATGTTCTGTTTCTTTTGGAGACTTAGAAAGCATTTATCACTGATAAATTTTATCTTTCAAAGTTTTAACTTTCTGTTGCCCAGGCTTTGGGGCGTGTGGTCAGAGAAAGTACGTAAAAGACTTTATGGTGGGACCTACGAGCCGGTTCTCAATCTGTTATTTTCTCCTAAGGTGTGTTTTTACAACAACCTAAAGTCAAAGGTGGGCATGTGAATACATACACACGTGCACACACACCCCTGTGGACATCAGCCTCCACACTGTTCAAGGCTTTTCAAACACTTTCCTTTTAAAGGCCATGGGAGCTGGAGACCCCTTAATGAGTCACCCCTTTTGCCTCTGTTTCTCTGCAGGAATCCACTGTGAATCCTACAAGGACCCCTGTGCTAACGTCAGCTGTCTGAACGGAGGCACCTGTGACAGTGAAGGCCTAAATGGCACATGTGTCTGCGCACCTGGGTTTACAGGCAAGTGAGCTGGGAACTGAGTTTTCAAATTTACCACAAAATCCGTGAGGTGGCAGCTGTTTAAAAAAACCCAGAAACCTCTATGCATACATTATTGCAAAATATGAATTGCAAAATGTAAGTAGGCATTGCTTGGATGAAGAGCCGTTTTAGAACAATCTACTGTGTTGTCATTAAGCAAGGCTCTTCTGAAATCAGCATTTGGTTCGGAGACCTGCTGAGACTGCCCTTACTATACGTTTGCAGACCTACAGCTTTGAAACATGAAAAATGAGCCATTACAGTAACACCTGAAAAAGTGTCAGTGCTAATGGAAGCAGGAAGGAGAAAGGAAGGATCAGATGTGTCTTCTATAGAAATTGCATTGCGCGACCACGTTTACTTTTATTGAGAGATACAGCAGTGTCTGGAATTCGAATAACGGAGAGGTGGTAGTGGCGGCGGTGGGACGTCAGGGGGAGCTACTCTTAGTTCACGGTTGAATTATTCGTGAAGGTGAGGACGGTACAGGTGGGGAGGGAGAGTGGATGGGGGAAGAAAGCTGCTGATGGCAAAGCAGCGAGGGAGGACAGGGCTGGGTTCCAGAGGAGCCACAGTGGCACCTCTGAGTGGTCGCTTCTGGACTAGGGGATCCAGCTTAACAAGGGCTCCTTAGAAGTCACCCCTCAAGGGTTTCAGGGAGTTTGTGAACCCTGAAAACAGATGTGAAGTGTTGTATATATGTGTATATGCTGAGGGGAGGCTCTCAAATTTTCATCAGATTCTCAAAAGATATCATGAACCACTTGGGGAGAGAAGGTTCCATCCTTGGCTTCGCCAGCCAAATGCAGGAGTCTGGAGATGCAGAGCGTAGGTCAGGTCTCTGTTTTCAGCACTTGCTCAACCAGCAAAAGCAGCAGGGTCACTCTGGTTTACAGGTTGGGAAAGGTTGACATATAAAGTGCTGATAGAAGAAGGTGGGCACTGAAGTTTCTGGAAAACGTGTTATCATTGGCTGGAGAGCACCTTGCGTGCTCACCTGTCCCCCCGAAGGCCTGGTGGCCAGCTCCCTAGCCGTGGAGAATTTCACAGAGCCTGGACTCCCAGTCCATCCCTAGGGAGCCTCATTTGTGCTTCCGGGGAAGATGCCAACAGTCAAGATGTGGGAGAAGCAACCTCTGATATTCCTTCTATTTAGCTGTGTCACATCCTGTGTTTTCCTTTCGTCTTTTCCTGGGACTGAGAAGTTGGCTTACTCCAGAAAATGATTTGCAGATGGTTTTGTTTTTCTGACTGGTTTATAAACACACACAGACATTGATACTCATCAATGGATGCAAAAATAATATTGGGGAAGCATCCTGGTTTTTTCCCCCAGACGTTTATATCCCACAAATAATAAAAAGCATGGAAGAAAAATGAGAAAATATAGTGCTATAGAAAAAAACCCCACCACTTAAAACTGCACAACTAGGACACAACCATTGTTGACATTTTGATACATATATCCAGGGGTTTTCCTGAAGGTCCATGTGTGTATAGTATATAGTGTATAGTGTAAATGCATATAGTTGAACAAAAAAGGATTCATACTGTTCATACTATATTGCAATCTACTTTTCATTTAAAAATATATGTATTTCATAAACGTGTTTTCACATTAAGGTACATGCTTCTGTTATATCATTTTTACTGGCTGTCCTGTCATCCGTTACATCAGGGGTCCCCAACCGCGGGCGAGTGAGGGAAGCTTCCCCTGCCACTCCCCATCGCTTGCATTACCGCCTGAATCATCCGCCCCACCCCCCCACCCCCACCCC
>NC_041215.1:129482726-129490154 GCF_002837175.3 Physeter macrocephalus | reverse complement strand
CCCACCCCCACCCCCCGCCGGGCCCCTCCCGTTCCCCCAGGCCATGGAAAAACTGTCTTCCGCAAAACCGGTCCCTGATGGCAAAAAGGTTGGAGACTGCTGCATTACATGATACATCAGGATTTTTTTTTAACCCACCCTCAATTCAACCTTCGGGGAGTTGGGAACCTTTTCCTATTATAAACAACATTGCAATGAATGTTCTTGCATGTACATCTTTGTGAACTTGTTTGAGTATTTCTTCGAGCTAATTTCTTAGGAATGGAATCCCAGGGTCCAGGAGAATTCATACTTATTTCCATATTGCTCTCCAAGAAAATACCTTGCACCAATATTCACTCCTACCCAGAGTGCAGAGGAGCTTTTATTTCCTTGTTCTCACACAGATACTGAGAATCGTCATTCTAGTGGCTTTATATGCTATTTGTGTTGTTTTAATTTGTAAGTCTTTGATTCCTAGTGAGATTAAATACTTTTAAAATATATTTATAGTCATTTGTGTTTCTTCTTGAACTCCTTATTCCTATCCTTGGCTTGCTTTTCTACCAGATCGTTCACGTTAATCTTTATTCTTGATTTGAAATCGTCCTGTATATTAAGTTTATTACATTTGATTATATTACATTGGATTACATACGACTCTTCCAACTGAACTAGGTTCAAGCATTACTCTAACTGGTCTTTGAAAACAACCAATGCCTATTTCTATTCAGTCCTGAATAGGGTGCAAATATTTTTCCAATGTCATTTGCCTTTTAAATGTATATAAAGTATTTTATTCTATATATCATATTTTAATTTTATTTTGCACATATGCATTCCCTTTAACAGGAAAGAAAATGGTCTTTAGCCAAACCACTGAAGTAAGAAATGCAAATCTCTTTTGTTCTTTTTTTGTTTTTTTAACATCTTTATTGGAGTATAATTGCTTTACAATGTTGTGTTAGTTTCTGCTGTATAACAAAGTGAATCAGCTATATGTATACACATATCCCCATATCCCCTCTGTCTTGCGTCTCCCTCCCACCCTCTCTGTCCCACCCCTCTAGGTGGTCACAGAGCACCGAGCTGATCTCCCTGTGCTATGAGGCTGCTTCCCACTAGCTATATACGATTACATCTTAATATTTTCTTTTGATTTCTTGTTTCATGCTAGAAAGACCCTAGGTATCAAGATTTTATAAATATACTCTTATCTTTTTCTAATTATGTATGAGTTAATTTTGGCCATGCAAATATTTAATACATTTGAAATTTATCCTGGCATCTTATGGGAGATAAAATGCAATCTTTTCTCTAGAATATGTAGCAAATCTCCAACTGCCTACTCAGCATTCACTTTTGGATGTCCCTCAGAGACACCTCAGACTCACATATTTTCTTCTCCTTTCTTTAAATATTTTCCATCTCATTAAATGATATTACTACCACCTGAGCTGTTCTGGATGGAAACTGAGGAATCATTTTGATGCCTCCTCTTCTTCCTCCTTACCTGCATCCAACCACCAAGTCCTAGAAACCTCTAGATCCTCTCACTCCTTCCTAGAGCCAACACCAGGCTGCCTGCACCTCCGCCTGCACTAGTGCAAGGTGTCCCCATTCCCCTTCACCCCTAAACATTTGCCACACTGAAGAGACCTTTTAAATGAAAATCTAATCTTGTCTCTCCCTACTTAAAATCACCTACTGGCATTTCATTGTCTTTAAGAAGAAAATCAAAGCTCTTGGGCTTCCCTGGTGGCGCAGTGGTTGAGAGTTCACCTGCCAATGCAGGGGAGACGGGTTCGAGCCCTGGTCTGGGAAGATCCCACATGCCGCGGAGCAACTGGACCCGTGAGGCACAACTACTGAGCCTGCGCGTCTAGAGCCTGTGCTCTGCAACGGGAGGCCACGACAATGAGAAGCCCACGCACCGCGATGAAGAGTAGCCCCCTCTCGCCGCAACTAGAGAAGGCCCGTGCACAGAAACGAAAACCCAACACAGCCAAAAATAAATAAATAAATTTATATTTAAAAAAAAAGCTCTTAACTTGATCATCAAGACCTGGGAGGTCTGGCCCCATCAGGTCTTTGCAGGCTTTTCCTGGGCACCCCCATTGCTGCTCGATTCTGGAACACCCATGTCAGGCTCTTCTCAGTGATGTTCTTCCCCCTGACCTCCTGCCTCGCAATCCCCTGTGCCTCCCCTGCCCCCCATACACATGCTGTAGCTGGAAAGTCTACCCCTAGGCTTTTGTTCATGGTTCTTACCCTGATGGCAGGGAGCGGTAGGACTCTTCCAGTTGAAGTAGGTTCAAACATCAGTCTAATGGGGCTTTGACAACAACAAACGCCTGTCTCTAGTCAGCCCTGTTAATTTTTCAAACTGCAGGGGACCACAGACTATTTCCTAAAGTTGTTAGGAGAGTTGTACTATTAGTGTGTTTTACAGAATACTGGTCAGATGAGATACTCCATGGAAAAAATGTCTGTGCCCCCCAAAATTGGGGACTTGGTACCTGCCATGTGGAGGTTCATAAAGAAGGCCCACATATTAGAGGCACTTACAGTCAAGAATCTTGTTTGCCTTTGTTTATTTCCAAATATATTTGATCATATAACTTTTCTTTTTTCCCTGAAAAAAGAACCTATTCTGAGAACTGGCATTACAGGGGAGGGACAGATAAAAAATGAGCCATCACGGGCTTCCCTGGTGGCGCAGTGGTTGAGAGTCCGCCTGCCGATGCAGGGGACACGGGTTCGTGCCCCGGTCCGGGAGGATCCCACATGCCGCGGAGCGGCTGGGCCCGTGAGCCATGGCCGCTGGGCCTGCGCATCCGGAGCCTGTGCTCCGCAACGGGAGAGGCCACAGCAGGGAGAGGCCACAGCAGTGAGAGGCCCACGTGCCGCAAAAAAAAAAAAGCTCTCATGATGTAAGGAATCATGGTGCCTCTACTCTTTGAGTTGCTACCTTGGAACTTAAATACTCTTTCATTATAACTGAGGTTTAGCAAAATTTACTCTTGGCCAACTATTAAGTGCTCAAAAGCTCCCTAATTTGACTGAGTGGAGCAAATTAGGCAGCTCACTGTTATCTAATTAGACCCTCCGTCCAATGTCACATTTACCTTTTGAGACTGGCTTTTTCAGTTGGCTCAAGACACTTCACTCTCAGGCCAGCAGACTAATTCTGGGAGGAGGTATGTGGGAGCTCTGCCCTTCCTTGATGAATTTAGGCTTCTCCTTGAAAATACACTCCTTCCAGTCATCTGAACCCAGAGAGGTTTCCTCTCTTCAACCCCTGCAGGCCTTCTACACAGCTGTCTCCTTAAGACCTGGCCTGCATCCTGTCCATTTTTCAGTTTTTAACTTATTTTGTGTCCACTCTTGTCTCTGAGGCTTTGTAATTCTGCCGCCTAGAATTATTTGGCCCAGGACTAGTAGAGGGAAAGAAAGGATGCCCTCCTGCAGCATGAATTCTCCAGAGCTTGCTTTGTTTCTACCTGAAATCATAGGCTGGAGATTACCGTACTCCAACAGGGAAGCCCAAAGTTCTTTCAGGCCCGTTGCCATGGCCACTAGAACAATAGTCCAAACGGGACATCAGTGACCCATTGCTTTCTCACCATAGCAGAAAGTCTATATGCATTATTAAAAGTCAAATAATGTTATATTTCCCCTCTGTTTTCCAACCCAACTACTTTTCAATATTTGCCTTTCAGTTCACAAGAGAGTATTCTACAATTTCCAGCTCATTTTCATGGGCAAATGCCATCAATGTTTTATTCTCACTGAGATTCTTAACTTGCATTTCTTTGATGTTGAGCATCTTTCATGTAGTTATTGACCATTCACATGTCTTACCTTGAGAAGGGTCTTTTCAAATCTTTTGCCCATTTTTTAAAAAAATTGGATTTTTGTCATATTACTGAGGTGTAAGAATTATTTACATATTCTAGATATAAATCCTTTGTCAGATAAACATTTTGCTCATCCATTCATTCTTTTTCTTCCCCCAGCAGGACATCCATGCATTCTTAATGGTATTTTTGTATTATTTTTGGTGAACTCTGATTTATCAATTTTTTTCTTTTTTAGTTTGTTCTTTCTTTGCCTACCTTATGATGATGACACTTTATCCAATGTTTTCTTCTAGCATTTTTTAAAATAGATTTTGCTTTTAGGTTTAGGTTTTGAGTTAATTTCTTTGTGTGTATGGTGTGACTTAAGGATGGAAGTTTATTTTTTTCCCCATATGAATATCCAGTTATCCTAGCATCCTAGCTAATGGAATTCATTAGCACATTTTTAAGGAAACTGTTGACTGTGTATATGTATTTTTCTTCCTTTGGCTGTTTTTTCAAAATCAAACTTTTTATTTTGAGATAATTGAAACTTCAAACTTCATAAGCCATCTTAAGAAGTCACACAGAGGGATCCAGTGTACCATTTAACCACTTACCCCCAATGGTAACACGCTGTACAACTATAGTACAATATCACACCCAGGATACTAACATTGATACAGTCAATGCAGAACATTTTCATCACAAGGATTCTTCATGCTTCCCTTTTATAGCCACACCCATTTCTCCTCCACCACAGGACGCTTTCCTCTTAATCCCTGGAAACCACTAATCTGTTCTGCATCTTTATAATTTTGGTATTCCAAGAATGTTTTATAAATGGAATCATATAGCATGTAACCTTTTGTTTTTTTTTCACTTAGCATAATTCTCTGGAGATTCATCCAGATCATTATGTGTATCAAGTTTCTTCCTTTTTATTGCTGAGCTGCGTTCCATGATATGAATATACCACAGTTTGTTTAACTATCCCCCTGTTGAAAGAAATCTGGGTTCTTTCCAATTTTGAGCTATTATGAAGAAAGCTGATGTAAACCTTCATTTACAGGTTTTTGTGTGAATATAAGTTTTTATATTTTCTGGAACAGTTGCCCAGGAGTTCAAATGCTGGGTCATATGGTAGTTGACGTTTAGTTTTCCAAACTATGCCAGAATGTGTCCAGAGTGGCTTAACCATTTTCCCTTCCCATCAACAATGTATAGTGATCCAGTTTCTCTCTATCCTTGCCAGCATTTTGTGTTGCCTTCATTTTTAATTTTAGCGATTTTGATAATGTGTTTAGTGATATCTTGTGGTTTTAATTTGAATTTCCCTAATTGTAAATGATATTGGACGTCTTTTCATGTGATTATTCGACGTCTGTACATCCTCTTTGGCAAAACGTCTCTTCATGTCCTTTGTCCATTTTCTAATTGTATCCCATCATATCATGGCTACATACTGTCAGGTATGGTTTCTGACCATTGATGTTGACCTTAATCACCTGAGGAAGTGTTTATCAAGTTTTTCCCCTATAATGTTACTCTTTTCCCCTCTTTGCATACTTTACTCTTTGAAAGAAGGTTACTGTGTGTGGGCCACACTTAAGAAATCGGGATTTATTCTCTCCCTCTTTGAGGGTAGAGTAGCTACGTAAACTATGTGAAATTCTTCTGTAGGAGAGATTTGTCTGTTTTCCCCCATTTATTTATTTGATCATTTATTTATATCACGGTGGACTTGTGGATATTTATTTTATACTTTTAAGTTATAATCCAAAACATTTTTATTTATTTTGTGGCTCAAAATGTTCCAGATTTGGACACTGGGAGTGCTTTCATTTTGGTTTCTGTGTCCCTTTGACATACCCCATTGTTGTTGGTGGAGAGAGAGAGAGAGAGAGAGAGAGAGAGAGAGAGTGTGTGTGTGTGTGTGTGTGTGTGTGTGTGTGTGTGTGTATGAACACTTATATGCTTTCTGGCACTGCAAGAAGCTCCAGTCTTATCTTGTATATTTCCTGCTCCAGTCTTGAATCAGCCATCTCTCCAAGGAGCCTTGGTTCTTTTTATTGGAGAATGATACTGGAAACCAAGATCTGGGCACTAGCTATGCTCATTGTTCCTGGGATGTCGTTGTTTCTTGATCCTCTCAGCTGACATAGCAAGGGAATGTGTGTGTATACTAACCCACGTGTCTATAAATATTGCCATATGTAACCATCTATATCTAAATAAAGCTAAACATGAGTTTATACTGATTTCTCCAACTGTAAATTCCCACACCAACAAGATTCCTGGCTCCTACCATCCAACATCCTTTTACTTACTTGCATAATTCCTATATACATGTAGAGCAGTATCAGAATTCACAACTTGTATCCTTGTGGGAAGCAGCTTTATAAACTAGACTCTACAGCGCTGCTGTACAGATCCTTCCACCTTCAGCCCTACCAACTCTACTCGTTCCAAAGTTACTTAGGTCAGCACTGCCCCCCCACCCTGCAGTGAGGTTGTTTCATACATTTGTAAATACTGTTAGATTATTTTTTCACAGTCTGCATTCATTTTTTTTTAATTTTTACATCTTTATTGGAGTATAATTGCTTTACAATGTTGTGTTCATTCCTGATGTACAACAAAGTGAATCAGCTGTATGTACACATATATCCCCATATCCCCTCCCTCTTGAGCCTCCCTCCCACCCTCCCTAATCCCACCCCTCTAGGTGGACACAAAGCACTGAGCTGATCTCCCTGTGCTATGCAAGCTTCCCATTAGCCATCCATTTTACATTTGGTAGTGTATATATGTCAACGATACTCTCTCACTTTGTCCCAGCTTCCACTTCCCCCCTGTGTCCTCAAGTCCATTCTCTACCTCTGCGTCTTTATTCCTGCCCTGCCACTAGGTTCATCAGTACCGTTTTTTTAGATTCCTTGTATATGCGTTAGCATACGGTATTTGTTTTTCTCTTTCTGACTTACTTCACTCTGTATGACAGGCTCTAGGTCCATCCACCTCGTTACAAGTAACTCAGTTTTGTTCCTTTTTATGGCTGAGTAATATTCCATTGTATATATGTGCCACATCTTCTTTATCCATTCATCTGTCGATGGACACTTAGGTTGCTTCCATGTCCTGGCTATTGTAAATAGTGCTGCAATGAACATTGTGGTACATGTATCTTTTTGAATTATGGTTTTCTCAAGGTATATGCCCAGTAGTGGGATTGCTGGCTCATATGATAGTTCTGTTTTTAGTTTTCTAAGGAACCTCCATACTGTTCTGCATAGTGGCTGTATCAATTTACATTCCCACCAACAGTGCTGGAGGGTTCCCTTTTCTCCACACCCTCTCCAGCATTTATTGTTTGTAGATTTTCTGACGATGCCCATTCTGACTGGGGTAAGGTAATACATCATTGTAGTTTTGATTTGCATTTCTCTAATGATTAGTGATGTTGAGCAGCTTTTCATGTGCTTCGTGACCATCTGTATATCTTCTGTGGAGAAATGTCTATTTAGGTCTTCTGCCCAATTTGGATTGGGTTGTTTTTTAAATATTGAACTGCATGAGCTGTTTATATATTTTGGAGATTAATCCT
>NC_041215.1:129451897-129482299 GCF_002837175.3 Physeter macrocephalus | reverse complement strand
GGTTTGTTTGTTTTTTTGGTATTGAGCTGCATGAGCTGCTTGTATATTTTGGAGATTAATCCTTAGCCAGTTGCTTCGTTTGCAGATATTTTCTCCCATCGTTAGGTTTGTCTTTTCATCTTGTTTATGGTTTCCTTTGCTGTGCAAAAGCTTTTAAGTTTCATTAGGTCCCATTTGTTTATTTTTGTTTTTATTTCCATTTCTCTAGGAGGTGGGTCTAAAAGGACCTGCTGTGATTTATGTCATAGGGTCCTCTGCCTATGTTTTCCCCTAAGATTTTTATAGTGTCTGGTCTTACATTTAGGTGTGTAATCCATTTTGAGTTTATTTTTCTGTACGGTGTTAGGCAGTGTTCTAATTTCATTCTTTTCCATGTAGCTGTCCAGTTTTCCCAGCACCACTTATTGAAGAGACTGTCTTTTCTCCATGTATATCCTTGCCTCCTTTGTCATAGATTAGTTGACCATAGGTGCATGGGTTTATCTCTGGGCTTTCTATCCTGCTCCATTGATCTATATTTCTGTTTTTGTGCCAGTACCATACTGTCTTGATTACTGTGGCTTTATAGTATAGTCTGAAGTCAGGGAGCCTGATTCTTCCAGCTCTGTTTTTCTTTCTCAAGATTGCTTTGGCTCACAGTCTGCATTCTTTCCTGGGATCTTCCAACTAGAGGGGTTTTGTTTTTGTTTTTCCTATAGAAGTACAGTTTCTCAAGAACCATTTGTTGAAAAGGCTATCTTTCCTTCATTGAATTGCTTTTAAACCTTTGTCAAAAATCAGTTGGCCATATTTGTGTGGGTCTGGTTTGGATTCTGAATTGTTTTTCATTGATCTGTGTATCTATTCCTCTGTCAGTACAACTCAGTCCTGATTGCTGCAGTTATGTAATAACTATTGAAATCAGGCAGAATGATTCTTCTCAATTACTCTTTTTCTTTCAAGACTGTTTTACCTATACTAGTGTCTTTGCTTTGTCATATAAATTTTAGAATAATCTTGTCTATATTTATAAAATATTTTGATGAGGTATTAATAAGAATTGTATTAAACAAATTGTATATTAATTTGGGAAGAATTGATATCTTTACTATTTGGAGTCTTCCAGTCCATGAACGCAGTATGACACTCCATTTATTTAGATCTTTGATTTCTTCATCAGCATTTTGTAGTTTTCAGCATGTAACTCCTATACATGTACAACTAAATATTTCTCTCTTTTTGAGTGATTATAAATAGAATTGCAGTTTGGTGTGCACATGTTCAATGCTAGTGTGTAGATATACAACTGATTTTTGTATGTTTATCTTGTATCCTCTGACTTTGATGAACTTACTAGTTTTAGGATTTTGGGGGGATAGATTCCTTGTGATTTTATGCATAGGTAGGTATGTCTTATGAAATTAGGGACAGTTTTATTTCTTCCTTTCTGATATGTATAAATTTTATTTCCTTTTTTTGTCTTATTACGCTGGCTAGAACTCCTCTCACTAGTTTGCGTAAGAGTGGTGATAGCAGACATCCTTGCTTTGTTCGCAGTTATAGGGGAAAAGCATTCAGTCTTTCATCATTAAGTATAATGTTAGCTTTAGGGATTTTTAGATTTTTTTTTTAATCAAATTGAGGAAGTTACTCTCTATTCCTTGCTTGCTGATAGCTTTAGTTATGAATGGGTGTTGAATTTTGCCAGATGCTTTTTCTGCATCAATTGATACCAGCATATGATTTTTCTTCTTTAACATATTAATATGATGGATTATATTGATCAATTTTCAAATATTGAATTAATCTTGCCTTGCTGGAATAAAACCCACTTGGTCATAGTGTATAATTCTTTTTATATATTGCTGAATCCTGTCCTCTAATATTTTGTTCAGAGTTTTTGTGTCTGCATTCATGAGGGATATTTGTCTGTAGTTTTCTCTCTGTCTCTCTCTTTTAATATTATCTTTGACAATATTGAATTTTTCACATCTAGAAATTCCATTTGGTTTTTTTTAAATATCTTCCATTTTTATCCTCATTTTCCGCATGTTTTCCTTCACATTTTGAACTAATGTCTTGTTTACTCACCATCATCTGTTATTTCTGGACCTCTGTCTTTTGACTGATTTTCCTTCTGGTTATAGGTCCCATGTTCTTGCTTTTTTTTTGTACATCTGATATTTTTTTGTTTGAATGCTGGTCGTTGTGAGTTAAGTTGTTGAGTGATTGGATTTCTTTTAAAAGTCCTGGCCTTTTTTGTGGCAGGTAGGTAAGTTACTTGCTGACCTGATTGATCCTTTCAAGGTTTGTTTTTGTATTTTGGAGTCTCCAGTAGCCTTTAGGGATAGTTATGTCCTACGACTGAAGTGTGACCTTTTCCTCCCATAATGCATTGGGTGGCCAATGAAATGTCTGCATTCCAACCTGTGAGAGTTTGAATACTTCCCAGTCCTCTGTGAGCTTTGGGAACTGTTCATCTTTCCTCTCGTTTGCCGTGCCAGTGGAGTTCCAACTTACTCGTACACAGTATTCAGCAACAAACTCAGGGATGCATCATATCTCTGATGCTCCTTTTCTGAGTGTCTCTACCTTCTGTAGTGGTCTGTCCCACAAATTACAGCTACCTCAGCCTCCACAAATTCCAGTTACTCCCCACATTTCAGTGAAACCGTTGTGTTCTAAATTGGTTCAGAATTTAGAATGCCAGAGTGGTTATGGTACTCAGCTGTTTGTTTGTCTCCTCTTAGCAATCACAGTCATGCGCTGCCTGTTGTCTAATGTCTTAAAGTGTTTTTTAAAATATATATTTTGTCCACGTGTGTAATTATTTACAGTGGGAGGGCAAGACAGTTTCCAGTTGCTCCAATGTGGCAGAACTTCCAAGTAAGTCATTAGATTCATTTCATCTAGAATAAAATGCTTGTGAAGTAGGAAGGAGTTATACTTACAGTACCCATTCCAGTGCCTGGCACATAATAGGCTTACATTTAATACTAGGTATTATGATTATAATGATTTTCATTGATATCATTTGATGTGGGCTCTATTAACCCAAGGATGTACTGACAGCAGAGACTTCTGACTTCTTATCTTTTTCATTTTAATTTATCTGAGGGAAGCACACCGAATTAAACAGTACACTTGTAAATTTGCATAAATACTACCAAAGGTGATACCTCCTATACAGATTGCCTCTTAGAAAGTAGTAGATTGAAAAGCAATAGGAAAAGATTTAAAGTTCAGACTTTGATCTCCAGGCTTAGTCAAGTAGAAATTTCATTTAGTATTCTCTTTACAAATGTTATTCAAGCACAACGGTGATTTAAAAGTAATTGATTTTCCCCACTCAAATAAAAAAGTAAACAACTCAACGGAAAAGTCATCTGGCTTAAGCCAGCAAAAGCATAAAGATTTATTAAGTAAACTATGAGTGGAGAAAGGTGATCTAATGTACTAAGAACTCTTCTACTAAAATTAACTAGAATGCATATTGCTTGGAGATGGAATGGTGAGGTGTTGAAATGTATGTAAGAACATAATACTCCTAATACAGGGAAACATAAATGAAACCAAAATTAGTCTCTATAATTTGTAATAATCAGTTACCTTTCAAAGTGCATGATCACTGTGAGGCAGAGAAGAGCAACCATCTTTGTAAGTCTTCTGGTTGGAAATTTCCTTGAGTGGCTCCATCATCAGAATCACCCCATATGCTTACCACCAGCATGTGACACAGTGAAGTCCTCAGCTGCAAGCCAGTTGGGGGTAACTGATTGAAATAGAAGTGTAGGCATGTTAGTTTGTAAAATGGGCCAACAGAGTAAATCTAAAGATATCTGTGAACTGTGCATTGCTCCACAGTTCTTCCAGAGCACATATGCTGTGGAAATAGCTGCTAGCTATTTGGGCTCCTGACTGGCATGGAGTTTTATCATAAACTAATGTCACTGAATCCCAAGTATAGCTCTAAGAACACTGTGGTGATGAAAGCCAGACTGGGATAGATTTGGGACTCTCTCTGGGCCATGGTTCTTTGGTTCCTGGGTCTTAGATATTTGATGAATGTCTACAGAAAAAGTTCATCCTATTTTCTCCTGCCATTCTCTATTCCTACCAAGTCCTTCCAATCCAGTGAGTCCCAAGAAGAGATAAATCTAAGGATCTTAGACTTCTCTCAACTATATTAGAGCCACTTAGAGGTCCAAGAGCCAAAACATGTATTAGGGCTGCTCTAAACCGGAACTTGGCATTTACCTCCCTAGGGAAGCCCTGGACCAGAGCAGGACTGGGTGGGCTGGACTGACAGCTCTAGAGCTGCCCCAAATTTAGGGAATTAAAAGGGTTTGACACTGACATTAAACTTCTGAAGCAGGGTGGGGCTTTTGAGTTTTGCTAGGCTATAGAAGTAGGGAGAAGTCAGGCCATTTCTGTAGCTATTGCTGCAAAGGTAACAGAGCATCTTATTTCAGAATTTGCAGTATTCAGATTGCCAGGGAAAGAAAGCTGTTGTTTAGTAAATACCTCAATTAAGCTTGTCTTCCTAAATGGATGGAAAGCAGTACTGATGTGTATATTTGTCAAGGCCTTTGATTTCATCCTTTTATCGCTTCTTAGCACATTCCTGTTTATATGACTCTTCAACTAGTCTACCATGTAATGCCATTTGTAATAGTTTAGTCTGTGCCCTTTTCCAGTCAGAGTGATTGCCCCATTAATAGACAGAAGTCCTTTGAAAGAGGTTAGTAAGAGACAATCAATTTCATGTCTTTCCTGTTGATATAAATGACTATATTTATTGCAGGAAACAAATTTGCTTAGACACTACTGAATTATAAACAATCTAGTAGGACCTAGACATAGTAAATGTTCTATTTGACAGATTTTACTTTAAAAATAAAATAGTCCGCTGCTAGGTATGAAAAAAGTGTGAAGTAAAACAGACGTGAACTGTTTTAGTTTGAGATTCTGCCTCTCAAATGGTCTGTGAGTGACATATGGTGGTTTTATAAACACGAGGTAAACCAATGGCAGATAGAAAAGCTCTTTAATACTAATTAAGTAAGCCTGGAAGTAATTACCCAAGTGTACACTGAAATATTGCCTTTGAAAATGGACAGAATATTCGATTTTGCTCTTTTGTTTTAGTCGATGGCTATAGCAATGCTAGGAATTAAAAAATATATATATATATATCACTTTTTACATTTATCTAAGCAAATGGAGGTATATTTAAAAGTTTTCTTTTTCTCATTTTCACACTTTTAAGAAAGATTGCCTCAATTTGAAGTATCCTCTCTTCAGCTTCGATGTGATATCTTTAAGAGGTGTACCCATTTTGTATTGACTCATACCATACACATGCTTTAAAATCACACGAAGATGGCTTTGTTTGTGTAACTTCTAATAACAAGCTATTTCTTGTAAGTTGGTCTTTGGATCACAGTGATATCAGCCCATGTTCTGGTTTGTTAGTTTAAACTAGGCTTTCTCTGAGGGGATCAGTGCCCCCAAATGTTGGGTGTAGCAGCGTCAGGAGCCCCAGGTCACGGTTTTCATTATGGGGGAAGGACGGACGGACTGGAGCAGATGTGAGCTTCCCTCGGGGACCATTTCCCAGGGAAGATTATTTCAGGACTGGACTCACCCCAGACATCACAACTGTCATTCCTTAGGGGGCCCTGATGTTTTCCCTTAGCATTTCAATCCCTCCCAGAAGCATTTCCAGGGATTTGGAAAGAAGAGTACATCTTCGTAACTGACTCAGGCTAGGCACGCGTCTGTGACCTCGAACTAGCCAGAAGATAGTCACATGTCCAGGCTTACACAATCAAACGATTGGTTACAAAAAAAAAAAAAAGAAAAAAACCCATAAACTGTGAGTTTTTTGGCTTTCCGGAGTTTCAGAAAAACAAATAAGAAGATTCAGCTGACTAAATCCAAAACATAAATCCGAGACTAAATCCAAATATATTTCTTTAGTAAAATCAGGAGCCCAAGTTTGTTTTTCCGATAAACTTCGAAAGGTTTATTCAGATATGGGAATCAGCTTCAGATAACGAATTCAAAAGATTAAAGGAGATTCTTTCTACCGGTGCCGTTTCTTTTTCTTTTCTAAGCTTTACTTAAGTAAAGGATCCCTTGTCTGGAATTCTGGGAGAGTTCTGCACTTTATACAAACAGCCAGTTGGGCTGCATTGCAGGAGATCTTGACCCCAGCCTTAGATCTTCGCTGAGCCAGAGAAGTGACGGGGGACAGAGCCGCTGGGGCAGCTAGCTGGCTCACTGCCGCTTTTCTTTATCTCCTTAGGTGAAGAGTGTGACGTCGACATCAATGAATGTGACAGTAACCCCTGCCATCACGCCGGTACCTGCCTGGACCAGCCCAATGGTTATACATGCCACTGCGCACGTGGCTGGGTGGGAGCAAACTGTGAAATCCGTGAGTATTATGCCACTCAGCCACTGTGACTTACCGTTACATTTTCATTCAGTGAGAAAAGGATGCGCCAGCCCCACGGCACTCACAGGTGAGGCAGTGAGGCCCAGGGGGTGCCCTGAGCCCCCCGTGCCTCCCGGATCCCAGCTGAGGACTTTGGCTCACTGTGTTTTGCTGCTGCCCCTGCTTTCTGAGTCTGAATCCAGCCTTTCCACCAGGATGAGAATGCACAGATGTCATCCAGAGTTCGCGGCTGCTAAGACAGCCAAAAATGTGCTTAGCAGAGAAGCATTAGAATCTCATCAGGAGAGAGAGTCTTTGTGTTGAAAGCATTAAAAAAACCGCACAGAATGTAACTTCACTTTGCATTTTTTGTCTTCAAGTGTCTTCAAGCGTATTAGGTTCCATCAATCGCCTGGAGAAAGGTTCCGTGGGGGTGAGCATAAAAGAAAATCTGAAAAATACTTTGAGCTGCTTAGAGCGAGGGGTTCTCTACAGATGGACTCACAGAAGTTTGACCATGTCAGAACCAGGATTTTATATATTAAAATCATGTATCTATTAGGACTGAGTTGAAAATGAGAACCGCCCTGGAATTGGGTTTTCATTGTTTTGTAAATCGAGAAAAACTCAGCGTTGAAGTGTGTTTTCTTCTCATTTAAATTAGTCAGGGTAGTTGGGTTTGGCTGTGTCCTAAAATCTCCCTCCTGGGCCCTCTGGCCTACGCTCTTCCTCTTCATCAGGCAAAGACAGCTCATCTGCTGTGTGAGTTTGGAAGGAGGCAGCTCAGTATACGTAGCCCTGTCTGTCTGTCTCCCTCTTGGGCTGGCCTGTCTGCTGCCTCGACTCCTCCACGCTGTACGTGTTTCAAGAACAGGCGCCTCACTGGTGGTCCAGCACCGCCTGTGGCTGCACGGGCTTGTCTAATTCTTGGTGTGTGTCTCCAGGGGGCCATGGCCACTAACAGGAAACCTTCTTATCCACAAATATGGACCATATTCTTCAACTTGACCAGTAATGAAGGTGTTATTTGGGCTCCTGTCTGCTCACTCTGTCTTTCATCTTGGCTCAGGACTTGAGAGAGGAAGAGAGGAATTCCTTTTAGGTCTCCCCCTCATCCTTTCCAAATAACCCTATACAGAAAGGTTTTAGGACCAACTGTTCTTGCTCACGATGGCTGAGAAACACTCTATTGTTGGAGAAAGGGAAGGAAAGGGATGCCAATGGTACAAATGCTCAGGGCTGTGAATTGATGCAGGATGTTAAGACTAAAGTAGGTATAGGATGTTAAGTCCAGTCCGGTGAGATCAGTTGGTGGGAAGGATCCCAGATTGGGGCCAACAGGACCTCGGTTCTTGCCCTGGCTGTGGCACTTATTGTGTGGCTGCGTTTAGTTGTGCTGAGTCTCGGTGTGCTTATCCATAAAATAGGACCAGTTTTCGTTATAAAATTTGGTAATTCCGTGCAATGACTAATTTCATGCCTTGGGGCAGAGGAATATCTATGTATAATTTTAAAATCCTCGGTGTGAAGATAAATATATAGGAGAGTACAGGTAAGAAGTCAGGAACACAAAGGATGCCCTTAAGAAGTTTTGAAGTAAAATCTTATAACTATAAAAAAATCTAGTTTTACTTCCTTCTGGTGATGGATAAGATAGGCAAAAGATATACAAGGATGGAGTAATAAGGACAGAAGTTGGCTTCATGGTCTAGCTCCGTCATGGACAAATGTATCTCAGGCTTGTCTTTCTCACTTGTAAAATGGTGACAGAAGAGTTGCTGTGAGGCTTAACGGAGGGAAATTTGTGCAGATCTCTGCTATGCAGTAGGCACTAAATAAGTGTTAGCTGCTGCTTCTCTTTCCTTCTGCACCACTGTAGCCCTTATACTATGAGCTACTCCTGGAGAACACTAGCCTTTGGCACTTGTCAGAGGGCACAGGCCACTCTGAGCAGCTGGGTGTGATGGGACCTATCACACATCTCAGCACACACCTGGGTTCTGTGTTCGCCCAGAGTAGCACTTTCCATTTGATGATCTCATTTGCACCCCTCCATTCAGCCACAGGTGTTAAAATAAATGTCATCACAGATTAGGCTCTACTGGGCCCCAATGTTGGATGCTTCCATCCTTGACCTGAGCAGAAGAATGAAGAATAAGCATATAAGGTTTGCAATAACACACAGGTGGGGCTGGTGGCCAGTGCCAAGAGAGATGGATCTGAATCAATGGAATGGATTCAAAGCAGAAGTGGAAGCAGAGTTTGGACTGTCAGTGGGCAGAGAAGATATAAGAGGTCTCCTGTCCTGTATGAGCCATGGGACCTATGGTCTCTGAGGTTTCTTTCTAACCCTGAACATCTACGATCTTCTGAAGTGGCTAGAAACCGAGAGGAGGGTGCCTGAATGACACAAGGTCAGGTTGGTAAGTCTCAACAGGAAAGCTCGGATGAAGCAGAGAAGAGGGAGAACCATGGCCCGTGTAGCTCCATAGCATGGCAGGCTCCGAGTTGTCAAAGGCAGTAATGGGGCCTCCCGCCAGCCTGACCTCTGCTTCCTGAGGCCATTCACCTGCCCTCCTCTCTTGTTCACTACACTTTAGTCACATTGTCCTCCTTTCCCTTCTTTGAGCAGGTCCCGTTCATTCCTGCCATCAGGGCATTTGCCTGTGCTGTTCCCCATGCCTGGAGCTCTCTTCCTTGCAATTTTAGCACAGCTGTCTCCTTCTCAGCTTTTAGGTCTCAGCTTGAACGTCACCTTCTCAGATGCCTTCCCTGACCACCTGTATTTGTTTCCTACTGCGGCTGCAACGAATTACCACAGATTTAATGTCTTAAAACACAACATGACTGTCTTCCTTCTGGAGTTTCTAAAGAACCTTCTTCTTTGCCTTCTCCAGCTTCTAGAGGCTGCCTGCCTTCCTTGGCTCGTGGCCCCTTCCTCCGTCTGCAAAGCCAGCAATCACGTCTCTCTGACTCCTGCTTCCATTGTCACATTTCCTTCTCCAGATCTCTCATATCCCTTTCACTTACAAGGACTCCTGTGATTACTTTGGGCCCACGAAGGTAATTGAGGATAATCTATCCATCTCAAGACCGTCAGCTTAATCGCGTCTGCAGAGTTCCTTTTGCCATGTAAGGTAGCATAATCAAAGATTCTGGGGAATAGTATGTGTTCATCTTTGGGAGACCATTATTTGGCCTACCATAGCACCTTATCAGCAGTGTTTCATTACTCCCATTTGTTCTTAAAAATTATAACATTTGGAGATGATTTAGCATTACTTTTTTTTTTCTGTTACAGCATCAACCTAATCATTATAATAAGTATTGGCATAAACGTAACTTAACCTGATTAAAGGGGCAGGATTTGGTGAATAGAATGGGTGCTGCTCTTAAGAACAGTGATCTGGGTTGGTCCTGCCTCCCAGCCAATCACCAGGCAGGAGGAAGGTCATTTTATCTCTCTGGAGCTCAGTTTCTTCATCCATAAAATGAAGGATTAAATGAAATGGTTAGTTTTCTTCCTTCCAGCCCTAGCATTGTTGGATTCACCCTCAAAGTAGTGTCATACTCTGCCAGGAAGCACAGATTATAATAAGGCAGGCATTTCCTATTGCCTTTTCCTTACAAAACACCATAGGATGTTTCCTATTGCACGTGGAAAAGAGAAATTCAGAAATTCATAGAATACGTGTGTGGAATACGTGTGTGATACTCAACAAACACACACTGAGAGTTCGTGCACATTCCCGTGAAGGAAGGGCTCTGCATGTGGAAATGAGTCTACTTTGTCATCAGCCAACACTAGATTCAGAAACCTCAATGGGATTTACATGCAAATGAACACCATTTTAGTGGTTCCATGGCTCCCATTCCTAATGTTTACCCTAATGATGGATAGTTATTAGAAATTTGCCCTTTAGAGTTATTATCTGGCCCCCAATCAGTAATAAGAAGCAGAAATCTAGCAGACTACACATATTTATCAAAACCATCAAAAACATTGATCCAGAACTATCCTAAAAGGATCATGAGAGTATCTATGGTGTTTTATACATATTCTGAGACAAATGCAAACCCTAAGTTCTAGAAACTAACAAAACAAGCCTGCTGAAGTTTTAATTCCGACACTTGTTCTTAACCATCTTTGGACTGATCAAAAAATTTGGGGAGGATTTTAATAAAACTTTTGCCTTCCTAAAATCAAAGTCTAAAATTCAAAACTCTTGTAATTCTCTACATAGTGGAATGTTTTGTGTCATTTGTGTTGGAGCTTTAAGGTCTATACAGTTAGAGTTACAGACAGTCCTGCTGACTGAGAGTTGGCTAGTTCTATATACTGAGCAGTTGAATCTATGGTTAAACTATTGAATTAATGACATTCTGCAGTTGAGAAATAGGGGAACAGGGCATCTTGGATTTATGCATTCAATGAATAATCAAGGCCCTCTTATTGTCAGATGTTAAGCATAGTGCCCAGGATATAAAGATTAATGAAACAGCTCTTGCCTTCAGGATCTCCTCATCCACGGGTGGGTCTTAACATGTGACAGGAGTTGCTGTGAGACTTCGTGCAGGTAGCTCCAGGAACCCAGGGAAGGAGCAAAGTTGGATATCTGGGGATTCTTCTTCCCAAAATGCATGGAATTTAATAATGCTTGAAGAAACCCATCAAACAGTTATGTTGTATGAGCAGTCCTTATCGTACAAGTAGATTCGTATCTTTTGTTCTCATTTTTGTGTAAACCAGGATTTTTAAAAAACAAAACTAATTTGAGATTAACATACACACACTGCTGTATATAAAATAGATAACCAACAGGGACCTACTGTATAGCACAGGGAACTATAGTCAATATTTTGTAATAAACTATAAGGGAAAAGAATCTGGAAAAGAATATATATATATGTATATACGTGCACACACACATATATATATACATAAAACTGAATCACTGTGCTGTACACCTGAAACTAACACAACATTGTAAATCAATTATACTTCCATAAAAAAGAAAACAAACAAAATAAAATTAATCTTCCTCCCCAGGGAGACTCCCCACTTCACTCCCCAAAGGTAACAACTGTTACCCATTTATCGTGGATTCTTCCAGAGGCTTTCAGTCACTGTGTAAGTCCCATTTTCTCCCATACAAATGGGACTATTCTATACATACTGTTCAGCATCTTGCTTTTAGGCTTAGTAATATATCTTGAGTGTTTATCCATGTTGGCTTATGCAGATCTTCCTCAATTTTTTTAACACCACACAGTATTTCCATTTTTTAGACGCCCTGTAACTTATTTAATCACACCCCTGTTGATGGATAACTCATTTTCAGGTTTTTGGTACTAAAAACAACAGTAGAGGGAAAATTCTTATATAGCCACATTCTTGTGTGAGAATAGCAGTAGGACAAATTCTTGAAAATGGAATAGTCAGATTAAGGGGTCCTTGAATTTTTCACGAGCATCGATTTATATATTGACTCTTTGCCAGTAAAACTTTTCCTCTTAGAAGCAATGGTGTTGGGGGTCGAAATTGACTCGCAAGTCCCACATACTCCACAATTAGCTTACTAAATACTTTGAACACCAAGGCTGCATCCTCCACTGACCTCTTGGGACGTGATCGTGGCTAGATGTGGGGAAGCAGCCGGATTATGGGGAAGGACGTTACTGTGGAGTTGTGCGGTCCTGGTTTTGAATCCCAGCTCAGGTACTTACTGCTGGTAAACAAGAGCTCTGAGCCACAGGCCTTGATGAGTGGGATAATACATGTGAGTAACATAGTGCAGTACAGTGCCTGGTTCGCAGTGAGTGCTCAGCAAATGGTTGCCTTAACTGCTACCATCTAGTTGTCACTCTCTGAGCAGTGAGCAGCCTCTGGATGTCTATCAAAGCGAAATTTCCCCGCCTCTGATGAAATACTGATAAATTAGATGTTTTTGAGATAACTACTGATTTTCTAAACATACTGAATATTTTAGGATAACAGGCATTCTGTAGATATGTAGTTTTACTGATGTAACTAGACCTTGACTTTTCTGTTCCAAGGTAGGTACAGGTATTCCATGAGGGAAATCTGCATGCTCCCTTCCTGAAGGGTCCTGATGGATGCATATAGCAGAGAGAAGTGTTTCTCAGGCCCTTTGACTGCAACCCACAGTAAGAAATAGGTTTTGCATTTTGATGCGGCACATAACATACGGTGTCTCTCCCCCCCCACACAAAACATGAAGTAGTACTTACTTTCCAAGCGTGACACGCTTTTATGTGGTTTTCTAAACTTTTTTTTTCTAACGCAGTCGGGCCCCAGTACATTGACTTCCACGTTGCGCAGTATGGAAAACATTACTTGTTAAGTGTTTAGAGCCAAAGTGTGTGGTTCAAATTCAGGTTCTGCCACTTATTACGTGTGGAAACCTGGGCAAGATTCTTTTCCCTTATAGGTTATTACAAAATATTGAGTAGAGTTCCCGGTGGTATACAGTAGGTCCTTGTTGGTTAGCTATTTTATATATAGTAGTGTGTATATGTTAATTCCAAATGAGTTTTATTTTTTTTAAATCCTAGTTTATACCCGAATGAGAACCAAAGAGCCGAATCTATTTGTACAATAAAGACTGCTCATGTAACATCACCGTTTTGATGGGTTTCTTCAACCATTATTAAATTCCGCGCATTTTGGGAAGAAGAAACCCAAGACAATTAACTTTGCTCCTTCCCTGGCTTCTTTGGAGTCCCAGCTGCTTCTTGTATAAAAGGGAGGTAGTAACAGTGTCCACTTCGGAGCATTGTACGAGGAATAAAGGACCTAACACGCTTAGAATAGTGTTCAGCACACATTGAACTCTCAATAACCGTTTGCTGTTATTAATCAAAATGCTGAACAAAATAATACAGCTGTCTATTTGATGTCACCCCTTGGGTGTCTTAAAGGCACTTCCAATTCAACGTGTACAAAACAAAACTCCTGAGCTTCCACTCAAACCTGGTTGTCTTGCCATGTCCCCTGTTTGCCTCCAGCGCTTCATCCATCCAGGGATACAAGCCAAAGGCCAAGAAATTTGACGCTACCTTTGTCTCTCCTCACTGGCCTCTACAAGCTGCATAGTCTGGTGGATTCCCAGACTCACACCCACATTCCTTCACCTCTCTGTCTCCACCCCTCTCACCCAGGCCAAACCACCGCCAGCTCCGCCAGATGCCGCAGTAGCCTCTGACCTGGCTTCTACCCTAGCCCCTCAAACCCTTTCTTCGTATACAGCCAGAAGCAACCTTTCTTTTCTTTTTGCTTCCTTTCTTTCTTCTTAATTTTCCAAAAGTATTTTACCTTTTCATTATTTAAAAAAATTTTTCATTGTGGTAAAATACGCATAACTATCTTAACCATTTTTAAGTGTAAGTACATTTATATTGTATACAATATTATAAGTACATTTATATGTATATTGCAACCATCACCACCGTCTTTCCTCAGAATTCTTTTCATCTTGCAAGACAAACTCTACACCCATTCAACAGTGACTCCCCATGCTTCCACCCCATCTCCCCCAGCCCCCTTCCCTCCCTCCCTCCCTCCCTTCCATCACCCCGCCCCCCTCCCCAGCCTCTGGTAACCACCATTCTCCTCTCTGGGGTTTTTTTTCCTATATGTTGCACATATAAGTGACATCATGCAATATTTTCTTTCTGTGTCTGGTCTATTTCACTCAGCAGAATGTCCTCCAGTTCATCTATGTGGTCGTAAACGGCAGAGGCATCTTTTCAAAGTGCAAATCTGAACCCTTTGTTTCCATCCTTGCCCACACCAAGGTGCTATTAAAATACATCAGTGACTCAAGACCAAAGGCCACACTCTTGCCTATGGGACTGGGAGGGCTGCCCCTGCACTGGGGGGCGGTGCCCCGTCTTCACTCAGACAGTCTCTGCCTCGCTGCCTTGAGCAGCCACCCTGTCCTCCTTCCAGCTCCTCACCCTGCTTTCCGCCTCCTCCCAGGTCTTTGCCTGGGACAGCCTTCCCTTTGCGGTTCTCCATCCCTGGTGAATATGCACTCACCCTTAGAGCCACACTTGCTGTGGACCCCCATCACAAAAGCTCTCCTGATTCCCCAGTTAGATGGCGAGTCCCTTGTCCCCTCTCGAAGCAGTGCCGCTCTGGTCCCTCATGACTTAGCCAAGTGGCTTAGCCCACTTTTCTCTCAGTTTTCCCCTGCTTCCTATCCCAGGCACTCAGCACAATGCTCGGCCTATAGTAGGTGCTTACTGATACTGGTTCGGTGATGGGATCGCTAGGAGGGAGGTGAGCTGTGCCTTCGGTTCCCTCCGTTCCTGCATCTTCTGAAGATTAGTGAGAGTGTTAACTTTTTTCAGTCTCATTGACTGTTTTGATTGTCCACCTAACTTATAGCTACAGAAAAAACATAAAGAAATTGGAAATCACGTCTCCCAGTTATTCCAGGCCACAGATGGTTCAAAACTTACCTAGCTATCTCAGTGGTATCTACTCAAAACAGACTTTCCTTCCTTTACTTTCAGACTCTCTTTAAGTCTGAAAAAGACTTAAAAGTAGGTGGACAAATTAGTCTAGCTAGATTCACCTGGGTAAATGAAAAAACAGATATGGGAAATGTATTTTAGAATTAAACTTGTCTATCGAATGAGGTCTCTTTTTGGTGGAGTGGACGTGGTCGGTGGGTCTCGTTTTATCCTCAGCTTGGCCGCTGGCTGCCTGCTTTACCTTGAGCAGAGGCTCCGAGTCCGGCCCCTGTGTAGCTCCTATTTTCATACCGATTGAAATGGTAAAGGCGAAAGCACTTTAGAAGATACAAAACCTCAAACAGATCGAGTTTAAACCGAAATGCAAACGCTCCCTGAGACCCAGAAGCGCGCCATTTTCCCTGAACAGTTGCTGTGCTTGCGTTCCTGGTCATGCACCTGCCGGGGCTGGTGAGGTCATCCCTTCCAGCGCGCCCTGGTGCATCATTTTCCCCGAGCCCTGCCGCAGCCACTGTAGTAAATGATTCATGCACCGGGACTCGCCGTATGCGGCGGAGCGAAGACTTCTGGACCGGGAGGCGGCAGCTGCAGCCACCTGCTGCAGATACATTTGCTGCCTCGCGGACCAAATGTTGGATTTATTCAGATCCAGCTTGCCTACTGATTCGCCTGGTGTGCAAAGCAGCCACGTTCACTGATCAGACAAGTTTTAGATGACAGTAGGGTGGAAAAAGCAAAGGGCAGGGGCAGGGAGGAGAAACAGAGGTTCGGGAGAAATTTTGAGAAAGTTTTCCCAGAGGTCCAAACAGCTTGGAATTCAGAGTTTGGGGAAATAGAGCAGATGATCAGAAATGCAAGCGATTTAGGCAGCTTATCAGGCCTGGAGCGGTGTGCCGAGCACGTAACCTAGTAGTTGTTTTTCTGCTTCAGTGGCCGTGTGCGGTTGTGCGCTGGCTGTGTCTACACAAGCAGTGTGATGTGTAAGCTGTTTACACGAAGGTGTGCATTGACCATAGGAACTCATCAAGAACTTGTGTGGCTGCCACATGATCAGATCTGAGCGCTCCACCGAGCTGGAGTAGAAACAGTACTGGCTGCCCTCGTGACAATGCTCAGTGGGTGTTGTGGCACACCCTGTGAGTGCTGGACTCCGGCCTACGACTGAATTTTCAGAGAATGTTGAAATACTTGGAAATCAAGTGAGTCATGCTTCTCTTTCAGCCAGAAAGATGACTTGTCTCTCTCCATGTGCACCGGGTTACTGCCAGATGAAAGGGCTGCCAGTCCGGGACTGAGTCTTGGTTTCACAGAACACCCCCTCTCTTCCATTGCGACCGTTTGTTTGCAGTGATTTAAATGCATTTATGTGCATTTATTATGTCGTTCCATCTGCCTGCGTGTGCGTTGGCTGCACGGGCTTTGTGATCAGGAAGGCAGGCTCGAGTGACAAAACCAGACTTCGAGGGCCTTGGTGTAAAACTCAGGAGCCAGAAGATCTGGACACACACTCAGAAGTCACTGCATTCCTCCCGTTCTTCTCAAACTCTCAGGAACCAGCCAGCCTCGGGGCATGGGGCAGTTTTCCATTAGGCTTCTAGGAAAAAGGTCTGCACACTCGGATCCTTGTTTGGGTGTTTACCTGTGCTCTTGTGCAGATCGTAACTTTCCAAGGGAAAGAACAGCTGATTCTGAGACTCCGGTGTCACTGAAGATGTCGCTAAGATGAGAGTATGAGGACCCAGAGGTGACAAATACTCTCACCTAAAGTGGAACAGTGGAAAGAGGCCTGCGGATTTCCCAGGAAGACAGGCCCATTCCCACCCACCCCTGAATCCCATTTCCAGGCACCCAGAGTCCTAAGGTGGGAATCATGGTCTGGAGGTGATGGTGGTGGAGGTGGCGGTGTGAGTGAAGTAGAGAAGGCATCCTCTTTCCCACGTTCAGTTTCTCTTTGATCTTATCTAGCCCTCTTTAATCTTCACGGCTTCCTTTCAAATCCTGCTCACGTTATCTGAACCATTCCATTTGTATGCAGGTCTGTAAACAGGACATAATTAGACACTCTTGACCTGTGCCAGATACAGCGATTACGTCCATCCATCCACTTTTTTCCTGCCCATCCAGGTTGGTGTTTTTTGAATGGGCACAGGGCAATGCCAGATAATCCTCAGCTCAGAGTGTGTGCCTCAGGGGGTAGGGTCCTCCTCCTCTGTATCCTTCCCTCTTCCGCCACTTCAGCTGCTCCGCCTTAGGGACCACGCACCAGGAGCCCAGCAGCGGACTTTCTTACTTTTCTTTACATGTTTTCTAACTTACGCTTACAGCGAGCTTATAGGGGATACGTTGCAATTTTCATCTTACAGCGGAAGAAATTGAGGCTCAGGGAGGTCAAGTAAACCTTGCAGCTGGGATTGAAAGCAAGGTTGGTGTGATCCCAAGGCTCACACCCCTTCTGCTAGTTATGCTGGAAGATAATCCCATGGGTGTTTTCTTCAAATGACTTACTGCTTACTTTTTAATTATTACAAACGGACTGCATTCTTCTCTCTTTTTTTTTTTTAAAGTTGGAAAAGACTGAGATGTGTAAAGAAGGAAATAAAAATCCCACGCAGGCCTGCTTTTCAGAGATCACTGTCATTAGCACACTGCTGTGTGAGGCAGAGGCTAAGAACTTGGACCCAAACTTGCCAACATGCTCACCCGGGAAGTGACGTCAGCTTCCTAGACATTGTCTGTAAAGTGAGGAGAAAGAATAATATATCTTCTGGGGGTTGTGATGATTCAATGAGATGTTTTCAAAAAGCTTAGCATAGTAAGAAAACAATAAATGTTCATCATTGGTATCGCTCCATCCTGAGCTTTTCAGTGAGGTAGACGTTGGAAGCTTATATGTGATTGTACTCTACAGCTAGGTTCTGTTCGGTAACCCTTTTTTTTTTTTTTTTTTTTTTTATTCTTTTGCTGTTTGGCGAATATCTCTCCGTCTCACTGAGAGTTGAATATTTAGGTTGTTTCCCATTTTTCCACTTTTATGAATTGTGTTTGTCTGTTGGTGGGGTAGAGAGAGAATATGGGGTTGAGAGACTCTAGCTATATCGATAACGTTTTATTTCTTTAAAAAAAAACCTTTAAAAATATACAGCAGAGAAGGTCAGATAGGAACGTTTATTAACTTTGAGTGGCGAGTACATGGGTATCTGTGCTAGTTTATGAACTTTTTTCTAAATGTGTGATAGTTGATCATCTAACATTTAAAAATTGTGTTGCTGAGATGAGCATCCTTGTGCCCGGGGCTCTGTGCATTTATAGGGCCATTTCCTCAGCATAAATTCTGAACATTGAAATTTCTGGGTCAAAGGAGCCTCCACGTAGTCCGCGCGGGAGTTGTGTATCCACTCACACAGCCCCCATTTCTGTACCCCTGTCAACTGTGGTTATCAAAATTTAAAAATAATATTTGGGAACTGATATAGGAATTGTATTTTAAAAAAATAATCGTGAAGCTAAACAATTTTCTACTTGTATTTCCTTGGTGAATTCATTTTTATATTCTTTGCACATTTTTCTATGGCACGTTCCCGTTTTTTTCTTAATGATTTGTCGGAGGCCCTTATATAGTAAGGCCTTTGGTCTGGATTATCCATAGAAAACAATTCTTCCCAGCTTGGACAGCCCTTATACTTTAGGTTCCCGACGTGAGGACAGGAAAGTCCTTCCCATTCAAAAGGCCACAACTCACCCGCAGCCGTTTGCTCATTTCTGCCTTCAGACCTCCAGTGGAAGTCCGGGCACGTGGCGGAGAGTCTCACCAATATGCCCCGGCACTCCCTCTACATCATCATCGGCGCGCTCTGCGTCGCCTTCATCCTGATGCTCATCATCCTGATTGTGGGGATTTGCCGCATCAGCCGCATCGAGTACCAGGGCTCTTCCAGGCCGGCCTACGAGGAGTTCTACAACTGCCGCAGCATCGACAGCGAGTTCAGCAATGCCATCGCCTCCATCCGGCATGCCAGGTGGGCGGCAGGGGGAGGCGGAAGGGAGGTGCTGCTTTCCCATGTGCGTTCTCAGTATCAGGGTTATATTATGAACAGGACTTCACATCCCCAAGGAGGGTTTCAGAGAATAAAACGTAAGTTCAAGGTAGTATTGGGGGACCGGATAATTAGGCTGTTTCGTAAGCAAACCCCTTTAGTTTGCTGCTGGCTTTCTGTTTTCATTGAATACGTTCATTCATTTTGTGTTTATCTCTGTTATAAACATCTGACTCTTCATCACAGTGTGTGAAACATTTTTTTTTATAGTTTATGATCTCAATTTATTTTTTGTTTTATGCCTTATTATGCTGAAATGACTGCATCTCCCATAAGAAGTCTAAAATATAATACTGCTAGAGTTGCTTCATTTCGGGACTTAACAATACCTTCAAGAACCCAAACTCCCTCTGTTTCTCCATGCCATCGTAATTGGGTTTTTGATGTGGTCTCTTGTACATGTTCACTTCTTTATCACTACATTCCTACCTAGACAACAATGTCTAGGAGTTGTGAAACATTTTTGATGATTTTTTTGGGGGGATGTGTTTAGCTGTGTTGTTCTTCTAACAGTCAGTGTCAGTATAAATTACCCATTTGATTTAAGGGCTTATTTAAAGAAAGTCAAATGATGGTCATTCGGCTGTTAGAGTTCGTATTGTATAAAATAGTGTCCTCTCCTGGAGGAAAGGCTCCTGGAGAGACAGGAATTAGTGTGGTATCATGGAAAGAGCGTGAGTCTGGGTGTCAGAGCGACATCGTTAAGCCTGACTGCTCCATTACCTGACTGTATTTTATTTTAATTAATTAATTAATTATATTATTTATTTATTTATTTTGGGCTGCTTTGGGTCTTCGTTGCTGCGCGTGGGCTTTCTCTAGTTGCGGCGGGCGGGGGCTCCTCTTCGTTGCGGTGCGCAGGCTTCTCATTGTGGTGGCTTCTCTTGTTGTGGACCACGGGCTCCAGGCGCAAGGGCTTCAGTAGTTGTGGCACGTGGGCTCAGTAGTTGTGGCTTGCGGGCTCTAGAGCGCAGGCTCAGTAGTTGTGGCGCATGGGCTTAGTTGCTCCGCTGCATGTGGGATCTTCCCGGACCAGGGCTCGAACCCATGTCCCCTGCATTGGCAGGCGGATTCTTAACCACTGCGCCACCAGGGAAGCCCCCTGACTGTATTTTAAACCGATGATTTAACCTTCCACAAATAACAGTTCCCTCAACTGTGGGAAGGGAGAGCTACCTCCTTAAAGAGTTATGACAATCAAATTAAATTACAAATGTGAAAGGATTGTATAAACAGATAACACCACATTTACTTCTCCAAATCTATTACAACACGGAAAAAGTCAGTTAATCTAATTTTGTTGAGTTTTGCAAGGAGTATTTACTAAAAAAATAATAGTGATACTGTGTGTTAAAGCATCATCTTTTCCTTCAATTGGTAGAACAGTCTAAAGCACACAATTCAGAAAGTGAGTGTGCTGTAGCAAAAAGTGGGCTGAGCCTGGCGTCTTAAGATTGTGCCTCCAGGGAACTATTACCTGCATAGTCCTTGTTGGGACGTCGTGATTGATATTGTTCAAGACACAAGCAGATCCAAATTCTGTCTGAATGGCATAGAAGCTCAGAGGTTCAGAAAGTTAGTTTTCTTCCAAAGGAAACCCGCAAACCTAAGACTCAGGTCTTAGAGTGAGTCCAGGGGAAACAAAAACCAGAACCTGGCTTCCAAGGAGAGGAGCCAGTGGATGAGAGAAGTTGGGAGATACAGAGCCTCTGCCCCAAAGCCCAGGGCAGCTTCTTTGTGGGAGCTGCACTAGCCTTACTTCTGTAACTTTGGGGGAGAAGAGAGCGTTAACCCTCTTCCAGGTCAAGCCGTAAAGATCAGCCTCGTTGTGGGAGCCTTTAAGAGTCAACCACTCAGCCACACAGCTTCCAGGAAACATTGAGATGAATCCCTGCAGTCTCATCTTAATTGTTTATTTGACTCTTTCCTCTTGAGTAAAGAGCAGTGAGTTTTAATTACTGTATCTCCAGTGGGTCCTGGCACATGGTAGACCTCACTAAAATCTGAGGTCTGAAATGAATGGATGATCTCGGTGAGGGGTTGGCATAGGATGTCTTGACCTGCCTGAGAAGTAGATTCATCCCAGGGCACCAGCTTTGTAAGTGGTACCAGCCTGCAGGAGTATTTGGAGTATCTTGAAATCACTGGATGAGAGGTAGAGGATGTAAAAAGAAGAGGAGAGTAGACAAATTCATTTGTTTCTCAAAAGTCTTCCTGAAGGGGCTTAGTTCACCAGGGAAGAGCAGAATCCATAGCTCTATACGGGGATGTATTGGGAGACCCAAGAAATCAGATTCCCTCTACACTCCCCTACCCTGGAGGAATCTCTGACTAAGGTCCTTTTGCATTCAAGAGGAAGAAGAGTATTTTTATCTCAGCCCTGGAATAAGTTAAGATAGGTTCTTCTGGGCTTCCTGCTTATATAGCCCACTGAAAAGATACTTAACTGAATACTCTTGGAAGGAAAGAATAAACTTGGAAGCATTTACAAACCTGGTTCTTATTTGGTACTGATTTTTATCAAAAATATTTACTGCAGAATTCCTAACCAACAACCCCCTGCATGCATCAGTGACTGCAGATATAACCATTGATGTTAATACAGTGCCTTCCCAAATATCTGAGAACATTCCTGTCTAAACGTTTATTCAGCTATGAGCTGTGGCTTCTACAGCATGGTTCTCCAGAGGCCCTGGCTGGATCTCTGGCTGGTTGGCCCTTTTGCCCCTTTTCCTGGAGACCCTGGAAAGGCATTGACAAAAACTGAGTCCTTTCGCAATTCCCCTCTTCCTGGTTTTGAGCATCAGCCTATAGCTAACGTGCATTTCCTGGCCTGTCTCCCTGCCACTAGCCTGGAGGTGACATTGGATCAGAACGACTGCAGCTGAGCAGCTGCACAGGATGAATCCTGACTGGGTCATCTGTGACGTTCCCTAGTGACCCAGGAAGTGTCTGGTGATTCTGACGTCAGCAGTCGGTTGGTGCTGGTGCTGGGTTGAGAAGGGGCCCCCTCTTGTCCTAAGAGTGATCTGTTCCACAGCTGCTTTGCTTAGGCTGGAAAGGCTGACTTTGTGACAGACTGGCAGGGGTGAAGCCACAGCGCTCTAAGTTCTGCATCTGAGGTCACACTTGGGTTGCTGATTGCTTACTACTCTACTAGCTATACGTGCCCGATCACAGAAAACAAACAGACGAAAAAAAAAAGAGAGTTGGGAAAGGACAAAGTCGCTTTTTCTCAAACAGCATCTCCCGGTGTGGGCCTTTTTAAAGCTCACATCCACCTGCCGTGTCCTTCGAGGTATTGTTTAGCTGTTGACTTCCAGGGGAATAGGAGCTAGAAGAATGTACATACTTTGAGCTCCCTCATAACTGGTTTCAGTTTCTTTTGTTTCTTTAGTAAAATAAGGTGCACAAGACTGGTCACCTACCATGATGTTTGAGCTGTCAGTGACATCGATACCACGGCCGCACAACTGCTGTTAGTGCTTCTACGATGGTTAACACAGCCAGACACGATGCTAAATCTTTTGGAGAGAGACTGTGGGGGGACTCTTACAGTCTTCATCAACGGCCTGTGAAACATTTTAGACTTTAGACTGGGCCATATGGCCTCTGGGTCTTTGTGACCAGCTCTGCCTTTATTGTGCGAAAGCACCAGAGGCATTATGAATGGACACAAACTGTGTTCCAATAAAATTTTATTTAAAAAACAAGCAACAGGCTATTACTGGCTTGCAGACTATAGTTTGCTAATCCAAGGTCCACATTTTAATTTTCTCTAGCTTCCAGGTTTTTTTTTAAGCAATTAAGATGTCCCTTTAGGGAAGGAAAAACAGTGCATTGTTTAAAAAAAGAACAGTTGCATAAAAACTCGTGCCATAACATAGGCAAGCTCTGACACTGGTTTAGTGCCTGAGAGTTTAAAATGGAATTCTATAGGTATTAGCTTATTCCTTAACATCCACCCAATTCTGAGACACTAAGGAAATATAAAAAGCTGTTAGCGTTGGAAATTGAAGTATGAAGGCACATTTGTTTTGCACTAACTCTGAGCTCACTACTCTGATAGGTGTGGGAGATTGAAGGAGAGTCTTAACTTCATTTTACATCTTAGCTTCCATATAGTAGATGCCGCACTTTGGGTGGAGATTTCTGTGTCTCACCTAAGGAATTTGGAGGCTTCTCAGAAGCTGGTTAGGTCATAGTGCAAGGAATCCAGCTCCAATTGTGCTGGGGGTGTTAGTCGTACTTTAACCAGGTACCCTTGTACCAGTGTTACACTTTGCGATCCAGGCTGAGTTTCCCATGCAGACACAAAGCAATGCTTGTTGTCCTTCAGTTGACTATGTGTGTGTACAGTGGACACGTGGCAGCACTTTTTTTTTTTTTTTTTTTTTGGCGGTACTCGGGCCTCTCACCGCCGTGGCCCCTCCCGTTGCGGAGAGCAGGCTCCGGACGCGCAGGCTTAGCGGCCACGGCTCACGGGCCCAGCCGCTCCGCCGCATGTGGGATCTTCCCGGACCGGGGCACGAACCCGTGTCCCCTGCATCGGCAGGCGGACTCTCAACCACTGCGCCACCAGGGAAGCCCCACGTGGCAGCTCTTGAGTGCCTTCAGCTCTTGCTATGTTATGCTCAGTGGATCTGGAACGCTCATCCTCAAACCTGCCTTGTCAATACCCAGCTGCACGACAGCAATGTAAGACCACGGCCCTTTGAACTATAGCTTGTGGATGGATGGCGTAACATGGAGGCATTTAACTTTCTAGATTTGGAGGAAACAGATTATTCTTCAAACTGGAATCATATAAAAAATAAAATGGGTGTTGTAAACCTGTATTCAAGTTATTACGTTGCTTGGATTTTTCCTGCTGGCCGACCAGTTGATTCATAGGCTGCATAGGATTCGACGACACTCCCATTGGAGCTCCTGCAGGAAACCGTCCCATGGCTACCATGTTTGGATACAGAGAGCTTTACCCTGGGATTTTCTGATTTTTAAAATTAATTAAATTAATATTATTGGTGGTATATTGTTACCGGTGTATCTGGCCATTTTATGAGAAATAGGTTGTCAAAATGCTTCCTCCTTAAAGTAGCCTCCGAGATCTTCAGACTTGGGAGAAAGTGCTAAGAGCCAATTGGCTTTTATATTGTTGCCCTTTTCCTATTCTCAGATTGTGCAGACCTCAGTCAGTTTAGATAAACAGACCTCAGGCTGGAGTCCAACCCATATTTATGCCCACACAACTCCGGACCTTCAGTGAGGCTAACATGTTAGACGTAATTTTATTGAAGACTTTTTAATAGTGCTGCAAGAGCTGTGGTTTCTTGGTGGCAGAACGCTTTAACTCTTTTATCTTTGCACTTTGCCTGGTGCCTATCTGGCATGATTTGTGCATTTGCAACTCCGGAAGGCCAGTAAATCTTGAGTGAATTGGAATACAAGATTGATGAATGTTTAAAAATAAAGGATCATATGAAGAAGGCAACGTTTTCTCACTTCCCACTTGATTCCACTTCTCATCTCTGTACGTGAGAAGACAGACGTTCCAAGATATAAAAAGAAGAGATAGGAAAGGTGGGGAGATGGGGTTAAAGCCATGGGAAATGAGCCCGGAGAAGTCCTTGGGGGCCCATCCTGGCAATCCTTTTAAAATTTGAGATTCTTTTAAAATGTCTTTTTTAATAGGCTCCAGTGGACTTGAAACAGTTAAAAAATGTTGTTTATAAAAGGGAGGAGGGGTGGCGGGCTAGTGGGGAAGATTGTTTAAATCATATTGCACTCCAGGGGCCTTTAGGGAAGGTGAGGTCTTGAAAGGGAAGAGACCACCCAGAAGTTGAATTAGCTTTATTTTAATAATCGCCATTTTAACACTGGTTTGCCGGGAAGTCCTGAAATCGGATTTTGACACTCTTGGCTTCTGCACGTCAGTCCTGCTGTCAAGGGGTTTTTGATATATACAAGTCTGTTGGGACAATGGCTTTGTGCTCAGAGAAGAAAGGATGGCCTGTGTGTACATGGGGGTTGGGGAGTGATAGGGGGGTGGCATTGGATGGTGGGTGCCCGCACAGATTGTGGACTAACACCTTGTTATTTGAAGTCGCTTCCTCTCTCTGCCTTTCTCCTTGTCTTGGGACCTCAGGTGGCCTCCGAGCCCTCACAGCCCTCCTGCAAGTCCCAGGCGAGAGGCTGTGCACAATCCAGAGAAGCCCGCCCTGCCACTCTGCATTCCGGGCACTAGAGTGGATGTAAAATAAACTTGCCTCTCCAAATCGCTCTGGGTCTGAGAAGAAGACAAATTGATACATGTTTTCTGGAAACCTGTTGTAGAGCCATCACGCCTGACTGCTCTTCCAAGATTTAACCTACAAGCTTCGCTATTAATTTGGACTCTATGTTCTGTGAAATCCAATTTTTGCCCTCCCACGCCAAAGGCTAATATTTATACTCGTTCAACGTTAATACCAAGAAGTCTTAAATTTCTGTACTTGCTAGAGAGGATATTTGAGAGTATTTTTATAGTTCCATTTGATTCTTGAAGATAAGTTATTGTCACCAATTACCTTTAACAGGACTTGAGAGCCAACAGTTCTCTAACCAGAGTCCTCCCTCCCTGTGATTTCAGGTTTGGAAAGAAATCCCGGCCTGCGATGTATGATGTGACCCCCATCGCCTATGAGGATTACAGCCCCGATGACAAGCCCTTGGTCACACTGATTAAAACAAAAGATTTGTAATCTTTTGGGGGATTATTTTTCAAAAAGATGGGCTACTACATTCATTTAAATATTTTTAAGAAAATGAAAAGCTTAAGAAATTTAAAACGTTAGCTGCTCGAGAGTTTGCGGTAGAATATTTAAGAACTAATTTTCTGCAGCTTTTGGTTTAAAAAAAATATTTTAAAAACGGAATTTGTGAAATCCATAGACTACGTTTTAATGTACTTTCAGCTCTCTAAACTATATGCTTCCACTAGTGTGTGCACTTTCCGTGGTAGATATTATTACGAAACCCAGATTGTTTTCTGCGGTTGTTACAGAATAAGTCTAAGCGAGGACAAGTTTGTATTTGACGTGTCAGTGTTGGCTTTTTGCGTAGAGTTAGGAAACACACGTAGAGTATGAACCATAATACAGTATACCCATTACTTAAAAAGAAGTCTGAAGTGTTTGTCCTGTGAAAAAGAAACTAGTTAAATTTATTATTCCTAACCCGTATGAAATTAGCCTTTGCCTTACTCTGTGCATGGGTAACTAACTTATTTCTGCACTGTTTTGTTGAACGTTGCGGAAACCGGAACCATTCGCTTGAGTTTCTTTTTCTCATTTTCGTAACATTTGTCAGGCTAGGCCTTGAAAACGTACATGATGACAGGGCCTAGTGAGGCAGACTATGGTCAAATTGAATCTGTATTTTCCTTTACAAGTCAAGGTTTTTATAGTTGTTCCTTGCTAAGGGGTAGCAAATGTAAGAGCGTACCAGTTCCTTCAGTAGTGAGTATTCCTCATAGTGCATCTTTATTTATATCCAGGACATTTTTGTGGCTGTATTTGATATGTGCTTCTTCTGATTCCTGCTAATTTCAAAGAATATTGAATAAATGTTACCAAGTCAAGGATGCACTTGTCTCTCTTGTTTTTTTAATTATGTAAAAACGTTTGGGTTTGATACTGATTATCAAACAGACAATCCTACTGTCTTTTACATTTTAAATGTTCCAAGGAGTACATTTTGGTGGCTGCTGGAGCCATTCCCTGTGCCTTCTGGGAGCGCTCCTGGCTTCCCAATTGTCAGGGAACCATCCATACTGTCTTGTAAACTGAAAGGTAGAAGAAATAACAAGAATTCACATCTTAACTCTTGCATCAGAATTTGCCAGTGAAATGCAGCACATAGAACTATTGAGGTACACTGAAATCGAGAAACACTTCTAGACATGATGTGCAGAGAACCTACAGCTTCGAGGAACATATACGTTGTTCTCCTATGGGAGCCAAATGAAATTGCCTTAGCAGACAGCACCTAGGTCTTTAGAAACTGGAAGGCAGCTTACAGCCACCCTATATTCAATTCCATTTTGCGTCCAAATGCTGCCCCAAAGTCCCGGAGTCTTTTTTAAAAAACCTACTTTGTCTTCACATGGGAACGTTTGGTAAGACCAAGAGAAGCCCTGAAACCAGGTGCAAGGGAGGGGTTTAGGCAAAAAGAAGTATTTAAGATGCTTTTCCTTCCTTCTCTTCCCTTAAAACATCTGTCTGCAATCCTACAAGCGACATAGCAATACACCCACACTCTGATTATTAACTGATACAGTGCAATATGGTAATGTTTTTAGTTTGTTTAAGTGTTAGGAAGTGAAGTAAGAACAAAATATGAGTGGGGCTGGTTGAGCATCCGTGGGAACACATGCGAGCCTTCCATCTTCTGGGGGAAGACTTGGCTGTGCGGTGCGCAGAGACCTCCCTCCACGAGAGACGGCCTGGAAACCACGAAAGCTAAACTCCATCTTCTTGTTGATTCCTCCACACGCCCAGGGCCGATGTCAGTCGTGCCGGGACCTTCATTTGGAAGCTGCTTCCATCACACCCTCTCAAATAATTTTCAGTCTTCCAAATTTTTAAATTCATTAGACGTGATACCCCTTTATTGGTCTTTTATCAGTTATAATTTGTCTTTTTAAAGCAATTTAATGGAACCGACTCATTCAGGTTGAGAGCTGACTCATCTGCCTTCTGACAGTCTGTGGCAAACCCCAAACGCATTTAAAGACCTTCGCTTATTCATCTGGACATTCAATAATAATACCTCTCACCGTGCGCTTGTTCTGTGTTAGGCAGATTGGCGAGCGACAAGGAGCTCACAAAAAGATTCTCGTTCCGGGGTTCACAGCTTGTTTTGAACCAGACCTTCATCTAATAATCAAACAAGTACAGAATTATACTTTGAAGAGCCCGTGAAGGAAAGGTAATGACTGCCATTCAGCAGCTTCTTTGTAGCAGAGTGGATTGGAATCTTGCTTCAACCATTTACTTGCTAACAACTTTGGACGTGTAACTCTCTGAGCCTACACTTCAGTAATTTGGAAAATGGGGATAAGGATAGGACCTCCCTTGGAGGGTCATCGTGAGAATTAAATACCAGAATGTATGTAAAATCACTTAGCCCACCTCCAGCATGCGTTAAGCATTCAGCAGGTTAGCTATTACTGCTGTTGCTTTTGTTCTTATTTTAGATACAGACCATACCGCAGAGGAGGCTAATAAGCTTAATATCTGTGATCTGCAGTTCATGCGCTGAGGATGGTGGAGGAGTTACGGGAAAGGTTGGAGTACGGCTCCGAATGTGTCAAACGCTCCGCCATCTTGTTTAAGTTGTTACTTTGCTGTATTTGTGAAAAAAGCATTTAATAAGCAAGAGTAAACCACCACCCAGGACTTGTTGAACTGGTGATAGTCTCACAACTTAGCAGAGCTGGAATTTGCCCTGTTCTGCTGTGAGGGTTCTCACAAGACAGGGCAACTGTATGTAGCAACAGGTATCCTCGCCCCCTAGAAATGGTCCAGCAGTGTCTCCAACTCATTTCGTGGTTTTTTTCAGAGCTCTTTATTCTTGCAAGGAAATGGCATACATGGATAAATCATTTCCAGGTGGTTTAAATTTAATTTCCCAGAGCCGGTTTCTTTGACATTTGTACCCAGGTCTCTGCTTAGTATCGTCAGGCTGGCCTTGGATCACCAACTGTGCCCCTGCTCTAACGGCCTTCTGCCTCTTCATTTCATGAGACTATACTTTTTTGAACCATTTGGCCTGGCTGTGATTTTCTCCAAGAACTGAAGGGGGGCTGGGAATCTGAATCGATTCTATTTCCAAACAGTGTTGTTGGTCAGGTTTAAAAAAAAAACAAAACTCCTGAAAACCTTTTCAGGTGCAAATAAGTTTAAGTCACAGTTTTACTGTTAAAGGACTTTACAGTTTACTTCTTGGGGCAAATAGAAAAACCATAAGAAAGATGTACATTAAATAATTATAAAATTGTAAGTAACCGCTCACAAGCACCCTGGGAGACACTGTGGGTGCGCCCACAACTGCCATTTCTCTGCCCCTCTTTCAACCCACCGTGGGGTGGAAATGCCAGGTATCTGCTACCCCAGCTTCCTTTGCTTTTAGGGTGAGCGTGTGGCTCAGTGTTGGTCAGTGGGACCTTCAAGGAAATCTCCTTGGACTTCCTAAAACGGCTTTCCTCCCTGATAAGAGAGAGAAGACAGAGTACAGACTTCTTGTTGCCCATTACTCTTGCTTTTGTGTGCTTTTATGTAAGGACCAGAGGCTTGAAATAACTGCACACCTCCCTCATCCATGAGGGGTGTTGTGCCATTATGAGGATGTCAGAGGAGAAGGGAGAGAGCTGGTGCTTAGTGATGAAATTGAGCTTTTTGTTGGGAGGGGGGTGGTTAAAATAGTACTTTATTTTTTTCCCAGCGTTATAGAGGTGTAATTGACAAATACAGTTGCAAGCTATTTAGTGTACCATGGGATGATTTGATACACGTATACATTGTGAAAGGGTTCCCTGCATCAAGTTAATTAACACATCCCTATTTACCTTTTTTCTGTGTGTGTGTGAGAACATTTAAGTTCTACTCTTAGCAAATTTCAATTATACAGTGCAGTGTTATCAACCATAGTCACCATATCATACGTTAGATCCTCAGACCTTATTCATCTTATGGCTGAAAGTTTGTTCAGCCTTTTACCAGCCTCTCTCCATTCCCACCCCATCTCCCCACCCACCAGCCCATGGCAACCAATTTTCTACTCTGTTTGTTTGAGTTTGAATTTTTGTAAGAGTCCACATATAAGTGATACCATGAGGCATTTGTTTTTCTCTGTCTGGCTTGTTCCGCTTAAGATAATCCCCTCCAGACTTATCCATGTTGTTGCAAATGACAGGATTTTCTTCTATTTTAGACAATAATATTCCACATCTTCTTTATTTGTTCATCTATTGATGGACACTCAGGTTGTTCCCATAACTTGGCTATCGTGAATTATGCTGCAATGAACATGGGAGTACAGATAATCGTTTCGAGATAGTGATTTTGTTTCCTTTGGATATATACCCAGAAGTGGGATTGCTGGATCATATGGTAGTTCTACTTCTGATTTCTTGAGGAAGCTCCATACTGTTTTCCACGGTGGTTGTATCAGTTTACATTCCCACCAACAGTGTACAAGGGTTCCCTTGTATAAGGATTTCTTTGCCAGCATTTTTTTTTTTTTTTTTTTTTTTTTTTTGTGGTATGCGGGCCTCCCTCTGCCGTGGCCTCTCCCGTTGCGGAGCACAGGCTCCGGACGCGCAGGCTCAGCGGCCATGGCTCACGG
>NC_041215.1:129434443-129451865 GCF_002837175.3 Physeter macrocephalus | reverse complement strand
CAGGCGGACGCGCAACCACTGCGCCACCAGGGAAGCCCCTGCCAGCATTTTTTATTCTTGTCTTTTTGCTACTAGATAGCCTAAGAGTTGTGAGGTGCTATCTCATTGTAGTTTTGGTTGGCATTGCATTTCTGTGATGGTCAATGCCACTAGCCATAGATGGTTAATTAAATTTAAACTTTGATTAGAGTTATAAGTAAAATAAAAACTTAAGCTCCTCACTTGCACTAGCCACGCTGCAAGCGCTCAGTAGTCACACGCACTGAGTGTCTGCCATGTAGGACGGCCCCACCAGGGGTCACGTTCATCATCACGGAATGTTCTAGTGGACAGTTTAAGCCATTTAAAATTGGGAACTCTAGTCCTTGCAGCCAAAAGCAATGTAACTGCTTTTGAAATGGTGTCGTGTATGTGCTCATAACACAGTGAGTCATAAGGCAATACTGGATGAATTGTTTTTACCAGTCATTCTTTGGAGAGATCGGAGTCAGGGGCTGTGGAAAGAAAGGGGAGAGGGGGCTTGGAAGGTCAGTGAGCGTCCTGGTGTGGACAGCCTGGATGACCAGCCTGTAGAGTCCAGAATTTTCCTAGAGTCCATGAAGAGTCATGAATGGCTTTGAGCAGGGAAAGAAGAGTCTTCTTATGCTACAAATAGAAAGGGCACAGACTTTGAAATTGTTCATAACAGGGTTCAGTGAACTCTGATAAGATTTGAATTACTTGTCAACCTCAGTGTCTTCTACTACAAAATAGGACTGAAAGTAGCTAATTTAGAGCAGGGGTTGGTATACTATGGCCCAAAGGCCAAATACGTCCAAAGCTTGTTTTTGTACAGCCTATGCTCCAGCTAAGGGTGGCTGTGTGTATGTATGTTTTAATGAGCTCTTTATTTTAGAATAGGTTTTGATTTATGGGAAAGTTGTGAAGATATTACAGGGAGTTTTCATATACCCCACACCCAGTTGTCCTTATTATTAACACCCTACATTAGTATAGCACGTTTGCAACAACTCATAAACCATTGTTAATATACATTATTATTAAAGTCCATACTTAATTCAGATTTCCTTATTTTTTTTACCTAGTGTGCTTTTTCTGTCCCAGGATTCCTGCGTTGTAGTTGGTCGCTCCGTCTCCTGAGGCAACTTTTGGCTCTGACGATTCCTCAGACTTTCCTTGTTTTTGATGACTTGGACAGTTTTGAGGGGTACTGGCCAAGTACTTCGTACACTGACCCTCTATAGGGATTTTTCTAATGTTGCTTTTCATGATCAGACTGGGGCTATAGGTTCTGGAGATGAAGACCACTTTATCTGGAGATAAAGTGCCATTTTTATCACATCATACCAAACTATCAGCATGGCTTCTCACCACGGATGTGAACTTGATCTCCCGGCTGAGATAGTGTTCCTCAGGCTTCTCCACGGCCAGGTAACTCTTTTCTCCCTCACTCCTGTGCTCTTTGAGTAACTATGTGCTGCCACACTTAAGGAGTTGGGAGTTAACGCTCCGCGTCCTCAAGCAGGGAGTAGTTACAGAAATTATTTAGAATTTTTCTGTACAGATGTGTCTATTGCTGTCTCATTTATTTATTTATTCAATAAGTTATTTATACCAATATGACCTCATGGATATTTATTATAAACTTTGGGGCATAATCTAATACTACTTTAATTATCTTGTTGCTCAAATTGTTCTCTTTGGCCATTGAGAGCTCTTCCAGTTGGCTCCTGTGTCCCTTTGATATTCCCCATAACTGTGTGTATGTGTTAGTATTTCCTTGTCTTCTGGCAGGACAAGATGCTTTAGGCTTATCTTATATAAGTCCTGCCTCAGCCCTGGAATCAGCTCCTTCTCCAAAGAGTCTGTTCCTTGGAGAGTGGTTTTTACAGATGACCATTGCAAGTTGATTTGATGACAGCAAACACTAATTTTGAACCCTAATTAAGCAAAATGCTTCCTGCTCCAAAAAGATTTCATTCTTCTCTTTAGTAGACATGTATCACAAAAAAAGTTGTACTCAATTTTTATTATATTTTGACCTGAATCAATAACAAATTTGTGCAACTTTGCTTCCTCTCTGGTTATATAATACAAGCATCTACACAGTATGCTTGATTTTACATCTTGAACAGCAAAGCTTAAAATACTTACTCTCTGGACTTTTGCAGGTAAAGTTTGCTGACCTCAGCTTTAGAGCAGCTTTCTGAGGTATAGGTGAAGTAACATACTTAACCAGCACGTGCTGGCATATTGTAGGCCTGTATGAGCCTGTGTGGTAAATGTGTGTGTCTCCATCCTCACGGGAGATGGTGAACTCTTTCGGGGCAATGACTCTGTCTTATTCAGCTTTGCCACCCCACTGCCTGGTGTGCCACCAGACCTTCAGTAAACCTTTATTAAGTGTTTGAATTGATTGAATAGCAAAATGCAGAATGGGTTAAAGAGGGATGGAAGACTGTACATGGGGGGATAATTAAGGTGCTATGGTCTTTCCGAAGAATGGCCAATAGGCACATGAGAAGACGCTCAACATTGCTAATCACGAGGGAAAATGCAAATCAGAACCACAGTGAGATATCACCTCTCACCTGTCAGAATGGCTATCATCGAAAAGACCACAGGTAACAAAAGTTGGCAAGGATGTGGAGAAAAGGGAACTCTCTTGTTCGCTGTTGGTGGGGATGTGAATTGGGGCAGACACCGTGGAAGACAATTTGGGGGTCTCTCAAAAACTGAAAAGAGAACGACCATATGACCCAGCAATTCCACTCCTGGGTATTTATCTGAAAAAAAATGAAAGCACTGATCGAAAAGATACATTCACCCTAGTGTTCATTGCAGCATTATTTACAGTTGCCAAGATATAGAATCAAACTAAGTGTCCATCAACAGGTGAATGGATAAAGAATATGTGATATATATATTTACACACACACACACACACACACACACACACACACACACACTGGAATACTACTCAGCCATAAAAAATGAAATCATGCTATTTGCAACAACATGGATGGACTCAGAGGGTATTAATGCTAAGTGAAATGAGTCAGATGGAGGAAGACAAATACTGTATGATGTAACTTATACGTAGAATCTAAAAAAATGGAACAAACTAGTGAATATAACAACAACAACAGAAAGGTGCTACGGTCTTAACAATTTGAGGCAAGGGTCCATATTAACATGGTACCAACGGGAATTGGCTAAGGGATTTTAAGCATTTATTTATAAAATCTTTGCAAGATCTCTGTCCTTTGCATCTGTTGACCTAGCTTGGCTATTTGAGGGCCTGGACTGGTCAATAGGCTATATTATTTTTTCAATTGTTCCAATTTATCCTAGTCCCTTGCAAGCCACCATGCTTTGAGGGGATTTTATAGACTTTATGGAAGGCTTTGAGGGAGCATTGCCAAGAGGGTCATATTGCATGGTGAAAGTGAAAGTGGCCTTCCACTATATGCAGATCCCATTTCTTTTCTTGTTCTTTCCTTTCTCTCCAGAGCCATGAGAAAACTCATCCCTTGCTTTGTTTCGCGTGGAGCAATTGCTCCCATCCTCAGGATCCTTAGGAATTCGCCTTTTGTCTCAAATGTACACCAGGTATGTTTCCAACCAAATGCTGGTCTCTTCTTGAAAGGACCTTCTGATAAAAACTCCCAGGAAAGTTAAATTATCCATATGTCATAACATCTATGTAACTGTTTAGATACCTCTGCCTGCAGGTAACAGACAACCCAACACACACACACACACACACACAAACTTAAACCATAAGGAAATCTTGTACCTGGTAGTCTGGAAGCAATGCAAGCTTCAGGATCAGCTTGATCTAGATGTTCTGGCTATATTTCTTTGCAGTTCCTTTGGTCTTGTCCTCCTCTGTGTAATGACTTCATCACCAGACTGCTTCTCTCATGAACGGCTCTGATAGTTTCTGTCTTAACATACTCTGCCTGCCCTATATAGATGTGTACCCACTCACCCCATCTCTACTCTGATTCTTTTTATGTTGTATATTTTCCATCATACTTGACACCATCTGGAATCACACCGCGTTACTTTTTCAGTTCTTTATTTTCTGTTTTTTTCCTGCTATGATTTGAAATCCATGTTCTATATTGACAATGTCTAGAACAGTGCTTGACACATAATGGCTGCTTAAGAAACAGTTGTTGAATGAACGAATGCCGGGACATCTAGAGGATGAACTGGAGGTTGACTCAGAGGCTCCCTCTTAGGAGTGAGGGGACTTCTTCCACAGAATCTCCCAAACATCACTCAGCTCTCATCAGCCCAAATTGGCTCTCATGCACACTTTGAAATCGTTCCTGATGGCTGGCTAAGTGTACACACTCACCTGATTCCTGAGCCAATCACTGTTGAAGGGAATGGGATTATCACGGAGCTGGGAAAGCCGTCATCACACCCGTGAACACACGGAATATACAGTGAGTGGTGGGATGGGAGAAGCACCTAAACAAAATGGAAGTGCCGTTACAATGGGGGAAGGTACGGTTGATACTAGGAGGCCACCAGAAATGTCCTCTACATCAACATGTAGACAAAGAAGTGACCAGAGTGAGTGGGAAAGATGAAGAAGCATTAGACCGAGAGTTTACAGACCTGGATCCTTTACTTACCTCTTTCTCTAACAAGCTGATAGAACTGGGCGAGTCATTTCACCTCTCCAGGACTGTGCTTGGTCATTTTTTATATTGAGAAGTTGTACCAGTTTCAGAGGTTATGGCTTGACTTTCATACTTGTTATTTGATCCACAGATATGTTTTTGTTTGTCCTACACTATGTGTGTAAACCAAAATTTAAAAATAATGAGAGTCTGTCTCCGTCTCTCTCTCTCTCTCTCTCTCTCTCTCTCTCTCTCTCTCTCTCTTCACCAGACTGCTTCTCTCATGAACGGCTCTGATAGTTTCTGTCTTAACATACTCTGCCTGCCCTATATAGATGTGTACCCACTCACCCCATCTCTACTCTGATTCTTTTTATGTTGTATATTTTCCATCATACTTGACACCATCTGGAATCACACCGCGTTACTTTTTCAGTTCTTTATTTTCTGTTTTTTTCCTGCTATGATTTGAAATCCATGTTCTATATTGACAATGTCTAGAACAGTGCTTGACACATAATGGCTGCTTAAGAAACAGTTGTTGAATGAACGAATGCCGGGACATCTAGAGGATGAACTGGAGGTTGACTCAGAGGCTCCCTCTTAGGAGTGAGGGGACTTCTTCCACAGAATCTCCCAAACATCACTCAGCTCTCATCAGCCCAAATTGGCTCTCATGCACACTTTGAAATCGTTCCTGATGGCTGGCTAAGTGTACACACTCACCTGATTCCTGAGCCAATCACTGTTGAAGGGAATGGGATTATCACGGAGCTGGGAAAGCCGTCATCACACCCGTGAACACACGGAATATACAGTGAGTGGTGGGATGGGAGAAGCACCTAAACAAAATGGAAGTGCCGTTACAATGGGGGAAGGTACGGTTGATACTAGGAGGCCACCAGAAATGTCCTCTACATCAACATGTAGACAAAGAAGTGACCAGAGTGAGTGGGAAAGATGAAGAAGCATTAGACCGAGAGTTTACAGACCTGGATCCTTTACTTACCTCTTTCTCTAACAAGCTGATAGAACTGGGCGAGTCATTTCACCTCTCCAGGACTGTGCTTGGTCATTTTTTATATTGAGAAGTTGTACCAGTTTCAGAGGTTATGGCTTGACTTTCATACTTGTTATTTGATCCACAGATATGTTTTTGTTTGTCCTACACTATGTGTGTAAACCAAAATTTAAAAATAATGAGAGTCTGTCTCCGTCTCTCTCTCTCTCTCTCTCTCTCTCTCACACACACACACACACACACACACACACATTACCACCAGGCAGCAAGTGACTGAAACGGAAACGAAGCTGCCCCTTTAAGACAGAGGCACACAGTCCCCACCGCTCTCTGTTGTCTCCCTGGTACTAAAAATGAATGTAAGTTACCGCTTACAGTCTTATTTGTCCAGCTATGTTTGTTTAGTTTTTGCTTTATTTTCTTTTTGTGGATAAACATTTTTCTGTAGCTATGCCTTGAAGTAGGTAACCGACCCTTATATTAAGTGGGCTGTGTGTTTAAAGGAAAATGAGAGCATAGTTCCTTGTGGAAGTGAAGGCTATTTGTAGTGTTTGATATGCAAAAAATCCTGCCTATTTGACTTAGTTATATTATTTTCATGGCCCCTGGGAATATTTGTGTTGGGAGCCCGTGACTAGATCAGTGATTTTAAAAGCTATTTTTTTAAAAAGGTATTCTGGTCTTCCAATGAAATATTACTTGGAAGTGTGATGTATAAATCAGATTAAAATAAGCAAGATGATCTGATTGAACTTGGTTGAGGGGCCCTGGTCCCCAGCCCCTTTGGCCCCATGTGCTCACTACCCCCCACCCCAGTGGTCTCTGAGAGGATAGGAAGACCCATAAGAATCCCATAGAGGGCAGTCTGTCTAGCTTAATCCATCTCCAAGACTCTTCTTCATCTCCCCATCCTTTGATCCACACATCCATCCAAGAGGTGTTAATGTATGAGCAGGTACGAGGCTGGTGCTGGGAACTAAGTGAGTCAGATGTAATTATTAGCTGTATACCACAGAGACATAATACTTGCCCCATGGGTTTTTTTTATTGAAGCAGAGTTGATTTACAATGTTGTGTAAGTTTCAGGTGTACAGCAAAGTGATTCAGTTATACATTCATATACATCTATTATTTTTTTTCAGCTTCTTTTCCCTTGTAGGTTATTATAAAATACTGAGTATATTTCCCTGTGCTATACAGTAGGTCCCTGCTGGTTATCTGTTATAGATATAGCAGTGTGTATATGTTAATCCCAGAGTCCTAATTTATCCCTCCCCACCCCTTTCTCCCTTGGTAACCATAAGTTTGTTTGTTTTTTTGTTTGTGGGTCTATTTCTGTTTTGTATATAAGTCCACTTGTGTCATTTTTTTTAGATTCCACATATAAGCAATATCATATATTTGTCTTTCTCTATCTGACTTCCTTCACTTAGTATGATAATCTCTGGGTCCATCCATGTTGCTGCAAATAGCATTATTTCATTCTTTTTTATGGCTGAGTAATATTCCATTGTATAAATATGTCACATCTTCTTTACCCATTCACCTGTTGATGGACATTTAGGTTGCTTCCCTGTATTGGCTATTGTAGATAATGCTGCAATGAACACTAGAGTGCATGTATCTTTTTGAATTAGAATTTTCTTCAGATATATGCCTGCCCCATGGATGTTAAAGGCTAGAAGGAAGACAGAGATTTGAAATACATCATTTCATCAGGTTCCAATACCAGGATGTTATGGGAGCTCCTAGCGGGGAGGACCTGGTAAATTTCTGTAGAAGTCAGGGAAGGCTCCTTGATATGTAACATCTAAATCAGGATCTGGAGGATGGTTAAGAATTACCCAGGTGAAGGGAAGATATGTGAAGTCTAATGAATGAGAGTAGGTACTTCTGAAGAACTAAAAAAAACCTGTCAGGCTAGAGCATCAACATGCAAGGTCAGGATAAGCATGCATTACGCTATGACCCAGCACTTTTACTCCTAGGTAAATGCTCAAGAGCAGCAAAAGCATGAGCTGAAAAAAGTCTTGTGGAAGAATGTTTATACCAACTTTATTCACGATAGTCTCCAATACAATAGAATACCACTAAAAAATAAAAAGGAAAGAACTACTGAAATATGTAGCGATACATCAGAATCTTGTAGGCATAAATGTTGAGCCAAAAAGCCAGGCATAGCAGAGGACGTAATTCATGATTCTGTTTATGTGAGATTCCAGATCAGGCAAGACCAATTTAGGGTGCTAGAAATCTGAGCAGCAGCTGCCTCTGGGTACAGAGGATGAGGGGATTGACTGGAAAGGGGCCAGAAGGGCATTTCTGGGATACAGAACTAGTCTACATCTTGATTTAAGTGATAGTAGCAAGAGAGTATACATTTGTCAAAGGTCATCAGACTATATACACTTCAGATCTGTGCATTTTATGATACATACATTTTTAAAGGTCGATAAATTTTTAAAAACAATAAGGTCACTAAAAAATAAATGCAAGAAGGAGAGTGGGTGAATTGAAGATGGAGAGGTGGTCAGAGGCCAGAAGGCTTCTGGGGCGGAGGGTAGGGTTGTTTTGTGCCAGGACGGGAAGAAAGCGAAGGGCGCGTGTTGGTGGCGGAGGATGACTGCGCTGCGGGCGTTCCAGCAGAAATGAAATTCAGTTAGTGCACCATCAGCCTTGTTTCCTGGACGGCATCAGCAGCTCCATGATTTTGTAATGTAGGTTTTGCTTGGATAAATTTCCATGCTAGTTATTACACTTCTCTAACCCACAGATTAAAACTTAACCCACAGACACAGTCCCAGGCCAATGGAAAACCAATGGTTGTTATCTTTCTGTTGGCTTATTTGAAAATCTCCAGATTGCTAAAGAGGATGTCCACAAAATTGAAATCCTTTTATTATTAAACTAGCCCATGTGGAAAATACTCCATGGCCAAATTATCTTTTAATAAGGCGATTTCCTACTTTCCCAAGTCAAAAGGCCCCTTAATTTGAACTTCTGATATTGTGGTCTCCTTATATTGGAGCCAAACGACTCTTGCAGTCTTTCAGAAATGTGGCTGCCATGGGAACTTGTAGTTTAACTCATTGTAGCGTGATCTTTCTTGCAGTGAGGTGGATGTACATCCCTTAAGGACAGAAAGGGTATAATAAACATCAAAGTGGTCCTTAGATCAAACTGAATTTTAGACATACTACTCAAAACACACACACACACACACACACACACACACACACACACGCACAAAGACCCTCACACAGACATTCTACAGGGGAGCAGCATTTCAAAAGCAATGACGTAGACTAGGCTTTCTTGAATTCTGTGCTATTTATATTTTGGTCTGGATTATTCTTTGTTGTGGGCTGCCCTGTGTGTTGTCGGATGTTTAGCAGTGTCTCTGACCTCTACCCACTAGATGCCGGTAGCATCTTCTGGTTGTGACAACCAAAAATGTCTTCAGGTAAAGTCAAATAACCCCGGAGGACAAAATCATCCCTGGTTGAGAACTATTGAACTAGACAATCTCCCATTCCTTTTCATTTCCTCACCTGTCCATTCATTCTCTCACTCTTTCAGTTTGTTCCATCCATTCGTGTTACGGATGTTCTCCGAGCACCCATCATGTGTTGTACAGGTAGTGTTCTCAAACACCCCCTCCTAACTCACTGGTGTCTCATGATTGGTCTAGGGGTGTGGAGGCAACAACATGCTACTAACTCTAAAGTAGTCAAAGTCTTGTTTTTCCATGATTTAGACTGATTCGAGATTTCCTTTGTAATATGATGGCTTGCACTCAATATTCCAATAAAAATAGCTGGCCAAAGTGCTGATCAGTTTATGCAAATGATCACTTTTAATCCTCACAATAATCCGACGAGACAGGAACTTTTTTTTTTTTTTGCTCCGGACGCGCAGGCTCAGCGGCCATGGCTCACGGGCCCAGCCGCTCCGCGGCATGTGGGATCCTCCCGGACCGGGGCGCGAACCCAGTTCCCCTGCATCGGCAGGCGGACGCGCAACCACTGCGCCACGAGGGAAGCCCGAGACAGGAACTTTTATTGCTGCCTTCTTAAGGTGCAGAAACCAAGTCCTAGAGAGTTTAAATAGCTTTCCAAAAGGCCCACAGTTTTCAAGACATGGAACCAGAGCTCCTATTCCTAATCACCATCTATCTATCCTTCCATCCATCTCTCCCTCCCTCCCTCCACCCACTCACCCACCCACCCACCCATCCCTAATTCATTAGACCTTCATCATGTCCTGAATTCAGCAAGTATTTATTAAATGCCTATTACATGCCAGTTAGCCCTTCCCTAACAGCTTTTCTAGTTTGCTTTGTGAGGGAAGGAGAGAAGCGCCATGGCAGCGTGTGGGCCAGGAATTGCTCACAACCCTGCATATCATGAGCTTCACCAAGGATGCTGTGTCTGTATCTTTTACCAGTAGTGGGTGCAGGGGAGCTCCCTTTTGAGTCTCAGTTCAGAAGACAAAGGAAGGGCGTTGGCTCTGAGTTTTTCTCTGGTTTGAGAGGGAGGCTTCCCCTGGGGTGGGTGGACGTAGGGTCTTTGCCGTTGTCTTCTCCATTGGCCGATGACCTTGGGCCGTGTGAGACAGGCAATAGATACGAAGGCACTTTCAGAGAGAGAGCCAAGCTTTGCATACCGACTCAGGCTTCCTGTGGTTGAGAGGTGAAGGGTGTTTGGAAATTACTCCGCTCAACCCTTACTCTACAGGTGAGCCATGTGAGACCCGGCCAGGAGGACTGGAAGATGACTTTCCCAAGGTCAGGGGAAACAAGTGCTAAGAAGAAGCAAAAGATGGGTTCGTGTAGCTGGAAAGATGAGCAGCCCTTCTCCTGGCACGTTGGACGCATTCCATACTTGGTAACTCATTATTACTCCTAATGGGCCCTTGTCTCCATTGGCCATCCTGAGGTCAGCTGTGCCTGCAGAAGACAACAGGTGGTATGTTGAGATCAGGAATTGGCTTCAGGAGAGGCTGCTTTATATAACTGTTTGTTTGCCGCTCGGACATGTTAGCATAGCTCAACTTACAGACAACTCACCAGTGCTTCAGCTAAGAACTCGGGAATGAAGTACAGAAAGCTTGTAGGACAGGAGGATATGCCAACGGAAAGACTTCCTTTCCTCAAATCAGGCAGAGAGGGACATGAATTGCATGCTTTGTTCTTTGTATGACTTGTTAGGTGTGCTGCAGATGGATTAACTTTAATTCTTAAATAGTCAGACACTAGTGATGAGAAATACGCAATAGCATAAGAACTGCAATCGAAACCGTTTTAAATGTGGAATCATCTAATTTGGAGGTAGTTGATACTCCTAAGGTAAAGTAAGGTTAAGTTGAAGGTTATTGTACAAGTGGGTTGGTTGCTTTTCAGGTCCTTATTTTCAGGGCTCAGCAGAGTCAACCTTTCTTGAAAGGCTACAGCTATTTGGATCCCCTCCATGAAGGATGCGTGGTCTCCACACCATTCCTCCATGGTACCTCCCTTGAAGGCAGTCACCACTTAATATGCAGACAGGACCAATTACCAGCTATTTTCTCACATGGATGACTCATTCCCAGATCCTTTGCTCCCAAGGCACCAGTTTTTCCTTCAGCCCCTTCTGTTTTGTTTAGGTGTTTATGCAACTCAATTGTATGGTCCTTTGGGGGGAAACTCTGTCTTTTATCCTTGACCCACTCATCATGTGTCTCCATCATTTGTTGAATGGTGGTCTTTAAGGCTCCCTCCTGTGCCTCTCCTGTCCCCTTACATGGGGGAGGGGTAGTGGCTGAGGAGCCTCAGGAAATACTTTCCTGCCCCCAACACTCCCATACCAATTCTTTTATTTCCAGTACTCCAAATTAATGTGTTTGCACCAAATCACAATTTCCCAAGCTTGCCCGATTATGGAAATCACTGGAACACTTGTGAAAATAACAGACTTCAGGACCTTCTTCAGTGGAGAATGATCCACAAACCTCTGTTCTGGGCCTGCCTTGGGCTAAGTTTTGGACCAGGTTCTAGCAGATTGATTCAGCTCGATCATCTTCAAGGAACCACAGTTGGGGAGGGGGTGTATTGAAAGCTTTGGGTAAGAGGGGGGCTGGGGGTATAGAATGTAGAAGAGCCAGACACAGTTTTCTGTGTACTCAGGGCTGGGCCTGCTGCGTGAGCAGGGCCTTTGGGTCAGCTCAGAGTAGGAAGGCTTTCATCTTGGGGGAGAGCATAGTCAAACAGATGATTGCTGGTTATTTCTGCTCCAGCCCTGACCGTCCTCCTTAAATTCTGCTCATCAGTTTGGCTAACGCCGTACAGTTGGCACTGGAATTCGTGCCAAGCAATTCACCCTCAGGAGCTGGGGCCTCGGTGCACTTTTAAAGGTCCTCTGTCCCTGGAGGTGAACTTGCAAGCGGCCAGGGCTAGGCTCAAAAAAATGGAGAAATTGTTTTCAGCACAGTTGCACGTTTACATCTAGTTGTGACAGAAAATAACTCTGATCTCCTAGTTTCCAAAGACCTCAGAATTTTCATCTATAAATTATACCTTTAATTTACTTGCATTAAAAAATAGAACTTTCTGTTCAAAATGCTCTCAGACAAATATAATAGCTAATCTCAGATCCCCCTGTGGCAAGGAAATGAACCTCGGGAAGTCGGCAGAAGTAAGGTTGCTTGTCTTGGGTTTGTCTTTATCAGACTTGTGGGTACCTCTCAGTGATTATAACTGGCTGGTCAAACTGTGGATATAAGGACGGACTGGGGGGATCTGGCAATCAGGAGTGCCTGCAGACTCCGGCTTCACTCGGCTTTTCTGAGCCCTGCTCTGGGAGTGGGTCGTTTGTAAGCAACTCATTAAATAAAAGTTGCTGGAAGCCTTTGCTCTTCCATCTTGTCTTTTTTTTTTTTTTTTTTAAAGAATGATTCTTTAAATTCTATAGTGCTTTACAATTTTCAAAAGTTTCACATACATGATTTCATATAATCCCATAATAACCCTACTCCTATATTGCCCCTCCCCCCTTCCCTCTCCCCACTGGTGACCACTAGTTTGTTCTCTATATCAGTGAGGCTGCTGCTTGTTTTATTCACTGGTTATTTTGTATTTTTTGGATTCCACATATAGGTGATATCATGCGCTATTTATCTTTCTCTGTCTGACTGATTTCACTAAGCGTAATACCCTCCAGGTCATCCATGTGGCTGCAAATGGCAAAATTTCATTCTTTTTTATGGCTGGGCAGTATTCCATTGTATACATACACCACATCTTCTTTATCCATTCGTCTGTGGTTGGACGCTTAGGTTGCTTCCATATCTTGGCAATTGTAAACTGTGCTGCTGTGAACATTGGCTCCTGTCTTGCCTTGGCTCCACACTTTTGCTCTTACATCCCAGAGCACGTTTCCTCCTCACAAGGATCCCCAGCATTCAGCAGTGTCACCAGAGAACATGTCAAAATAGAGGTGACTTCGGGGGAGCCATTTCCTTGTTAGCCAGCAAACTTTAATTTGTCCAAATAACCAGATTCTTCAGGGAACTGACATTTTGTCTTCATATTCACATTATAGAGCTACACTACTATATTTAAAAGGCCTCCTATTCCCAAGTCCAGACATACAGACCCTTCACCACGTGCAGAGCTTGAAATCTGTCTGAGGCTCCTTGACGAGGGCTTCTGTCCTGGGCTTCTCTCTGTGTCCACACAGCATCCTTCTGCTGGGCAGTCCCTGTGTTCTCAATAGGGAGGCTTAGCAGCTCTTGGTCCATACAAGTCCCCTCTGCTTGGTTTATCTGAAGCTGCAAGGTTTGCCCCACGTGATTTCCACTCTGGCGACAATGCAGGCATTTTGAGCTGCTGTGGACAGAGCATCCTGTTTTGAGGTTTTGTAGAGTGTGTAGAATGCAGAAGCTACTACTGGGCCACTTCCGCTTCTTTTGGGTATTCCATTTTGTTCATCAAGGAGAGGTCGTGCTGATTGTCCCGATGGCCTGTCACTCCCCGGCCGTGTGGTCCAGCACTGGGCACGTTGTCTCCCTGATTCTCACAGTCCTTTCAGATCCTTGAGTGCTAGGATCTGTTTTCTATTTATCGTCCCAAATGTCCAGAAATTCCCTGTCCATCTCCAGCTGCTGCACAAGTACTTTAAAAGGTTTGCTTTCAATGAATATATTTTCCAAATGGATTTGCATTTCCATTTTTAGGTGATTTTTCAATAAGATGCAGAAGACTTTACATTTTACACAAATACATCTTCTTTCCCTTTGTGCCTTCTTCCATTACCTATCTTCTCAGACGTCCTTAGAGCACCGATAATATTCTTCTTCTATAAAAAGCTTAGAGAAGTCAGTACGAAAAGTCCTAAAATTCAATAGAGTAGTGGGGAAAGAACGTGGACAATTTATAGAAGAAATACAAATGTAAAAGAGAGAAAGGAATTCCAATTCACTTGTAAGTCAAAGTAAAATAGCAATGAAGTGCCACTCTCCTCTTATCAAAATAGCAAGTACAAAGTGTGATGGTGACATCATAGGAGTTATACAGTCCATCGTCTCCTACACATGAGGAGTGGCACAGCTCTGAAATTGACTTGGGAAGGGCCGCCTTCTGATGGAGGGGCTGGGAGGGGGAGGATGGGGCTTTAGGAAACTTTGTGTGGAGTTCTGTTTAGTTGGCATGTGCCCAAGATTGAGGATGAAACATCGATCAGTCACATTAAAGAACGATAATGAGAGGGAGGCATCAGGCTCCCCCTTGACCCGCCCCCCCAAAGAAGAAAGCCATCCTTGGGCACACTCCAGCTAGGCGTGACACCTGCAGAGAGGCCAGAGGATGGCGATGATGCATTTGGCCTTACAGAGGCAGGTGTGGTGGGGAGACTGGAAGGGCAGGCATGCGGGGGGTTAGTCCATTGCCCTCCCAGGCTTTGGCTCAGCGCGTGCGTGTAGTGCATGCAAACTTTAAGAAAAAAACTGGAATCCTACCGATGCCTGGTTGTTAACCTTTGTTTGTTTGTTTGTTTGTTTGTTTGTTTGTTTGTGGTACGCGGGCCTCTCTCACTGCTGTGGCCTCTCCCGTTGCGGAGCACAGGCTCCGGACGCGCGGGCTCAGCGGCCGTGGCTCACGGGCTCAGCCGCTCCGCGGCATGTGGGATCCTCCCGAACCGGGGCACGAACCCGCGTCCCCTGCATCGGCAGGCAGACTCCCAACCACTGCGCCACCAGGGGAGCCCTTAACCTATTTTTAATTAAACATTTTTTTTTTCAGGAGCGTTTTCCCTTCATTAAACATAGGCTTTAGAGTCGCTGTTCAAAGATTTCTTTCCCAGGGAGACCTGCCATGACCTGTATTAAAGAGCAGCCCCTGTCACTCTCTTCACAGCTTTCTCGCTTGGTGTTCTCCTAACACTAATCGCTGCAAAATACACAGATGTGCACGTGCATCCCGCTAAACTAGAAGCTGTGGGAAAGCAGGAGCCTCCTCTCTTTCACTCACACCTGTCTGCTCAGCGCCTGGACTTCAGACAGGTGCAGGGTGGGTACTCAATGAATGTTTGTTGAATGAATAAATGAGCAAATGAATGAACGCTACATAATAGCTTATAAAATGGTTACTCCCTAAAATTAAAAATATCTTTTTCCAAGTTTATTGAGGAATAATTGACATATAATCATATATATTTAAAGTTTACAAAATGCGTGTATGTATAGATGTATATGTATATATATATATATAATGATGACCAGTTCCAAGATAATTAACACAGTCATCACCTCACATAGGTAATTGTTTTCTTGTGATGAGAACACTTACTAGTCTCCGCAAATTTCAAGTATACAATACTCTATTATTAACTATAATTACTGCGCTGTGCATTAGTTCCTCAGGACACCTTCATCTTATACCAAGTTTGCACCCTTGGCTCCACATCTCCCCACGGCCCCCCTACCCCAGTTGCACACACAAGTGATACCACACAGAATTTGTCTTTCTCTGTCCAGCCCATTTCACTTAGCATAATGCCATCAAATTCCATCCATGTTGTCAAAGGTGAAAAGAGTTCCTTCTTTTTTACAGCTGAATCATATTCCTTTGTGTATATATACTTCATTTTCTTTATCCTACCATCTGCTGAAGGACATTTAGGTTATTTTCACATCTTGGCCGTTACGAATAATGCTGCAGTGAGCATGGGAGTACAGATATCTCTTCGTACTTTCTAAAATTTTAATCATATGTTTATCACTGGACATTCAAGGGACTTGCAACTTTTCACTCTTGTCCGTAAAACTCCGTTGATCATCTCTGTACATAAATCTTCATTAGTTTCACTAAGGATTTCCTCTTGTCAGACCACAGGATGCGGCATTGCGGGTAAGAAGATGAAGGTTCTCGCAATGGCGTTCTCTCTGAAGGCAGAGACTTGGTCGTTTGGTAGCTCCGTTGGCAGGTATAGGGTCTGGAATACATCGGACTATATCAGGAGCTCAAGACGTGTTTGGGGAGTGAACCAGCTAAGCAGGCAGTGGAGCTAGAGGAGACTTTGTGCTTCTTGGGACCCGGCGCCTGTCTCGTAGGTCCTCCAGGAGCATCGGGACCAGGGCGGCCTGGCGCCACGTGTGCTGTGCCTGGTGGCCAGACGGTCTCCTCGCCCACGGAGGCCTGTGGGTGGATGGCCGACACGTGAGTCGCTGTGGCCACTGAGAGCCTCAGGGAGCTCCAGCAGCCCGGTGAAATGGGCTCTCTGCCCCAGGAAGCATTTCGTGGAGTCCGAGGATCAGAGGGGACCTGAGTGAAGAAATGGGATTTGATAGTCTGAAGTGCAGAGGTGACAAATGTCCTCAAGAGTTTTCTGGGCTGTAATCGGTCATGTTTGGGGCAGGACCACAGGGGCATCCTGGCAGAGGCCATCTGGAGTGCCAGGAGGCAAGACAAGGGCTAATTGGTTGTGTGTGTCTCTGGCAGGAGGCTCAGGTCTCCAGCGCTGCTGGCAATCCTGGCTGGCGAGGCAGCTGCTTGCTCCCTGGGCAGAAGAAGGCCAGCAGCCGCCCCCACTTCCTTCCCATGTGCCCTTCCGAGAACCCCCGTCATCACTTTTTTCTCCCCGCCTACACGTTGCTTGTCGTGGATTTGGGGCCTGTTTGAACGGGAGTTAGTCTTGGTTTAAGTGACTCCATGAGCAGGTAGAATGGAGCCCTTTATTTTCCCCAGGTACCATTTATGGGTTAGAAATTAAAGGGAATGGGGAGCAAAACAGGAAAATGCGTGCTGGGCGGGACCATCTGCTTGGGGAGCTGTGAGTCTGGGTTATAGGACACTAGCACTGTCATGGACTGGGCGGCTCCCAGGAATCATCCCCTGTACTAAGTTGCTAGTTAACACATCACACATGGGTCTAGAGGTGCTTGAGCTCTGACAGGTCAAACTTACTGGATGACGGCCTTAGAGCATTCCTGCATGTCCATGGCTGAAATCAAGCTACCAACTGGTGGCTGCTGGCCAAGGAGCCTCCCAGGGCCACTTGTCAGCATTTCACCTGGCGTACAGGCCTCCTGCCCCAGGATGAAGGAAACTGGGCACCAGGGCTGGTCTTTCTTTTCTCATCATTTTGGTGTCTGCTGTTTGTTTGTTTGTTTGTTTGTTTTGCGGTACACGGGCCTCTCACTGTTGGGGCCTCTCCCGTTGCGGAGCACAGGCTCCGGACGCGCAGGCTCAGCGGCCATGGCTCACGGGCCCAGCCGCTCCGCGGCACGC
>NC_041215.1:129423314-129434344 GCF_002837175.3 Physeter macrocephalus | reverse complement strand
GGATCTTCCCGGACCGGGGCACGAACCCGTGTCCCCTGCATCGGCAGGCGGACTCTCAACCACTGCGCCACCAGGGAAGCCCATGTCTGCTGTTTTGACTGGGATACAGGCACTTTGTTTCTTGCTGGTTTGTGCGAATTTTAAATCCTGAGAGACTTTTGCAAAAGTGGATAGGTTTTCTCAGCTTCCTGATCACCAGTTCTGGGAGACAAGCAGCTAGTGGGGAAGAAGGGGAGGTTGCAGCTAGTGGGAAGAAGGGGAGGCTCCTACCTGTCATTTTGGAAGATACCAAGCTGCTCATGGCCCCGAGTGAAGGAAGGAAATTGACGTTTATGGGAAGGGACTTGCTGTTACTGGGAGCGTTTAAGCTTTTGTCAGGGTCTGGTTAGGGGCTCAACTATTTACCTTGTGTATATGTGTGCAGAGCCAGATGAAAGGATGCCCTGGCAAACTGTGAGCTACACACAACAAAGCTTTATGGACCCGTCATTCCTACCACTTGCTTCACTCGCTTTTAATAGGTAACATCTTGTTTCTCTTCAAATGGACAACAAAAGTCATAAAATGTGTCAGGCCCAGGGCTCTGATGATCCAAAAATGCCACCTGCCTGAGTTCTGAATCCTGTCTGAGACTGGACAAGTTTGGGATTGAGGGTTGCCAATCAGTGCACAGAGCTTGGCACTTTGACCTTGAAGGGAATCCTCACCGTCAGAGACTTTCCCTAAAGCTCAGCTCTCAAACTTGGCTGCACTTGAGTGGCCAGATGAAACTCAGAATGCCCAAATTTGAATTTAGATAAACAACAAATAACTCTCTAGTATATGTATGTCTTATGCAATATTTGGGACATACTTATGCTACAAAAATGATTAGCTATATGAAATTCAAATTTAACTAAGCCTCCTGTACTTTTATTTCTATATCTGGTAGCCATAGACTCTACACCGGAATCATCTGAGAATTTCAGACAATGTTAATGTCTGGGTCCCACCTTAAGAAATTTTAATTTAGTTGGTTTTGATTGGGCCTGAACATTGAAGATTTTAATATACAGAAAGGGCCAACAGCCACTGGGCTAAAACAATAACTTCTAAACTGTTTTTAGCATTGCAAAGCTTCATGTACTTTTTCGTCTTAGCCATCGAGACTCCTTTAATGATCTGCTTCATTTAATCTGGTATTGTGGGCTAGTCAGTCACCCGGAGCCTCAGTTTTCTCCGCTGTAGATGGGGTACGAAACCAGGTTAACTCCTGACCCTCAACATTATCCATCAAATTGCTCCTAAGTGCAGAGAGGCATGAACTGTATCCCAAAGGGTCTAGAGCAACCGGCAACAAGCAAGAAAACATTTTTGAGCTCTCATGATTTAATCTTTAAAATTCCTGTGAATTTTCCTCTTTATCATACATGTGTCTTAATATAAAAATAAGAAATTACTTTTCCTTTACAATGTTCATATAAGGTTGACAACAAAGGCAGGTGAACTTTATTTATCCCACAATGTCATGAGCCTCCCGGTTCACAGCAAGATCTCTTACGGGGAGTACAGCCTGAAGTTATGCTCCTGTGTGCTGTGGAGTTTGGTTCAATGATTTCATTCCGAGATACAGTTAACTACCTTTCCTTACTTGGAGAAATACCAGAGAACTTGGTGTTAAGCCCAGGAGAGCTTGCTAATCACCCAAGTCTCCTTCTGGCTCAGTAACAGAGATGATGAATAAGGACAGGCTAAAAATGGCCCCAAACTTAGAAACATCCTGACTCTCCATCTGTAAGAGGCAAGGTGAATAAATTATGGTGTTTTATCTATGGAATTCTGCATAAGTAGTAAAAAGAATAGTTACCTTTTTTTTTTTTTAGTGTCGACTTGTAAGGATGCTCATTCTCTACAGTTAATTAAGAAAGCAGATTATAGATTAATATAGCCTGAAAAATAATCAGAGAGATGGACTTGAATGGGTTGGGGATAGAGGAGACTCTTACATTTATGAGGCCCAGATTTACTAGGCTCACTGTAGCACCATCTACATGCATCACCTGGAGCTGGCTGAAATGCAGAATCTCAGGCCTCACCCCAGACCTCCCAGCTGGAATCCATTGTTTAACAAGATCCTCAGGTGTTTCGAATACACATGCAATTTTGAGAAGCACTGCGTTAGACCACGCTGGGTTGGTCCAAGTATCACAACTACTATGTATTACTCTTGCAGCACATGAATGAAATTAAGTTTTTTGAAGAGGTATTTGTAAGATTAATTATCTATATAATGTTTGTTGTAACTGTTATTTTAATCCATGTAAGTTTCTACCTCCTGTGCCATTTCTTTGCAGGGTATGAAGTCAGCCATACACCCTTTGGGTCCAGCGGTTTCCCTGACCCATGTTGGTCTCAGTTCTCACATCATCCCGTGTCAGCACGTTCCTCCCAGTCTGTCCCCACGGAATCAGAGCTACGTGTGGCTGCAGATGTATGCATGTCACTCAGGGCTGCAGTGGCTGGGTACTGGGGCTCCGACACTGGGCTGGAAAACAGTCAGCCCTTTCGTGAGCTGCCCGTATTTGCTGAGTGGTAGAAAAGCTTTGCAGAGTTTGCTCTGGTCAGTTAGGAAACTGGCGAGACCAGGGAAATGCTATGGTTTATTGAACTGTAAATAATGTTGAACAAATCCCTTCTTCTAGCAGTTTCCATAACAGTCTGTCATAGCCTGCTCAGTGCCTTGGGGGGGATTTTCAGTGGAGGACCAAGCAAAGCTCTGTTGGTTTTGCTAATAGGATAAACAGTTCTCTTCTGACTGGCAGACTGGAAGCAGACCCACTGGACTCTTTCCCTGGACATTTCAATATCCTATAAACCATCCGATGGGAGACGTAAAGAATGGTGGAGATAGAGTCGCTATGTGGGACCAGCAAATCTGTAAGCCCGAATCTCTGGCAGTAACCTCACTTTTCGAAAGAGAAGAGGGGTCTCCAAACAGTATAATGGACCATCACAAAAGGAGCCCAAGACTGTGTCCTTTGAGCACCCCGGCCCCCTCCCTGAGAGCCAACTCCGGACTTACCCCAGTGGTCCATACAATTCCCTGATCCTAGTGAGAAATGATGCAAAGGGGGACACTGGGGTTTAATTGTGCCTGTGTCTAATTAGCAGAATGAAGGATGAAATCTTTGCCTCCACCGAGAGACAAACAGTGGCCCTGGATGACCCAGCCTGACTGCCCCTGCTCGTCTGACAAAGATGAATGGGAGGACAAGTTCTGCTTTTGATGAGACCCAATGAGGTGATGTCTGCATTTTACCAAAGGTCACACGCAAACACTGCACCCTTGCCAGAAACCAGTGTGTAAACACAACCGCAAAGGAAACATGGATCCCAGGAATGACCAGTCACTTGGGACACTTGGAAAATTGAATGGACCCCACACTAAGAGCCACTGGTCTCTCTGATGCTGCAGTGTTTATTTTTACCCCATGGTTTATGATCTGGATGTTCTTTGTTTAAAGCCAAATGCTCTTTTAATAAAGAATAGTTACCTTTTTTTTTTTTTAGTGTCGACTTGTAAGGATGCTCATTCTCTACAGTTAATTAAGAAAGCAGATTATAGATTAATATAGCCTGAAAAATAATCAGAGAGATGGACTTGAATGGGTTGGGGATAGAGGAGACTCTTACATTTATGAGGCCCAGATTTACTAGGCTCACTGTAGCACCATCTACATGCATCACCTGGAGCTGGCTGAAATGCAGAATCTCAGGCCTCACCCCAGACCTCCCAGCTGGAATCCATTGTTTAACAAGATCCTCAGGTGTTTCGAATACACATGCAATTTTGAGAAGCACTGCGTTAGACCACGCTGGGTTGGTCCAAGTATCACAACTACTATGTATTACTCTTGCAGCACATGAATGAAATTAAGTTTTTTGAAGAGGTATTTGTAAGATTAATTATCTATATAATGTTTGTTGTAACTGTTATTTTAATCCATGTAAGTTTCTACCTCCTGTGCCATTTCTTTGCAGGGTATGAAGTCAGCCATACACCCTTTGGGTCCAGCGGTTTCCCTGACCCATGTTGGTCTCAGTTCTCACATCATCCCGTGTCAGCACGTTCCTCCCAGTCTGTCCCCACGGAATCAGAGCTACGTGTGGCTGCAGATGTATGCATGTCACTCAGGGCTGCAGTGGCTGGGTACTGGGGCTCCGACACTGGGCTGGAAAACAGTCAGCCCTTTCGTGAGCTGCCCGTATTTGCTGAGTGGTAGAAAAGCTTTGCAGAGTTTGCTCTGGTCAGTTAGGAAACTGGCGAGACCAGGGAAATGCTATGGTTTATTGAACTGTAAATAATGTTGAACAAATCCCTTCTTCTAGCAGTTTCCATAACAGTCTGTCATAGCCTGCTCAGTGCCTTGGGGGGGATTTTCAGTGGAGGACCAAGCAAAGCTCTGTTGGTTTTGCTAATAGGATAAACAGTTCTCTTCTGACTGGCAGACTGGAAGCAGACCCACTGGACTCTTTCCCTGGACATTTCAATATCCTATAAACCATCCGATGGGAGACGTAAAGAATGGTGGAGATAGAGTCGCTATGTGGGACCAGCAAATCTGTAAGCCCGAATCTCTGGCAGTAACCTCACTTTTCGAAAGAGAAGAGGGGTCTCCAAACAGTATAATGGACCATCACAAAAGGAGCCCAAGACTGTGTCCTTTGAGCACCCCGGCCCCCTCCCTGAGAGCCAACTCCGGACTTACCCCAGTGGTCCATACAATTCCCTGATCCTAGTGAGAAATGATGCAAAGGGGGACACTGGGGTTTAATTGTGCCTGTGTCTAATTAGCAGAATGAAGGATGAAATCTTTGCCTCCACCGAGAGACAAACAGTGGCCCTGGATGACCCAGCCTGACTGCCCCTGCTCGTCTGACAAAGATGAATGGGAGGACAAGTTCTGCTTTTGATGAGACCCAATGAGGTGATGTCTGCATTTTACCAAAGGTCACACGCAAACACTGCACCCTTGCCAGAAACCAGTGTGTAAACACAACCGCAAAGGAAACATGGATCCCAGGAATGACCAGTCACTTGGGACACTTGGAAAATTGAATGGACCCCACACTAAGAGCCACTGGTCTCTCTGATGCTGCAGTGTTTATTTTTACCCCATGGTTTATGATCTGGATGTTCTTTGTTTAAAGCCAAATGCTCTTTTAATATAAAAATGTTGTGTGCCACCCCCAACCCACCCCTGCACCCTAGCAAAATAAAGGTCTGTGGTCCTCTGGTTTATTGCCTGGGAATGAGCCATACTTTTTAAAGCACGAAAAGAAAACGAATGGAGGGAGTCTTGCCATTGTGGGAATCAAGGGTTTGTGCAGAGAACAGAGGCACCCAAATGGAGAAGGTGCACTGGGGACACCTTCAAGCCCTGCCCCACGTGAGTACCTGATGGGGTTTTGTTAGGACATCGAGTTGCTGGGCTAAATCTGGAAGAGACTGAAAATGAAATCAAGTCAGCCTCCTCCGTTAGAGGTGAGTTCCCCAGACACCAGGCTGTTCCCCGTGTTTGCGCATGATCTGTCCCCCATCCCTGGAACACGCTGAGTCTTCCTCTTGTCACTTTGTCCTGCATCTGGCCACTGCTGTCTGAAAGGTTCGCGTTATCGTCATAATACTTGACCTCCCCCCCCACCCAAGCCAGTACGAATCTCAACAAGGAGTCACATTTGAAGAAAAAGTAGCCCATCAGAAAACAAGATCACAAAAGGCAATTTTAATCTTTGGGATAGCCGGTGAAGAAAATACCTAAAGCTGGGTGTGATAGGGGTGAGGGCAAAGAAATAGCCGTGCCCCTTTAAAAGTCCCTCTTGGTACTCTTGTTACTCTCAGTATCTTTCACCTGGATTCCATTTCTTCTTCTCAAGCCCATCTCCCAATAAAAACATTCCCTAAACTTGGCCTGAGAATCCCTTGACTTTTATAGTTTCACAGTTCTCAAACTAGGGAAGCAGCCTGCCTGGGTTTCAGTCTCCACTTTCCCATTCGTAGCCATGTGTTCCTGGGTAAGTTACTTAGTCTATTTCCACATTTATAAAATAGGGACAAAGTTTAGATGCGTTAATACATGTAAGTACTTAGAACTATGCCTGGCACATAGTAAGTGCTAGGTAGGTGTTTACTGTTACTATTATTGCTATTAATTTGACCTTCCCCCATTCCACCTTTTTCAACAGCCCGTAGTGCCTTGCTTTCCAAAGTGAAATCCCACAGCTACTTTCTCCTCCTGTTTTCCAACTACCAGGTACCCTAGATCTTCCCACTAGAGCAGGGGTGGGGATGGGGAGGAGGAGAGGCAATGGATCCTCATGTAGCCGTACTTTTTATCTGATACATCTGCATGGTAGACTCCTATTCATCCTTTAAAACCCAGGCGTTGCTGTCCCTGTGACCTCTTTTAATCCTCCAGAGAGAGCTCCTCCTTCCCTTTCCGGAGCCACATGTACCTGTTTCTACTACTGCACGTGACACCATACAGTCAACATCGTTTGTTTGTCTTTCTATCCGCACCATGAGACCATGAACTCCTTTGAGGGGAGGGGACACGTCTCCTCTCTCTTTCTATCACTAGCACAGTATTCGACACACAGAGGGAGCTCAGTAAAGTTGGTAAAAGGGAATCAGAGAAGACCTTCCATTGCTTTGGTGGAAGGCAGCGGTGTTGTGAACTTTGAGGGCCTACAGAGGATGGTGCCAAAGAAGCATACGGGGTTGTCTCGCCACCAATCCCGAGGTGCAGATTTCATAGAATTGCTTCCTAGGGGGATAGAGATGCTTCAGCCTGCGCCAGTTATGCTCTGAAGGGCTCCTCTCTTCAGAGGACCACATGAGATTAATAAGTGTTATTGACAGTAAATATGATAATTAACTAATGATATTCATAAGTGTCTGAAATGCTTGGCACAGTGCCTGTGAAAACATGAGACCCATCTTCCACTTATTTCTTAAAATGAATCTGACTCACTTAATAACAGACCAATCACCACCAACAAAAACTGTAAATTGGATAAACATTTAGACTCCACTACCGCCCCTCTCTGAGATTCTGTGTACCGAGGTCTCCCATCCTACGTATAAGCCGAAAAGCTCCCCTCTGAATTGACCTTTTAAGAAGATTGAAATTAGAGGGAAAGGGAGGCCTCTTTGGAACCTCACTTGTTAGGGAACTAAGCTTTCAGTAAAGATACAACCAGGTATAACCCTTTGTAGGAGTTATACTTGAGGGGGACACTTGTGTTCTGCCACCTAACCCTGCCGATCTTGTCGCAGAAGAAGGCAATGCCTGCAGGGCAGACACTTTGGAGGTGCTGGAAAGAAGGTGGTGTTGACCAGTGGGACAGGTGAGCATGCCTCGTCTTTCCGCCTCAAAGACCAGGCTGACAGAAGTGCTTAAGCTGCTGGGAGAGGACTCCTGCTCAGGTGGGCCCCAGGCCAGATCAGGTCCACACAGAGGGCAGGAAGGAGACCTCCCCTGTGGAGGGAACATCTAGCCGTGTTGTCTTCTGGAAAGATGGAAAAGCAAGCTCTTGAGAGAAGAGTGAGGCCACGACTCTCATGGACTCGAGTGTGAAATGTGTGACTTTCTTTTCAGTGCTCCGTACAAAAATGCCACACGTGTTTTCCTGAATCCAATTTAGTCTAACTTAGGTCTCAGCCTCCTCCTTCCATAATGTGCAAAAAGCCAGGACTTAACACATTCCAGAGACCCTGGGAAAAGAGCCTGGGGTCCTTGGTGGCCTCTGAGCTCTTCCGGACACAGGGCAAAAAGTCCACCAGAAGAGGGAGGGTGGGGGAGACCAGATGTCTTGCCCAAAGTCTCCTAGCAGATAGGAGACGGGGCCATGATTCGAACATGGTCCTTTGCCCTGCATCCTCCCTCATGTGCCAGAACCCTCCCACAGGACAGCGGCTCTCAGCAAAGCGTCGGTGGGGAAGTTCCAAGTGCCCACACAGCAATTATGTGCTGCTCATCACCCCCAGCAAAGGTTACAAAAGCTGAAGTGAAAGGGCTCCTCATCTCCAGCACTGTTGCTCAGGCTTCAGAAACCAAGTGGGAAGTGAAACCACAGAACCATCTGTAAGTGAAAAAATAAAGAAATGAGGAAACTGGGAGGAGGAAGCATTGAAACAAACCGTGATCTGGGTACTGACTGTAGTTGAACAGGACCACAACAGGATGGATGATAAGTCTTAGTTGTATTAAGAACCAAACGGTTATTAAAACATCATTTATGGAATGACTCCTCCATGCTAAGTCCTCTGCAAAGTACTGGGAATATAAAGTTCCATTAGACCTCAAGTTCACCGCCCAGTACAGGGACTGTCTCTGACAGTGCCTAGTACATTCAGGGCAGTAGATTTAAGCACAGGCATCTGTACAAGCCCAGGAGCTTTAGAAACAAAAGAGTGATCTCATAGCTCATGGGGTCAGTGAAGGTGCAGCTCACACGTCACCGTTCCTTTGAAATTGAAATAAAATAGATGCCAGTCTCCTAGCTCATGACTAGGGAACAGTCAGTGCCTTCTCCAAAATTTCTGTCAATTTCTGGGCTCTTGTGGACTCCTGGTTCCTTCTGACGCTGAGAACCTGAAAAATGTCAAACTTTCGGGACACTGTGACTCACATTCTATAGCTTTTCTTTCCTCTGCTCCACTCTGACCCAGATGTGGAACTCATCCTTTTTCTACAAAAGTACTTCACGTGAGCTGGGAGTCATATTAAAAAACAATGGTAGGGAGATGGACACAGAAGAATAGGACTGAACTACCACCAGGCAGAATGGACACTGGCCGTAAAAATCTCATGTGGCTGCTGGTACTTACATCAGCTCCACAAAGCAAATGTAGGTACAATTGATTTTAACGAAGGTACGTGGCCCTGGGTTTTACACTTAAATGATTCATAATGTAACATTATACTGTCCTCTCTTTAAAGGGCTTTCAGCTGTCTCATCCTGGGAATTCCTCACTGGCCATTCTTCTCAGAAGTACCCAGCCTTCCTCCACGTTGCTTGATTAACTTTCCTTAAGACCCTCTTTACTAATTCATGCCCATCCTTTTAAAAAAATCAATATGAATGATGTACAATATCTATATATATGGTCAAGATGCACCCATTTTAAGAATACGGTTTGATGAGTTTTAATGAAAGTATGAACTGATTTAACCAACTCAATCAACATGTAGAATGTAGCCACCATCCAAAAAGTTCCCTCGTTCTCTTTTGTAGACAGTATCACCACCAGCGCTGTTTCCAAGCGATCACTGATCTGCATTAGGCCATTCTAGCTTGGATTTACCTTTTCTATACTGTACAAATGGGATCATACAGGATGTATTCTTTTCAGCCTATGACTCTACTCATGAGATTTAATTTCATTGAACAAAGGTACTACAATGTGTAAAGCCATTCACTTGCAAATGGACATTTGAGTCTCCTTTTTGACTATTACGAAAGATGCTAGGATCCTATGTGTACAAGGCTTTGTGTGGAAATATGTTTGTATTTCTCGAGTAAATACTTAGAAGTGAAATTGTTGAGTTGTGTGGTAGGTGTATATTTAACCTTATGAGAAACTGCCAAAGTGGTTTCCAAAGAGGTTGCACAATTTTGTATTCCCACAAGAAACGCAGAGGCGTTCCAGTTGTTTTATATCCTCACCAAAATTTGGTGCCATCAGTCTTTTAAATTGTAGCCATTCTATTGAGTGTGGAACTGCGATATCTCCTAATTATTTTAATTTGGCTAATGACATTGAGCATCTTTTCCTGTTTCCTGGCCATTTGCCTGTATTATGTTTTGTGACATGTCTGATCAAATCTTTTGCCCATTTAAAAAATTGAGTTGCTTATCTTTTTTAAAATTATATGTGCAATTTCTTTATATATCCTGGGCACAAGTCCTTTGTCATTGACCTGTTTTGCAGATATTTGTGCCAGTCTGTGGTCCACCTTTCCATTTCCTTCATGCTGTCTTTCGAAAAGCAGAAGTTTTTATTTTTGATATAGTTCAATTATAAATTTTTCTTTTATGACTTTTATGCTCTGTGTCTTATGTAAGTAATCCTTGCCTACCCCCCAATCATGAAGATTTTCTCCTGTGTTTCTTTGTAGATGTTTTTATAGATTAGCTTTTACATTTAGGTCTAGAATTTTATGATTGGGTTAACTAGCAAATGGAGTGAAGTAAGACCTAACTTTTATTTATTTATTTTAATAAATGGGTATACAGTACCAATATAGTACCAACTGTTGGAAAGAAAATTCTTTTGAATAGCCGTGATAGCTTTGTCAAAAATCAGTTGACCATGTGTGAACAAGTTTCTTTCTGGATTCTATTCTGTTCCACTGTTTTATATGTCCACGCATACACCAATACCACATTATCTTTTTTATTTATTTTTATTTTACTTTATTTTATTTTTTGGCATCTTTATTGGAGTATAATTGCTTTATAATGGTGTGTTAGTTTCTGCTTTATAACAAAGTGAATCAGCTATACGTATACATATATCCCCATATCTCCCCCCTCTTGCGTCTCCCTCCCACCCTCCCTATCCCACCCCACTAGGTGGCCACAAAGCACGAAGCTGATCTCCCTGTGCTATGCGGCTGCTTTCCACTAGCTGTCTATTTTACATTTGGTAGTGTATATATGTCAATGCTACTCTCTCACTTATCCCAGCTTACCCTTCCCCCTCCCCGTATCCTCAGTCCATTCTCTACATCTGCATCTTTATTCCTGTCCTGCTTCTAAGTTCTTCATAACCATTTTTTTTTAGATTCCATATATATGTGTTAGCATACGGTATTTATTTTCCTCTTTCTGACTTACTTCACTCTATATGACAGACTCTAGGTCCATCCACGTCACTACAAATAACTCAGTTTCGTTTCTATTTATGGCTGAGTAATATTCCATTGTATATGTGTGCCACATCTTCTTTATCCATTCATCTGTCGATGGACACTTAGGCTGCT
>NC_041215.1:129423070-129423272 GCF_002837175.3 Physeter macrocephalus | reverse complement strand
AGTTCTGATTTGCATTTCTCTGATGATTAGTGACGTTGAGCATCCTTTCATGTGTTTGCTGGCAACCTGTATATCTTCTTTGGAGAAATGCTTATTTAAGTCTTCTGCCCATTTTTGGACTGGGTTGTTTTATTTTGTTTTGTTTTGTTTTTGCGGTACACAGGCCTCTCACTGTTGTGGCCTCTCCCCCTGCGGAGCACAG
>NC_041215.1:129422919-129423060 GCF_002837175.3 Physeter macrocephalus | reverse complement strand
GGCTGTTTTATTTTGTTTTGTTTTGTTTTGTTTTTGCGGTACACGGGCCTCTCACTGTCGTGGCCCCTCCCGTTGCGGAGCACAGGCTCCGGACGCGCAGGCTCAGCGGCCATGGCTCACGGGCCCAGCCGCTCCGCGGCA
>NC_041215.1:129422375-129422872 GCF_002837175.3 Physeter macrocephalus | reverse complement strand
AACAGTGCGCCACCAGGGAAGCCCGGTTGTTTGTTTTTTTGATGTTGAGCTACATGAGCTGCTTGTATATTTTGGAGATTAATTCTTTGTCAGTTACTTCATTTGCAAATATTTTCTCCCTTTCTGAGGCCTGTCTTTTCGTCTTGTTTATGGTTTCCTTTTCAGTGCAAAAGCTTTTAAGTTTCATTAGGTCCCATTGTTTATTTTTGTTTTTATTTCCATTTCTCTAGGAGGGGGGTCAAAAAGGATCTTGCTGTGATTTATGTCATAGGGTGTTCTGCCTATGTTTTCCTCAAAGAGTTTTATAGTATCTGGCCTTACATTTAGGTCTTTAATCCATTCTGAGTTTATTTTTGTTCATGGTGCTAGGGACTGTTCTCATTTCATTCTTTCACAGGTAGCTGTCCAGTTTTCCCAGCAGCACTTACTGAAGAGGCTGTCTTTTCTCCATTGTATATTCTTGACTCCTTTATCAAAGATAAGGTGACCATATGTGC
>NC_041215.1:129421761-129422148 GCF_002837175.3 Physeter macrocephalus | reverse complement strand
TTTTTCTTCTCTGACTGCTGTGCCTAAAACTTCCAAAACTATGTTGAATAATAATGGTGAGAGTGGGTAACCTTGTCTGTTCCTGATCTTAGAGGAAATGGTTTCAGTTTTTCATCAGTGAGAATGATGTTGGCTGTGGGTTTGTCATATATGGCCTTTATTATGTTGAGGTAGGTTCCCTATATGCCTACTTTCTGGAGAATTTTTATCATAAATGGGTGTTGAATTTTGTCAAAAGTTTTTCTGCATCTCTTGATACTATCATATGATTTGTATCCTTCAGTTTGCTAGTATGGTGTATCACATTGATTGATTTGCATATATTGAAGAATCCTTGAATTCCTGGGATAAACCCCACTTGATCATGTTGTATGATCCTTTTAATGT
>NC_041215.1:129419826-129421061 GCF_002837175.3 Physeter macrocephalus | reverse complement strand
TTTCTAATTCTGTTGATTTGAGTTTTCTCCCTTTTTTTCTTGATGAGTCTGGCTAATGGCTTATCAATTTTGTTTATCTCTTCAAAGAACCATCTTTTAGTTTTATTGATCTTTGCTATTGTTTCCTTCATTTCTTTTTCATTTATTTCTGATCTGATCTTTATGATTTCTCTCCTTCTGCTAACTTTGGTGTTTTTTGTTCTTCTTTTTCTAATTGCTTTAGTTTTAAGTTTAGATTGTTTATTTCAGATTTTTTTTGTTTCTTGAGGTAGGCTTGTATTGCTATAAACTTCCCTCTTTGAACTGCTTTTGCTGCATCCCAAAGGTTTTGGGTCGTCGTGTTTTCCTTGTCATTTGTTTCTAGGTATTTTTTGATTTCCTCTTTGATTTTTTTTCAGTGATCTCTTGGTTATTTAGTAGCATATTGTTTAGCCTCCACGTGTTTGTATTTTTTACAGATTTTTTTCCTGTAATTGATATATAGTCTCATAGTGTTGTGGTCAGAAAATACACTTGATACAATTTCAATTTTCTTAAATTTACCAAAGCTTGATTTGTGACCCAAGGTATGATCTATCCTGGAGAGTGTTCCATGAGCACTTGAGAAGAAAGTGTATTCTGTTGTTTTTGGATGAAATGTCCTATAAGTTTCAATTAATTCCATCTTATCTAATGTGTCATTTAAAGCTTGTGTTTCCTTATTTATTTTCATTTTGGATGATCTGTCCATTGGTGAAAGTGGTGTGTTAAAGTCCCCTAGTATTATTGTGTTACTGTTGATTTCCCCTTTTATGGCTGTTAGCATTTGCCTTATGTATTGAGGTGCTCCTATGTTGGGTCCATAAATATTTACAATTGTTATATCTTTTTCTTGGATTGACCCCTTGATCATTATGTAGTGTCCTTCTTTGTCTCTTGTAATAGTCTTTATTTTAAAGTCTATTTTGTCTGATAGGAGAATTGCTATTCTGGCTTTCTTTTGATTTCCGTTTGCATAGAATGTCTTTTTCCATCCCCTCACTTTCAGGCTGTATGTGTCCCTAGGTCTGAAGTGAGTCTCTTGTAGACAGCATATATACAGGTCTTTTTTTTGTATCCATTCAGCAAGTCTGTGACTTTTGGTTGGAGCATTTAATCCATTTACATTTGAGGTAATTATCGATATGTATCTTCCTATTACCATTTTCTTAATTGTTTTGGGTTTGTTTTTGTAGGTCTTTTCCTTCTCTTGTGTT
>NC_041215.1:129401922-129419712 GCF_002837175.3 Physeter macrocephalus | reverse complement strand
CTTGTATGTTATTTCTTGCTTTTCCCTTGTTGCTTTTAATATTTTTTGTGTGTTAACTTTTGATAGATTGATTAATACGTGTCTTGGCGTGTTTCTACTTGGATTTATCCTGTATGGGACTCTCTTAGCTTCCTAGACTTGATTGACTATTTCCTTTCCCTTGATAGGGAAGTTTTCAACTCTAATCTCTTCAAATATTTTCTCATTCCCTTTTTTTTTTTTCTCTTCTTCTTCTGGGACCCCTATAAGTTGAATGTTGGTGTGTTTAATGTTGTCCCAGCGGTCTCTGAGACTGTCCTCTATTCTTTTCATTCTTTTTTCTTTATTCTGCTGTGCAGTAGTTATTTCTACTATTTTATCTTCCAGGTCACATATCCATTCTTCTGCCTCAGTTATTCTGCTATTGATTCCTTCTAGAGAATTTTTAATTTCATTTATTAAGTTGTCCATCATTGTTTGTTTGCTCTTTAGTTCTTCTAAGTCCTTGTTAAAGGTTTCTTGTATTTTCTCCATTCTATTTCCAAGATTTTGGATATCTTTACTATCATTACTCTGAATTCTTTTTCAGGTAGACTGCCTATTTCCTCTTCATTTGTTTGGTCTGGTGGATTTTTACCTTGCTCCTTCATCTGCTGCATATTTCTCTGTCTTCTCATTTTGTTTAACTTACCTTGTTTGGGGTCTCCTTTTTGCAGGCTGCAAGTTTGTAGTTCCCATTGTTTTTGGTGCCTGCACCCAGTGGGTAAGGTTGGTTCAGTGGGTTGTGTAGGTTTCCTAGTGGAGGGAACTTGTGCCTGTGTTCTGGAGGGTGGGGCTGGATTTTGTCTTTCTGGTGGGCAGGGCCACGTCCGGTGGTGTGTTTTAGGATATCTGTGAACTTATCATGATTGTAGGCAGCCTCTCTGCTGATGGGTGGGGTTGTGTTCCTGTCTTGCTAGTTCTTTGGCATGGGGCATCCAGCAGTGGAGCCTGCTGGCTGTTGGGTGGAGCTGGGTCTTAGCATTGAGACTGAGATCTCTGGGAGAGCTCTCACTGATTGATATTATATGGGGCCAGGATGTCTCTGGTGGTCCAATGTCCTGAACTTGGCTCTCCCACCTCAGAGGCTCAAGCCTGACACCTGGAGAGAGCACCAAGACCCTGTCAGTCACATGGCTCAGAAGAAAAGGGAGAAAAACAGAAAGGAAAAAATAAATAAATAAATTTAAATTATTTAAATAAAAAAATTATAATAATAAAAAAGAAGAGAGCAACCAAACCAGTAAACAAATCCACCAATGATAACAAGCACTAAAAACTAAATGAAGATAAACATAAAAATCAGAAACAACTTGTCGCAGACAGCAAACCCCAAGTCTACAGTTGCTCCCAAAGTCCACTGATTAGTTTTGGGATGATTCATTGTCGATTCAGATATTTCACAGATGCAGGTGCATCAAGTTGATGGTGGGGATTTAATCCGCTGCTCCTGAGGCTGCTGGGAGAAATTTCCCTTTCTCTTCTTTGTTCGCACAGCTCCTGGGGTTCAGCTTTGATTTTGGCCCCACCTCTGTGTGTAGGTCGCCCTCAGGCATCTATTCCCCATCCAGACAGCAGTGGATTAAAGCAGCGGCTGATTAGGGGGCTCTTGCTCACTCCTGCTGGGGGGCGGGAGGGGTAAGGTAGTTATAATTGGAATACGGGGCAAGCCTGTGGTGGCAGAGGCCGGCGCGACGTTGCGACAGACTGAGGCGTGCTGTGTGTTCTCCCAGGGATCTTGTCCCTGGAACATTGGGACCCTGGCAGTGGCGAGCTGCACAACCTCCCAGGGTGGGGTGTGGATAGTGACCTGTGCTTGCACACAGGATTCTTGGTGGCTGCAGCAGCAGCATTAGCAATTCATGCCCATCTCTGGGGTCCAAGCTGAGAGCCACAGCTCACACCCGTCTTTGGAGCTCATTTAGGTGGTGCTCTGCCTTCTGTGGGCAGATGGGGAAGGAATCCCCTCTCCTTGCGCACCCCAGAACAATGGTCTCTCGCCTCTTAGGCAGGTCCAGACTTTTTCCCGGACTCCCTCCCAGCTAGCCGTGCCGCACTAACCCCCTTCAGGCTGTGTTCACGCAGCCAACCCCAGTCCTCTCCCTGGGATCTGACCTCCGAAGCCCGAGCCTCAGCTCCCAGTCCCCGCCCGCCCCGGCTGGTGAGCAGACAAGCCTCTCGGGCTGGTGAGTGCTGGTTGGCACCAATCGTCTGTGTGGGAATCTCTCCACTTTGCCCTCTGCACCCCTGTTGCTGTGCTCTTCTCTGTGGCTCTGAAGCTTCCCCCACCTACCCCCATCTCTGCCAGTGAGGGGGCTTTCTAGTGTGTGGAAACTTTTCCTCCTTCACAGCTCCCTCCCAGAGGTGCAGGTCCATTTTCTATTCTTTTGTCTCTTTTTTTTTTTTTTTCTATTGCCCTACCCAGGTATGTGGGGATTTTCTTGCCTTTTGGGGAGTCTGAGGTCTTCTGCCAGCATTCAGTAGGCTTTCTGTAGGAGTTGTTCCACATGTAGATATATTTTTTATGTATTTGTGGGGAGGAAGGTGATCTCCACGTCTTACTCCTCCACAACCTTAAAGGTCTCCACATTACCTTTATTACTGTAGTTTAATATTGTTTTGGAAGCAGATAGTGTAGGTTTTACAACTCTGTTCTTTTCTTTCAATATTATTATGAATGTTATGTTATGAATGCAATTCTAGACCCTTTTATTTCCAGATACATTTTAGAATCAACTTGCAAATTTCTAAAAATAAAAGCCTTCTGGGATTTTGATTGGGATTACATTAATATGTACATCAATTTGAGGAGAAATACTATCTTAACAATATTGAGTTTTCAAATACATGAACATAGTATATCTATTTTTTAAAGGTCTTCTTTAATTTCTTTCAGCATTTTAGGTAGTTTTCAGAGTATAGAACTTCTACATGTTTTATTAAATTTGTCTATAATTATTTCATCTTCTGATGCTTCTGTATGTTTTAAATTTCATTTTTCAACTATTTGTTGTGGTTAAATAGGAAGCGAATTGATTTTTATGTAAATTTTTCATGCTGCATCTTTGCTAAGTTTGCTTATTGTGCTAGTAGCTTTCTTGAAGATTTGTTAGAATGTTCTATACACAAAATCATGTAACAATGTTTTCTAAATTGTCAAATTTCTGTCATAAAATTGTTCATATTATTATTATCCCTAATTATCCTTTTAATATTTCTAGGATTTATAGTGATGATGTTCCCTTTTTTATTCCTATTATTAGCAATTTGTATTTTCTTCCTTTTTTTTTTCTTAATCAGTGTAGCTCTCTGCTTTTAAAAATGAAATCTCCAGGGCTTCCCTGGTGGCGCAGTGGTTGAGAGTCCGCCTGCCGATGCAGGGGACACGGTTTCGTGCCCCGTTCCGGGAAGATCCCACATGCCGCGGAGCGGCTGGGCCCGTGAGCCATGGCCCTGGAGCCTGTGCTCCACAACGGGAGAGGCCACAACAGTGAGAGGCCTGCGTCCCGAAAAAAAAAAAAAAAAAAAAATGAAATCTCCAGAAACATTAGAGTCACCTGGAAACCTATTAGAAATGAACATCCTTGGGCCGTACTTCAGACATACTGAGTTAGGAACTCTGGGGTCAAAGCTCAGTAATCTGTGTTTTAACAAGCATTCCTGGTGATTCTAATGCACACTAGGTTAGAGAGCCACTACTTTAGAAAGGAGTTTATCAATTTTATTAATCTTAAACTTTTTTTTGTTTAATTGAATTTCTCTATCATCTGTCCATTTTCTATTTTATTGGTTTCTGCTCTAATCCTTCCTTCCTTCCTTCCTTCTTTCTTTTCTTTCTTTCTTTCTTTCTTTCTACTTGTGTTTAATCTGCTCTTCTTTTTCTATCTTCTTAAAGAGACGTAAGCTGATTGATTTTAGACCTCTGTTCCTTTCCAATGTAAGCACTTCAGGGTATAAATTTTGTTCTAAGCACTGCTTTAACTACATTTAATTCAAAATATTTTCTAACTTTAAGTCTTGTTTCTTCTTCTGCCCTGGTACTTTTAAATTTTCATATACTTTGAGGTTCGTTTTCCAGAAAGTTTTCTGTTATAGACTTCTAATTTAAGTCCTTTGTGATCAGATAATATAATCTTTACGATTTCAGTTCTTTTAAATTTGTTCAGAAATTTTTAATAGTTCAGCATATGGTCTATATTGAAGAATTTTCCTTAGGCAGTTGAAAATAATATATATTCTGCTATTATTGGATGGAGTGTTCTGTAAATGTCAGTTAGGTCAACTTGCCTGGTAAGAGTGTGCTGGGACTGTCTGTGGGAGACCCAAATGGAGATAGATGGATCTGCAGCTCGGAGGAAAGGTCAGAGTTGGGTCTTTAACCTACAATATAACATCTGTGAGCATAGGTCTGATTAGACTGTTTACCTCAGGCAGAGTTTGTCAAAGTGTGTTGTCATGAACCACCTGCATCAGATTCACCTGCAGTGCTGAATAAAGTTAGCAGACTCCCCAGGCTGTGAGTAGTACCAAGAACCTGCACTAACAAGCCCCACAGTTGATTCCTAAGTTTTATTTAAAAACCTGATTTAAAGAGTAAGAAGGAATTGGATATATAAGCCTTCCACCTTATATTTTTTCTCCCACATACAAAAGGTGTGTGAAATCTTGAGAATTCCAGCTGGAAGATGCCTGGTGTTAGATGTCAAGTGGAGGGTGCTGAACACGAAGTTAGTAAATAGATCTTTAAAATAAGTGAAAGAGTTTGTAGGGGAAATAGACTTTTATTCTCAAGCTTCAAGAAAAAGATCCTTTGGAGGTGGTGGGAATTATATAAGAAATGATAGGAGGGGTGACAAAACTGCTGATAAATTTTAATTAGGATGATTTATGTAAGAAAGCAGCAATGAAACTATCTTTCCTTACAAGACATAATCATATGGCATAAGAACATAAGGACTGCCCATCTGGATTAAATCCACTGTCATTTCAGCATCCTGTCTCTCACAGTGGGACAGAGGATGAATTCTTATGCTCCATGAGGGCCTTCCTGAAGTCAACCCACAAGGTTAGAGTTTCACCTTCTTAAGTTCTGGATGTCTCCAATATTAACTGTGACTCTATCTGCTTATATAAAGATTTATATAAGTACTTACATAAATTACTGACATAACTACTTACATAACGATAGACAGAGGAAGATGCTAAACTGAAGTGATGGCGTGCTTTTCATGAACGTGTTGACCTTATTTATGAAACATAAAGAAAGAAGTTGTACTTTTCAGATTGCTTAATATCAATCATTGATTTCTCCTTGGAATATTTTTGGGGATTTCAGAAATATGGAGACCATGCTAAGCACAAGAAATAATAATTCAAAGGCAGTGAAATAAAAACGTGTGAGCTATGGTTCGCTTTCAGTGCATAGAGGAGTTATAAGAGATATTGAAAATAATAACTGTAATAACTGACATATAGAAGATGTTCAGTGCTTTGCTTGAAGTGCTTTACATACACATATTCCTTTTATCTTCCTAAAAGGTCTACCTGAGGTAGGTACTATTGTGATCCCCATTTTATAGATGAAAAAGCTGAGGCACAGAGGTCACCCCAGGTTGCAAGCTGGTACGAGTTCAAGCTAGGATTCAAACCCAGGAACGTGGCTCTGGAAAGCTGCACACCATAGAGATGAAAAAGACCATCAAGAAGAGAAGCAAAGAAGGATTACTGAGAAAAGAAAGAAGCTAAAGAACTGAAAAGGTGCTTCAAATAAAATACCTTTGGCTGACATGAAATTGCAAAAGTAGCTGAGGTTAAAAAATAAATTAGAAAATATCTATCTTATGTTGAAAATGCAAAGGCTCCCAGGGGAGCTGATCTTTAAGTTTCCTTCCTGGAAATCTACCCTCTGATGACTCCAATCACCAAATTGTGAACCAGTGTCCCATGAGCCCTCTGACAGGCATCATGCCTTGTGACCCCTCACCAAAGTTTTACCTGTAGATATACAAGAACATGTCAAGAAACAAAGAGCATAAAATATGGTTAAAACAACTGAGAATAAAAGATGAACTCAAGAGCACCTCAAAATAAAAATGAGAAATAAGACTGGTGAAGTTTCTCGGAAAATGGGAACCAGAAAGTCAAGGGGGAAGTCTCTGGGGTCCGTTAAACTGTTTCTGGCAACAGAAGGAATTAAGGGTTTACTGGGAAACCAGTGTCTGGGTGGTTGAAAGCTACTGAGGACGCTTGTTCCTGGACCAGGTGGGTGCAATGCCAGGTGCGGCAGACTCCCTGGAGGGCGAAACCCGCCTTTGTTAAAGGATGGTCATGAAATTTCAGAAAAGAGGGAAATGACAAAGTCTGTAGTAAAATAAGTATTGCCCACTTTAGTTAGGAAAAAACCCTGCAGTCTCTTTCACTACAGTGAATTTGGACTGTAAAAATATTTGCAAGCATTTATTGCCCTCAAACCAGGAAGGCTAGCTGGCAGAATGAAACACAAGGCCCATTGATGCCATAAATGCCCAGGGAAAGCCAGGCTGCTTGGAGACCTCCTTCCGAGAGCTGGGGTGTGGTGAGGGGTCACCAGAAGGGGGCTGGGGTGGCCACATGGCCTCATCCAGCTGGATGAAGAGAAGGCCCTTCCCAGGGGAGGCAGCTTGGAGGCCACGGTGAAGGTGGATGAACACACACCTGTGTCTGTGTCTGGCTTTCGACTTGGGGGGTTTAAGAGAGGAAATTGGGGTCATATCAGTGAGAGACCAGGGGTGCCCAGTGTAGTCCAGTATAATCACTAGCAGAAGGCAGCGGGTAGATTGAACACTGATGTGGGTGGCCACATACGGCGCTAACAAAAGCGGTATGCGGCTTCAATTCAACAGTGATGGAGAGTCACACTCCATACAATTCAACACACAGTAATCTGGGGAGGAAAGTGGTAAAAAATCTGGCGGGATATCAAGGTGTAAGAAAGACAGTTAAAAGGCTGATAAAACACTCAAATGATAAAAGAGATGAAAGAAAGTGGAGAAGAATAAAGAGCCTCTCGATTTGGTCAAAGAGTTTTAATACAGCTATATCTGCACAATGCCTACTGATTATGTGGCATCTTTATTGGAGATTTTGACAGATGTGTTTTTGTAACAGTAGGGATAATCTGATTCAAAGCCAGCTGATATCCACGTTTCCTAAGGATTAAAGAGTAATGCCTTTTAAAGTACATTTTAATAAAGAGACTGGGGAATGATAAATAGGGGCATTTAATCTGTTTGGGAGAGATGCTGTTTGCAATGTCGGACAAGTCACTTTCAACACCAGATGCGGTGTCACGGACCAGTGGGTAGTTCCCAAATGTTGGTACAAATAAATAACTATTTAAGTGAGGAATCTCTATTAAAGCAGAGACACAAGAAAATGTGAATGTGTTTAATTTTGTTTCAGAAATCTTTAGGAGAAAGAAGAAGGAAAAAATTTTAAGTATGTTTATATAGTTTTTCAAATGAAAATGGAAAAGCTTGAGAAAATAGAGTTATTGGCCTAATAATTCAATAAAGAAAAGCATTGAAATGAGTTTATTCAAAGCCAAACAGCTAAATCACATGATTTTAAATTTTATTATAATTTTGAATTGGAAGATGTTTCTAAAAACATGCAATCTCGAATTGTTCCATTCCTGCACAAATTGGAAATTTGGACTAAACGTGCAGCATGAGAACATCCATCATCTCCCCTAGCTCCTGCCCCAGCTTCACCCAGCTCCAGCTAAAATAACCTGCTACCAGCGGGCTCAGGCCTGCCCAGTCTGAACCACTGAGACTCTGGCCTGTATTGATTTAGTATCTCCTGTATTAAAGGATAAGGATGTAAGGCAGGGTTAGAGACAGTGTCCGTAAATTCAAAGATAATCTCCTGGCCTGTTTCATAATCCCACACTGAAGCCAAATCCAGCCTCTGTACTCAGGCATTGAATTAAATCTCAGAGACAGAGTTTCAGGAGAAGTAGAAAAGTATAGTTTTATTGCTTTGCCAGGCAAAGGGGGCCACAGCGAGCGAATGCCCTCAAAACTGTGTGTCCCCACCTGGAGGAGGTAGTGAGGAGTTTCATAGTAATCATTCAAAGAGGCCGTGGTCATGTGGACCTTCTTCTGCTTGGTTGGTGGTGAGGTAGGTGGGAGTTGGCATCCTCAACCTCCTGGTTCCAACCGGTCTGGGGTCTCCGTGCTTGTGGGCAGCATGCAGTCAACTTCTCCCACCTGGTGGAGGTTTCAGGATCTGCAGAACAGCTCAAAGATGTTGTTCTGTGTATCTCCTGAGGGGGAACCAGGACCCTGCCCCAAGGCTGCACTGTTGTTTCTTGACTGTTCCTCCCTTATCTCTGCATCCCCACCCTCCCCTAATTAGCAACTGTTTGAACCTGCCCTTTGGAAGTCAGGGAAGGTCACGGAGGCTAAAAGAAGCCTATTTCCTGTAATCAAGAAATGGGGGACACAGAAGGGTTTTTGTGCCCACGAGCCCCACAGGGTCCTGCTCAGTTTCAACACTAGCTCTAGGCCCCCAGCTCCCTACCTGTACCCCACCGTGGAGGCTACTTTGCCCTGAGTTCACTTCTCCTTGCCTCCGGGGTTTTGGTCCTACTCTCCTTCAGCTCTGAACACAGCCCTGCACTGCCTCACTCAAATAATTTCTGTGAGGCTCTTACTCTGATGTGTGTGTATCTCTCTGCCTTTAACTAAGACACATCTTGGAAAGCACACCACTCCCACCCCTACCACCCCAGATGGATGCCAACCCAGCTCGAAGTGGATGTTTCATGCACTGCTGGCCATCCTCTCTTGGTGGCAACTCTTGTCTCCCTTTCTGACCTCTGGAGTCCCAGCAAGCCTTGTGCTTGTGTGTAGCTTTGGACCATCTTCTAACAGAAAGTAAGATAGATTTTAATTCAGGAATTGATCATTTTCACCGACAAAGAAGGAATTTTTCATTAAGGATCTGGAGTTATGGCTGTATCAAAATCGGTATCAGTCAGGGCTCTCCAAGGAACAGAACCAATAGGAGATTAATGTGTGTGTGTGTGTGTGTGTGTGTGTGTGTGTAAGTGTGTGTGTATATAAATATATTTTGGGGGCTGGCAAGTCCAAAATCTGTAGGACAGACAAGGAGAGATATGGCTGAAATCCAACTGATAAGCCAGATAAAATACCTACATTTTCTTAGATTCAGTAGGGTGACTTGTAGGAAATAAATGCAAAGGCCACTACTTACAATCAGATATCAAACCTTTTTTTCAGGAAAATAAAAGGTTTCTTTTTTAAGAAAGAACATTCTAGAAAATATATTCTCTCAGAGAATCTGGCTTCCCATCTGGTTTAAACTTGATATGAAGGATAGTATTAACAGAAGAAAAAAACTATCCAATTGGGAGAAGAAAAAGTGTTAAATTACATAACATTTATTTGTTTGGAAGACTTACAAAGCTAAATTGAAGTATTTACATAAATTTGAGACCATTCTGAAGATTGAGTTAGGAGAAACAGAATGTACTGAATGTGTAGATTTAGAAGAATATGTGTGGGTCAGTGAGGTATGTGAAAACAAGGGCTATATAAACAGATACTGTCAAGATTCTGTGTTCTTAAAGATCACAGCAGAACACGCAAGCCAGGAACTCAGTTTGAGTCAGAACAAGAGGTCAGAGCTCTTAATTAAAAAGCAATGTCCTTCTTGCCCAGGAATGGAATTCTCTCCTCAGGCTAATGGTTTACAATGAGAAAAGCCACCTGAAAAAGAATTACAAAGTAGTTAGGGACAAAGCAATCCTGCAAGTTTCCACTTTGGAGATAGGATTTGGGGTGAATTTGGAAGGGGTTTGAGAAGAGATTATGGGGAAGGATTTGGATTGGAAATAAAAGGGATATTCCTTTCCACCAAAGTGCATCTTGGACAGGTACGTGTCACTCACCAACACAAGTAAGCTCAGTGGATTCCTGGCTTATCTGGCACTCACTTTGGGTGGAAAGAGACCGAAGAGGATTAAACAAGATCTAGGTATTAAGTCAATGCTATAATGCTATTTTAGGGAGAAAGAGATTTTTAAAGAGGGATTTGTGGCATTCAGAATAGTGGAGGAGCATGGATTGGTGTGGCTACACAGGAAGTCTTGGAACAAAATCATTCTTAAAAAGGACTTGCTTGAGAAGCAGCTGGGGCAACCAGAATATAGTAAGAATATACTGTCAGGAGACTAAAGCTCAAAATTAGCAGAGGTCTGAGAAGATGAATAAGGATAGAGGGTGGATATGTGATGTTCAGAGCCAATAGCATGGACAAAGTCTAATTGCTTGGGACAGATGATGAGATTCTAACTGGTCACAGGGAGAATGATAATAAAAGTGGTTTGTTCTATAATCTCATCATAAGACGGCAAGAAAAGTTTAAGGTAAGCAGGAAAATATTAAGAGTGTTTAGGAATTTCCGATGACTTCACTTTATAAGAACTAAAATGGACAAACCTGTATGTGAGCTCAGAGTCACTATCGGGAATCTTTGAACCATCTGACCCTGGAGGATGAAAGCAGGGCCAGGAGATTAGTGATGAACAAATGCTCTTCCAGTTTTCGAAAAAGAGGAATTCTGCAAACGACACACTGGCAAATCTGATTTTATTGTAGGGAAATCTTCTAAAATAGAATAATTAAACAGATGGCTTGTGAGCAGAGAAGAGGAAGCAGTGACTCACTAGGGAAAGTCATGCCAAACTCATAATCATCCTCTTTTTTTTTTTTTTTTTTTTTTTTTTTTTATATACACTCCTAGATTGGTGTATCAGGAAACACTGGGGGAAACCTTTAGAAAAGCCTGTCTTAATTTCAAAAGAGCACTTGCCAAAGACTCTCCCGATAGCTTGGTAAACACAATCATGGGCTGTTAGTTGGGTGTTTGGACAGTCAGGTGGAATTGTGGCTGGCTGAATAAGAACTTCCAAAAAGTGTTGATTAATAGGTTGGTATCAACAGGAGGAAATGCTGAAGAGGAATATCACATGGCTTGGTTCTTGGCTGACTTCAACATTTCATCAATTGTCTGGCTCAGGATATAGAAGGCCACAGAAAATTTGCAGATGATACAAAGCTGAGTGACAAAAAAAGAGCTAAAGTGACAGATGCAAGAACTGATTCAAAATTATTTTGACATCTAGAACTCTAGGCAGAAACCAATGAGATTAAATTTAACAAGGGCAAATGTAAAATTCTATACTTGGAATTTCATGAGTACATAATGTTAACGACCTGCCCAAATTTCAGACGCCCTCAGGCTCTAAGTCTGACTACAGAATCCATGTGTCTGGTGTTTTGCCCACTAGCATGCCCCTTGAATTTCTTTGGCCTTAGGTAGGAATATAAGTAATCTTTTATCAATATTTCTGGCCATGCTGTTAGACTAGCTCTGAGGTTATTTTTGCAGTTCTTACTTACACACCATGCTCACAATAACTGAGCCCTTTCCTGTTATCCCAGATTCCATGACCCTGTTCTCCAGTCTCTCTTTGGCTTTGTCCCTGAATCAGCTGTTCAACACTTACCTATTTGGATTTTCATGATAGTTGATGTTATGAAACTCAACAAACCCCCTGCACTGGCCCTGCTTTAATAATTGTCCTTTATCTTGGGTTCTGTTTGGGCTTTTGTTTGCAAAGGTTACTTCTAAGTTTGATACAAGATTTGAACAGACCTCAAGCTTTTCCCTCCCATAGACTGGCTGGAAATATGGATTTAGTTCCAAGGCATGAAAGCAATCAGCTAGGTTGAAGTTGAAGCCCAGGAAGTGACTATGGTCTCCAAGGAAGCAGGTGGAGAGTAAATGAAGAAGAGAGCTAAGAGCTGAAGTCTGAAGGAAAGCAAGACAGTAGTGGTTAGTAAAGAGAGACTGCAAAAGAAAAGGAGAGGACACCCAGGAGGGCGGGAGGTCAACAAAGAAAGTTAATAGCACAGGAGTTAAAGATGTGGACAGTTTTCAGGACGAGGGATTGGCCAATAAGGCCCAATACTGCCAAAATGTCAAACAGGATAAAAGACGTAAAATATTTCATTGGATTTATCCAAAGCTAGATCGCCAATGACATTGGCAAATGTAGCTTCTTGGGGAGAAATGGAGGAAAAGGCAAATTGCTAAAGGTTAAGGGGGAAGAGGTTTGGAGAAATGGAGATGGTGAGAATCACCTGCATTCTTGAATAAAGGAAGGAGAAGGATAGGGCAGCAGTTAGAAAGGGGTTAAAGGTGAGATGAGGGAAGGGGGTGTGTGTGTGCTCACACAATGGTTTTCATATGTGACAGGGAAAATGTTATTAGAGGCACAAATGGAAGACTCATAAAGAAAATGTGGTTTTGATGGAAGAAAATCCCCACAGATCCATCTATACTTCTTCCTGTTTCTTCCCCTCCTCTTCCTTTCCTTTTCTTATCCACTTACCCTACCTTCCACTCCATCCTTTTTCTTTTGAAGATCAGGGGCCATGCTTTATTTATTTATTTATTTATTTATTTAATAGTGATCATCACTCTCATCACAGTCCGTTGCTTTGACTGGGCTCAGGAATATGTCAAGCCTAGTGGAGGTATGGAGCTAACATTGAACAGGGGCTGATCCAAACACATGCCAGTAGCAGAATTATAGAGACCTAGTCACTGTACTTTGTTACTATCAGGTACTAACAAGAATATCTTGGAGATGTGTATGAACCAAGATGCACCTTGAAGCAAAGACAGCATCCAGATGGAGGAAAGTTCTGGAAAGCATGTCACGTGTGGAAATCTCAGAGGACCTGGGGATATCCAGCACAGAAAGAGAGCACGAGATCTAGGGAGGAAGGTAGAACAGACTTGTTCCATGTTTCTCTGAGGGCAAACTTTTGGACAAAGGTACGCAAGTCACAGGAAACTGAGTTTAGTTTGATGTGTGGAAGAACTTGCCATAAAAGCCCTCTGAATTGTTGTCTTCCTGTTGTTAGAAGCTTGAGTAAAGTGACCTCACATCAGGGTGGAGATGGCTCTTCATAGTCCCAAGATGGCTTTTAAGTTCTTTCTTAAAATTTCCAGCAAAAGTCCTGGTAATTCTCTTGCTGGATGGCCTTCCTCAATATGGCCAAGGAAATGGAATAGAACGATTATCTAGATCTAGGGTAACAGAGTCCATGTCTAGCTTTGTCTTTACCCAAGCCATAGGGAGCCCTAAGTCAGGCAGCTTTGGGGAAGGAGAAATAGACTTTGGGAAGCCTACTGGCAAATACACGTCACAACATGGTTCTCTGGGACATTGTCCTAATTATGAAGGAGTGCCCTTGCCAAAGGTTCAGAAGGAGAAAGAATCAAGCCATTGTTCTCCTTTAAACACTTTACATTTTACTCCCCTGAACACTGGCTGATAAAATTACCCTCTCCCCGTTCCTTTCCCCCTCTTTTTTCATTTTATGCTTCTCCGTGCAACTTATCTCTTTTTTCCCTCTCCTCTGTCTCTCAGAGCCTACATCAATGTTTAGAATGAGGTGAGATAGCACAGAGTGGGCACAACTAAGGGGTAGTGAGAAGAAGGTATCCTACTTTTACCACTTTCCCTACTTCTTGGCTTCCATGCCTCTCCATCCTTGCATCTGAAGGTTCTGATTGTAAAGAAATAAGATATAGTATTTGTGCCTTTTTATTGTCAGTGTGGGTGCTGTTTTATCTTTTTATTAAAATTATTATTAGCTTTGAGGCCTGATTCTCTTTTACCCCATTGTCTAATGTTCAACTGCATTTCTACTTTACTCATTCAACACGTATTTATTGAGTCTTTGCTCTATAAATGTGCAGTCAATGACAACCGCCATCGGGAAAGCAGAGCAAGCCACACTTCCGGATTCCATAATGAATGTGCATGAGGAAGAGAATTGCGTGTAGCTTCCCATCCGCCTGTGATGGGATAAGTGGTAGGAGAAAAGACCTAAGAACCTTTATGGCCATCACCTTTTGACTTTTTGTTGACTCTTCTCTGTTAATCCAGTAGTGCAATCAGCCAAGACTTTGTGTATTGATTGTCATGGGTCGATAAGCAGTGTGATCAGTGAACTCTAGGCCAGGTCTTGGAACTGCCAAATCATCTGGAGGTGAGGCAGAGAATCTGACTGCACATATGAGTAATCCTGTCATTTCTCTTTTTGGTGAGGGAAGAAAGCCAGTTCTCCAGTTCACTTCCCCAACTGGCATTCATAACTCTGCTGCTCTCATGATCCTTGGGGATAAATGTTGCAAATAAATATTTTCAAGTTCTGCAATTTTTGTGCTTAAAGAAATTGCTTTCTAATTTTTGGCAACAAAGACTTTGATGAAACCCATCTCTCTTGGACTGGGTGCCACAAACAAGAATTTATGTGAGAAAAATCACTAAAATAAGGTGTAGTTTCTGTGGCTAGATGACTCAGTGTCTTTTCCATGTGCATACTGGCTTACTGATTTGCTATGCTTCCCCTTGTCCTTGCCAAATTGATCAAGAATCATCTTGTGTAATTTTCTGATTTCGCTGTTACATACAGCAATAGTCATTAATCAGTTAGGGGTTCTCAACGTATCAATTTATTGCAGTTAGGTTTAGTAGAAACACATTTAGTGGAAGAATGAAGTAGAGGCACCAGATATGCTTTGGTGAGATGAAGATGAAGAACCACACCCATAGCAATAACTCTCACTTTGCCCTGTTAAAGTTTAAGACATAAGGAAAAGAAATGACTTGATGTTTGTCTCTCTCCACCACCATTCTCCAAAACTTGCAAGAGGAGTTGTTAGGGCCACAGCAATTTCAACATTAAAACATGATGTACAAACTTTCTATATCTGAGAAAAGACACGTTGTAAATCTCACAGCAGCCAAATCAAATTAAAAACATAGAAAAGCAGATTACTGTATACCTGATAATTCTAGCTAAGGAGTAAAATCTAATCAAAAAATGTCTTGGGCATATTGAATTCAGCCCTTTCTACCATCACATTTATGGATCTAATCAGGGGGTGGGTATGCATAGAGCACAGAGAGGACAGCAGTGGGAATTACCTGAGTTTGGTTTGAGTTGATGCATATGGAAAGCCAGGGGACCCAATTATTAACACCATCCCACACTTACCCCTGGTTTATCTTCCTAGGCGCTGTTTCTGACTTACCAGGAGAAGTAACAAAACCGAAATGATGCATAAACCACCACAATTACACGTATTTGTCAATCTGTAATTCTTCCGTGCTTTTGTTTGTAGAAATTTGGAGGTTTGTCACGAAAATGTCCATATGTGACGTCTAACCTGAGTGACTTCTTTCTTTATCACTGTAGTTTAGAGGCACTGCCCAAGGTATAAACATCTGTCGCATTCCTGGTTTGCTTGTGGTTGAGTATTTACTAATATAATGAACATACATGTATGTCTCTGTTAACATCAACTAAAACTTAAATATATAGAGTGTAACTTCCAAAGTTGATATAATATACCCCTTACAAAAATGTAATAAAGTATAGATAATTTGGGCTCTTCCTTTTATTTCTGATGATTAATATTGCCTTTTCTGTGGTGGTAACTTTTACGTGGATTGGGTAAATTACAATACTATGCAGGCCAGATTAGCTTGAAAATTTCTCTTCCTGAATCTGTTTGGTCTCCATTTCTGGTTTCCATGTCATGGGAACATCATGTCTAATTGTTTTCTCTATTTTGCTAAATCAGAGAGTGTATATTTTCTACTTCTTTTTTCTTTTATTAGAAGGATTAAATTTTTGTTTATTTGTTTTTTTGTTTTTCTTAGTTCAGGTCTTTCTTCAGGCACTGAATTAGGCCTCATTCTAGAAGGCAAACTCGGAGCTGGGGGAACGGCTGGTCAGTAATTGAAAATGATCACTTATGGCTGTTAAAAATTATAGTGTTGTTATTTTGCTTAAGCTAAAAAGAGGAAACTCCATCCAAATGCGAACTAATTCAAAATAGCTTTTCCCCCTGCCTTTTCAGAATATTCAAAATAAAGTTATAAAGACTAAATAGCTCATAAGTGCCTTTAAAGGATTTGGTTTAAATGTTTAATACAAGGCAGAGAGGAGTTTTTAAATGCAGAACTCTAGGCTCACTTAAAGAATTGGCTTTAATTTCATTTGACTTTCATAATGACTGAAGTTTCTCTGGACTGCAGAGAGGCTGATCAGGGATGAATGACAAGATCTACAGAATTTCTCATGTGGATCATTTACTTGTTCACTACAACTGAACAACGTATTAATGCGATTGGTCCATGAATGATAATTCAAACTTTCTTTTTGGACAAAAGTTTGAATTTCAGGATCCTAGATATTAGTTCATGATACTGAGTTCTTTTAATGTTTCATATGTTGTTACGGGTTTAATTGTGTTAACCTTCCCCACACACAAATTATATGTTGGAATTTCAAGCTCTAGTAGCTCAGAATGTGGCTGTTATTTGGAGAGAGAGCCTTTAAAGAAGCATTTAAATTAAAATGGGTTAGGGGGGGCCCTGATCCAACCTGACTAGTGTCCTTATAAGAAGAGAAGATTAGAACACACAGAACAGAGAGACACAAGGGATCTGTGAGCACAGAGAAAAGACCATGTGAGGACACAGCAAGAAATTTTTTTTCCAGCCAAGCAGAGAGGTCTGAGAAGGTCTTAAACCTGCCAACAATTTGGTCTTGGACTTGTAACTGTGAGAACATAAATTCCTGTTTTTATTTGTATGAACAATAGCCAATATTTACTGAGCACGTACTATGTGCCAGACATTTGTGCTAAGCTCTGTATCATTGAATCTTTGCAATGATTTGCTTTCTTTTCCAGTATTTTTATACATTATACTCCATTTAAAATTATTACAAAATAATGGCTATATTTCCCTGTGCTATACAATACACCCTTGTTGCTTGTCTATTTTATACATAGTATTTTTTTTAACATCTTTATTGGAGTATGATTGCTTTACAATTGTGTGTTAGTTTCTGCTTTATAACAAAGTGAATCAGCTATACATATAAATATATCCCCATATCACCTCCCTCTTGCGTCACCCTCCCACCCTCCCTATCCTACCCCTCTAGGTGGTCACAAAGCAGTGAGCTGATCTCCCTGTGCTGTGTGGCTGCTTCCCACTAGCTATTTTACATTTTGTAGTGTATATATGTCCATGTCACTCTCCCACTTCGTCCCAGCTTACCCTTCCCCCTCCCTGTGTCCTCAAGTCCATTCTTGACGCCTGCATCTTTATTCCTGTCCTGCTTCTAAGTTCTTCATAACAATTTTTTTTTTAGATTCCATATATATGTGTTAGCATATGGTATTTGTTTTTCTCTTTCTGACTTACTTCACACTGTATGACAGACTCTAGGTACATCCACCTCACTACAAATAATTAATTTCGTTCCTTTTTATGGCTGAGTAATATTCCATTGTATATATATACCACATCTTCTGTATCCATCGGTCTGTCAGTGGACATTTAGGTTGGTTCCATGCCCTGGCTATTGTAAATAGTGCTGCAATGAACATTGTGGTACATGACTCTCTTTCAATTATGGTTTTCTCAGGGTATATGCCCAGTAGTGGGATTGCTGGGTAGTATGGTAATTCTATTTTTAGTTTTTTAAGGAACCCCCATACTGTTCTCCATAGTGGCTGTATCAATTTACATTCCCACCAACAGTGCAAGAGAGTTCCCTTTTCTCCACACCCTCTCCAGCATTTATTGTTTGTAGATTTTTG
>NC_041215.1:129338980-129401203 GCF_002837175.3 Physeter macrocephalus | reverse complement strand
AGATTGCTTTTGCTATTTGGGGTCTTTTGTGTTTCCATACAAATTGTGAAATTTTTTGTTCTAGTTCTGTGAAAAATGCTAGTGGTAGTTTGATAGGGATTGCATTGAATCTGTAGATTGCTTTGGGTAGTAGAGTCATTTTCACAATGTTGATTCTTCCAATCCAAGAACATGGTATATTTCTCCACCTATTTGTATCATCTTTAATTTCTTTCATCAGTGTCTTATAGTTTTCTGCATACAGGTCTTTTGTCTCCCTAGGTAGGTTTATTCCTAGGTATTTTATTCTTTTTGTTGCAATGGTAAATGGGAGTGTTTCCTTAATTTCTCTTTCAGATTTTTCATCATCAGTGTGTAGGAATGCAGGAGATTTCTGTGCATTAATTTTGTATCCTGCTACTTTACCAAATTTGTTGATTAGCTCTAGTAGTTTTCTGGTAGCATCTTTAGGATTCTCTATGTATAGTATCATGTCATCTGCAAACAGTGACAGCTTTACTTCTTCTTTTCTGATTTGGATTCCTTTTATTTCTTTTTCTTCTCTGATTGCTGTGGCTAAAACTTCCAAAACTATGTTGAATAATAGTGGTGAGAGTGCGCAAACTTGTCTTGTTCCTGATCTTAGTATTCCTGTTGTTTAAGACACTCAGTTTGTGGTATTTTTTTATGGCAGTCCTAGCAATTTAATACACTACCCATATCAGCTTTTGATTGATCTTATCCATAAATTAGGATGTGTTTGGTTATGATTAGTAAGAAACAAATTTAGACCAGCCTGAATTTCCATACCTAACATGAACTAAAAATTTTGGAGTAGAAATTTTATTTACTCTTAGCAACCTATACGAAAGATTTTTTTCTGTTATGTGATAACGATTAAGATGCTTCTTGTCAATGAAGCAAACCTCCAATTCTACCTCTACACATTTCCTTCCATGAAGAATCAAAATTCTTATTTGAAGAAGTGAACATTTGCTGATAGTAATGTTAGAAGTTTGCAGCACCAGCATTCCTGTTTTATAGAGTTTACTGCATACACACTTGGAATTGGTCAGCTTTCTACTTAGCACTTCTATTAGCCAGAGCACTGCTATTTCACTGTGTGAAATGTTCTGGTTCAGAGTGGCTAAGAAGTGCCATCATAGGCCATTGCTGTGGCTTGAACAGGCCAGTGGGGGGACATCCAGTATCTGTGGAAGTCAGCGCATTGAATTGCTCCTTCATTTATCTTGTCTCCGAGGTCTTAAGCCACAGTGGTTCAAGTGCTGGGTTGGAATTCACCTGTACTCCAAATAAACTGTGAAGTTCATTTTGGAGTCTGATTTTTGTTTTGATTTAGCATGTGTCTAAAGGGGAATGAAGCCCAAGGAAGCTTCTCTGCAGTTGTCAACCACTTTCAAGTTTGGTGACATCAGGCACCATCTCCTGCACATAGTCACCTAACAGGGGTGACCCTATGCTTCTGAAACTGCTACCTCTAGCAAATGACCATTCATCCTAACTTTTAACTACATACTATAGGAATAAAATATCTCCCTAGTGTTTCCAAAAGCATGTAACTATTTTATATCATTTAGAGCTTTTTGGTGCAAGCAACAGAAATGTCCTCTGGCTAAGCTAAACAAAAATAAATAAATACAAATTTTAAAATATATAAACTCTTTGAGGAGGTCACAAGATTAAACAACAACAACAAAACAGCACAAAACAAAGCGATACGAACAAACAACAAGTAAACAACCAGACAAAAAAAAGAAAACAATAAAGAGTCTTGGTAGCAGGAACTATTTGGGTTTTGTTAGATTTTGCTGCTGGAATTAATCAGCTTCAACTAGCATCAGTGTCTTCATCCCTCTTACATAATTCCAGTTAGGAAGGGACTGGGCATCTGACCTCTATGGGGTCACCTGCCCACTCCCTGGCTGGAGAGGGCAAGGCACCTTGAGCAAGAATTCCGTCCAACTGTGTTCAGTGAGGTGGAGCCCAGCCCCGCAAAGACAATCAGAATGTAAATTTCAAAAGCAGGTGGAGAGGAAGAATGGCAGCCCAAAGGCAACAGCCACCTGGCTTCTTTACCACTGGGAGCTGCCTTGGAGCATAGCATTTTTAGCTTGCACACACCCCCTACAGTGTTCCTAGGTGCTCTTTTTCAGCTGGAGCTGGTCACTCACACTGTCCTATGGACGGAAAGTGTCCCTTCTGTGCTCTCTACGAGATGCCAGCTGGCTCCTCTCAGGGACCACTCTGGATGCTCCATTCTGGCCCTGAATTTGTGGCAGACTGGTTCTAAAGCACTTAGAGATCTTTTGGCACAATGAAAGGCTTGTTCATGTAAATATTATTATTTTTTCTTTTTTTTTTAACATTTAAAAACAATTTATTTATTTAGTTTTATTTTTAATTTTTGGCTGCATTGGGTCTTCATTGCTGCATGCGGGCTTTCTCTAGTTGCCGTGAGCGGGGGCTGCTCTTCATTGTGGTACACGGGCTTCTCTTCACGGTGGCTTCTCTTGTTGCAGAGCACGGATACTAGGCGCACGGGCTTCAGTAGTTGTGGCACGCGGGCTCAGTAGTTGTGGTGCAGGGGCCCAGAGTACAGGCTCAGTAGTTGTGGCGCATGGGCTTAGTTGCTCCGCGGCATGTGGGATCTTTCCGGACTAGGGCTCAAACGTATGTCCCCTGCATTGACAGGCGGATTCTTAACCAGTGCACCACCAGAGAAGCCCTCATGTAAATATTATTATTTATCGTCATTATCAGAAACAAGGAACATTTTGATAGCATGAGAGAAAGAGGAACCAGCCGTGGCTGGGTGCCAAGTGAAGCAGCTGTGTGGGGTAGACAAAGTGCTCCAAGCTGCCAGCCATGCGGGATAACAGCTCCTCACTGTTGTTTGGATTTTGGCAGAATTTCCCAGATGACATGGCAGAAGCCCTGAGAGGTTCGAGGTGCTGGAACACAAATCCATGTGCTTTAGGGCAAAGCAAAGCTCTTTCCTTAGGATGACTGTGTTTTCAAAAACTCTGAAGGACAGTGGTGACCACATTCTGTCTTTCTGAGGCTTCCAAATGAGAACGTGTGTTTCTGTGGCTGAATATTTTTGCTCTTCTTGGGTCTAGGGGCAGTAGCCCATTTGGGTCTCTCCCTTCTAGTTTCCCAAAGATCCAGAGATGGCTGGAGTCCAGATGGAGAGAGGTCCACTTGGGGGTGAGAATCATCCAAAGTCACAACAAAGCGACCTTTCCTATTATGAATATACCAATCACAAAATCTAGTCAAATGTCGCAAAATGACACTTCATTAGCTACTTTACTGTTACATAATGCTTAAAGCATCCAAAACAATAAGAAGGAATGCAGTTATATTCAGTACAAGAGCATGAAACTAAGCCTTAATACTAGGTGTGGTATTCCCGTGGTTTTACCCTCTCTCTACTGAGGAAGTTGTGGATGGAACCAAGAGCTTCATGGCTGGACACATGGAGATACGTGTACCTGGCAGAGGAAGGTGCTGTTGGGTTTTATGTAGCACTGGTGTTCCTTCCTGGTTCTATAAGATGGAAGGGAAGAGGATGCAGAGCAGGTAGCCGCAGGAGAAAGCCACAGGGTGCCTCCAGGAAGACTCTGCTCTCTTCTGCTCTAAGCTACATGGCTCTGCTCGGCTGCACCAGCAAACCATGTAGTGAAATCTGGGGAAAGTGGGGATGCTTCCAAGAAGTGTGTGAGGGGTCAGGACGTCTCAAAGAGAGCACCTCTGGGTAAGGTGTCAACACTGGGCTCTGGCTCCCTGAAGCAGTAGCCAAGGCAAAGTTCAAGGTTGGAGATCTAGGAAAAGAAATTCCCTTTTGCCTGACACTTTGTGTGCCCCCAGAGCTTGGTTGACATTTAATTACAGACCTTATCTCGTGAGACTTTCAGATTCAAGCAAATTTGGTGGTTATTGTTTTTGAGTCCAAAAGTGTGGAGAAAATCTTATTTTCTTAGAGGGGCAATACAAGTTCCCCTTGTCTACAACAGATCTACTTTCTCATTGGGTGAAAAATTTGAAAAGGGAAAGAAGCCTCTCCACCACCCCTCCCTGCAAGAACAACAGCAAAGTTCAAGTGATTTCTAAGGGGAGGAGCCCCAAACTATGAGGATGTTTTTCCCCCCTGAGCCGGGGTCTGAAGCTCAGACCAAAAAAGTGGATTTTGTCTCAGGTAACTGCAAAGAGGAGTGGGTAGAGAGATGGCCTGGCAAGACTTGGAGAGGATATTTTTGAGAGGAAGCAGGGAAATGTGTAATAAAGAATTTTATTACACATTTTGTTTTAAAATTCTCCTCCCCACGCCTTTGTGAAAATTTCAGTAAAATCTAAATGATTTGCCAACGTACAATGCGGTTGGATCTGTCTGGAAGATGGGGCATGGGCTGTTGGTCTCATGGTGTGGTGTGTGTGTGTGTGTGCGCACACGCGCGCAAGTGTGAGAGTGTGTGGGTGGTAGAAGAGAGCAGGGAAGCCTAAGCGACCCAAAATAGACCTGCCGCATCTGATTACACCATTTTAGCCAGCTGTCACTCTGTGCCTAGCACCAAGTTAAGCCTTGTATTTATGTGATATCATTTAATTCTCACAACAACCCAACAAGGCAGACACTGCTGTGTTTTCTGTTAAATCTGTGTCAATAGCCTCCCTCTTCTGATAAGAGGCTGTGAGCATCTCGTGGGCAGGCAGGATTGTGTTTCATTTATTTTTGTATCCCTATTTTCCATCATGAGGTTTGGCAAATGCAAGGTACTTGAGAATATTTATTGAGTTGAACTGAGCAGAGGAGGTATGATTGAAGATATAGATTGAAGCTAGATTGTAAAGCCTTGATTGACAGATCAAGTTTGGATTTCGTATTAATTGTTGAGGTCGTTGGGGATGTGATAGGGTGGGCGGAGGAGCGTGGGAGGGTTTTGTCTTGGCTAATCATCTTCCAGCAGATAAGAGTTACATCCTAAAACTTGAGTTGAATGGAACTCAGCCTTGTTTCTTGCATGAACACTTTATTTTTCTTGACACATTTTTGATGGTTTGTTTTATACGATTGGTTTACCAAGGATCAGCCAAGGGTAAGCCCAAGGGGTATCTAGAAGTTAGTGTTTCTCTCTGAGCTGTCCTTTGGTTTGTAAAAGAAAACAGATAAAACAAAGCTAAGTAAAACTCTGAGAAAAGTTATTATTTTCAACATTGAACTTTCTACAAAAAATTGGTTGGTTGCCAATCGATAATAAAGATTATTCTTCTGGCCATTAGAAGAAAAGAATGATTTCATAGATTTCTTTACATCTCCTCTGTGCTGTGGTATTTTCCGCCGTGGAGAAAAGTCTCCATTTGTTTATCTTGCCCAATTTGGCAAGAATAGAAGACTCACAGAACTGCAGTCGTCATCACTGGTGGTAAAACATGAGAATCAGCTGTCCCAAAGTCTCCCAACTTCAGAGTCTGCCTACATAGTCATAGGAGTTCATAAGCATATTTCAGTTTTTCTAAGAACTTAACAGAAACCATATATTTTCTTAGGATAAGAACATGCAGGCTAACTGAAATAAGATTTCTGGCTGATTGGAAGCTCTGATTAACAGTTGTAGTTGTCTATCCCTCAGTATCCTCAGAGGATTGCTTCCAGGACCACCTGCGGATACCAAAATCCGCAGATGCTTGAGACCATTATAGCATAAAATGACGTAGTACAGTTGGCCCTCTGTACCCATGAGTCCTGCATCCACGAATTCAACCAACCTGCGAATATGGAACCCGTGAATACGGAGGACCAACTGGGTTGTATATATGTCTTGGAATAAAGAAATGAGAAGACAATTGGATTGTTATTTTATAAGCAGTTCTTTTCTTGGTAAAAATATTTTCAAATAAATGTTCCTCAGGAGACATGCAAATAAAAATGATCCTTGGAAAGAATTGTTGGGAAGCAATTTCATTCTCTCCCCTCACTTTTACTGATGGGGCCACTGAGGTCTGAGGGTTTAGTCTACCCCAAGGCCAGTAGTCCAGGATCACTCTCACCCCAACACTTGTTGAACCCTCCAGGGTGCCTCAGATCCTTTGTTGAGGAGGTTGAAGATATATCTCCCAGAATATTTGTGTTCAATATGAGGAAAATGTACCCTCTAAATTCTCTCCCTCTATTCTGCCCCTTCCAGTTTTCCAGTGAATCTAGGGGAATGCAAACCCTTTTATTTCTGGCATAACAGGAGGGGTGAGGAAGGGTACCTGATGACATGGAACTGTGATAATGTAGTTGAGGTGACAACAAAAACCAGCAAATGTTTGCCGTAAACCTGGCAGGATGTCCTTTAAAGAATCATCACCAAGACTTCATCTGGACACTTTAGTGTTCATTTTCTCACACGTCAGTATCACCATCTTGCTGCTTTTCCTCTCTGTGAGCCTCACTGCTTCCTTCTGAGAACTCAGGATGCGAAACCACAGAGGGGACCTCCTCAGAGAAAGCAGAGCCTATTTGCTAAGACATCAGCCTGGGGAGAGTGTCCTCAAACCACACTTGCAAGCATTCTCTGAACCAGTATTTTCACCAGTGTAATGAAAGAAAATATTGAAAAGGAGAAATATGCTTTTTAAGGGAAACAAATTGCTGTTATTTGAAGCAAAGGAAAGAACACAGCCAGCCTGCATTTCAGCAAGACAGATCCCATGTAAATTGCAGCTAATTCTAGAAATGGAATGTTGTAGACATAGTACCGGTGTCTGAAGTGAAAGAATGGAATATGTAAAATACTGACCTTTTGGACAATGAAATACAAGATGTGAAAATTATTGAGAGCTTGTTTTTCAAGTTATCTGCTTCTATTTTGGTCAAAATAAACTCAAGGTCTGTGGCGTGAAACAGAGATTTAGAAAAAGCCGAAGTAAGTGAAATATGATGGAAATTTGACATTTAAATGTAGCATCCTTTTGCAAAAGAGCATGCATAACAATGTCACCTCAGGACAGAACACAGTGCATTAAATAAAGTGAGTCCTCCTCCCTGAGTAGTTCATCCCAGTGATAGCCCAGGCCCCATGCCTGGTCACATGTCAGCCAAGTCTTGTGACACGGATGGGAGGTTTGGCCCAGGCGGGGCCTTCTGTCTTCTTTTCTTACTTGGCTTTTTTCACTTGGGTTGGGAGGTTCACTTTTCAAAATAATTGCTAAGTGCCATTTAGGAAAGTTGCAGTCGGCCAGCTCCATCCGCTTACTGGAGAGTAAAATGGGGGGATTCTTTCAGAGGTGCTCAAACTACTCCACTCAACTCTGATTGAAGGAATCCGTGTCTGCCCCACGCCCAGCCCTACCCTAGCATGTCCATCTAGAAGGTGGTTGGCGAGAACCAAAGCAGAGCACTAGCCCGCCATTGTTCTTACAAGTCCCCAAAGACAGTGTTTGGCGCCTAATCAAACCAGAGCTTGCTGCCTTTTCCTTTATTCACACATGGTTTATGCTTTTTCTCTGTATCATTTTATGCACAAATTTTAAAAGCTGTGGACTCTTTTTTTGTTTTCTTTTAAGAAAACACATGTGATGCAAGCTGGAGGACTGTTCAAAGGAGGTATTTCCTGCTGTGATGACCAGCTTTCTAATTTGACTATTTTGAAAATTTTGAGCTGTGAGCCTTCCTAGAACTGATGCTGACAGAGTGCTCTGGTGTCTCCAGGCTATATCTGTACAGACTGTGGATACTTGTTTAAGGGCTCGTGGTCTTGGTTCCTTTTGCGTAAGAAATTCAGAAGAATGCAGCTGTCCCTCCATCCTGCAGTGGCTGGCTAGATGCGGGTACTGGTTTTCAAATTCAGAACACTTCTGGGTACCTGAAACTGAGAGTCAATGTCTTAGAAGAAGCACTGAGAGCCATTTAAGAGGCTGAATACTCAATGGTTAAAACCACAGTTTTTGAAGACAGAGATTTGTGAATCTAACTAACAATGAAACCTTCAGTGCACTATGTAATAATAAAATTGTTTATAGTTATTTAACATTTTCCAAATCTTTCTATGTGCCAGAAACTGTGTATGTGTATTTGTGTATATATGTGTATATATATCTACATATATATATATATATACACATACACATATATATAGTTTATCATTATAATAACCCTAAAAGGTAGAGAATACTAGGACCTCCTTTGTATAAATTAGGAAAAACATTCATAGAGCTTAAATAACCTGCCCAAGTCACAGAGCTATTTGGTGGCGGAAGCCAGGAAAGCCCAGGGACCCTAATGCCAGAGGCTGTGCTCTGATTCATAGCGTCGTACTGTCCTTAGTGTGCTCCTCAGACTGTCACTGCAGAGAAGCCTGCTCTTCAGGGAACTCTTTCTTGCCACTCTGAGTGAGATAAGGAGACTGTAAGTAAATCACATCCCCCAGTACACCATTCAGTTCACAGGACCTTCTTTTCATAGTAAGACTTCAGTGGAGAAAGCAATGCATTGATTTGCATTTCTGCACACACACCTTAAAAAGTTGCGAACCAGTCTTTTGAGTGTGTCTGGTCTACGAGGAATTTCTTTGTCCGAAAGAGTAATATCTATTAAATTTAAATCACCACCAGGACTAGGAACATCTACCTCGAAGTGTCCTCAGGACGATTCAATGAGGAGATGTGCACAACTGACATCAAATAAAATGTTCCCAAAGTTCCTTTCTACCCTGACCTTCTCACCTTTTTTCTGCCTCCACAAATTCTTTTTACAAAAGAAATCTCAGTGTGAAGAAAGAAAAGTTAGTATAAGAAGGTTAGAAGTGAAAGCTTTTAGAAACTTCCACAATACTATTTCTAGTAAATTCAGCATGAAGCATTACTTTAAAAACTTTTCCTTAGCATATTAATTCTCACATTTTTTCCCTTTTCATCAGGAAAAGAATTTCTTCGTAACAGATCACTCTGGGAATAATTTCCATGCCTCTTCCTCTTTCACCTTGAAAACCACTGAGATAGAACTAAAACCATGAATAATAACTCTTTGCTTATGAGGTTAACTTTTCAGTATGGGAAAGGCTTGAAATATATATGTGTGTATATATATATATATATATAAGCAGAGCACTAGCCCGCCATTGTTCTTACAAGTCCCCAAAGACAGTGTTTGGCGCCTAATCAAACCAGAGCTTGCTGCCTTTTCCTTTATTCACACATGGTTTATGCTTTTTCTCTGTATCATTTTATGCACAAATTTTAAAAGCTGTGGACTCTTTTTTTGTTTTCTTTTAAGAAAACACATGTGATGCAAGCTGGAGGACTGTTCAAAGGAGGTATTTCCTGCTGTGATGACCAGCTTTCTAATTTGACTATTTTGAAAATTTTGAGCTGTGAGCCTTCCTAGAACTGATGCTGACAGAGTGCTCTGGTGTCTCCAGGCTATATCTGTACAGACTGTGGATACTTGTTTAAGGGCTCGTGGTCTTGGTTCCTTTTGCGTAAGAAATTCAGAAGAATGCAGCTGTCCCTCCATCCTGCAGTGGCTGGCTAGATGCGGGTACTGGTTTTCAAATTCAGAACACTTCTGGGTACCTGAAACTGAGAGTCAATGTCTTAGAAGAAGCACTGAGAGCCATTTAAGAGGCTGAATACTCAATGGTTAAAACCACAGTTTTTGAAGACAGAGATTTGTGAATCTAACTAACAATGAAACCTTCAGTGCACTATGTAATAATAAAATTGTTTATAGTTATTTAACATTTTCCAAATCTTTCTATGTGCCAGAAACTGTGTATGTGTATTTGTGTATATATGTGTATATATATCTACATATATATATATATATACACATACACATATATATAGTTTATCATTATAATAACCCTAAAAGGTAGAGAATACTAGGACCTCCTTTGTATAAATTAGGAAAAACATTCATAGAGCTTAAATAACCTGCCCAAGTCACAGAGCTATTTGGTGGCGGAAGCCAGGAAAGCCCAGGGACCCTAATGCCAGAGGCTGTGCTCTGATTCATAGCGTCGTACTGTCCTTAGTGTGCTCCTCAGACTGTCACTGCAGAGAAGCCTGCTCTTCAGGGAACTCTTTCTTGCCACTCTGAGTGAGATAAGGAGACTGTAAGTAAATCACATCCCCCAGTACACCATTCAGTTCACAGGACCTTCTTTTCATAGTAAGACTTCAGTGGAGAAAGCAATGCATTGATTTGCATTTCTGCACACACACCTTAAAAAGTTGCGAACCAGTCTTTTGAGTGTGTCTGGTCTACGAGGAATTTCTTTGTCCGAAAGAGTAATATCTATTAAATTTAAATCACCACCAGGACTAGGAACATCTACCTCGAAGTGTCCTCAGGACGATTCAATGAGGAGATGTGCACAACTGACATCAAATAAAATGTTCCCAAAGTTCCTTTCTACCCTGACCTTCTCACCTTTTTTCTGCCTCCACAAATTCTTTTTACAAAAGAAATCTCAGTGTGAAGAAAGAAAAGTTAGTATAAGAAGGTTAGAAGTGAAAGCTTTTAGAAACTTCCACAATACTATTTCTAGTAAATTCAGCATGAAGCATTACTTTAAAAACTTTTCCTTAGCATATTAATTCTCACATTTTTTCCCTTTTCATCAGGAAAAGAATTTCTTCGTAACAGATCACTCTGGGAATAATTTCCATGCCTCTTCCTCTTTCACCTTGAAAACCACTGAGATAGAACTAAAACCATGAATAATAACTCTTTGCTTATGAGGTTAACTTTTCAGTATGGGAAAGGCTTGAAATATATATGTGTGTATATATATATATATATATACACATATAACTTTATGTTATATATGCAATATTATAAATATATATTAATCTTTGTAGCCTGAAGTGGGTAAGGACTGTTATTCTTACATCAATCCATTTCATATTTCAATTTCAGTGCTTGTATTCAGAGTCAATACACAGATTATTTTGGTACCCTTAGATCCTCTGTCACTGTACTTGGGCTTGTTGTATCATCCTACTGTGCTATAATTACAGAAGTAATTTACACTTGCCGATATCGACCTTTCCAAGCCTATTGCTTAAGTGGAGATTGGAAGGAGATCTTTTTGGCGTTGGAATCACACATGCAGCCGTGATTCCAGGTCAAACCCTGCCCCCATCACCATCCTAAACAAATCGGAGAGTTGGCCACTTAAATCAATCACTTCAAATTCAGTACATGCTTCAAGTTATCATTTATCTCCTGGTTTCCATGTGAGTTAGCAACTAATAAAACCTCTGAACTGTATTGTGGACAAGGTGAGCCCACACTCATTGGCACAGGAAAGCATCTAGAAGATGCTTCTTTCTATGAATCTAACAATGTTCACTTCAGCTCCAAGATCCAAAACTCTGGGAATCCCTCTCAGAGAATGACCTAAGGTACAATTTTTCAAGTGAGGAGATAGATTAGCTTTCAGCTGGCCTGGCTAATGGTCCCCAGGCAAGGGGGACCTCCAACCATGCGGACCTCCCATGCCCATACCTAGCAGCGTCACCAGCCCTCCATCCTCCACTCACCTAGAATCTGTAGCTACCAGAAAGAGCGAAGGCTCCAGGGCTGTGCTGGCCAGCATGGTAGGCAATAGCCACCTGTGGTGACTTAAATTTAAATTAATTAAAATTCACTAAAATGTCAGGTTCAGTTCTTCTGTAATACTAGCCACATTTCCAGTGTCTAATGGCCACCAATGGCTAGTGGCTACTGTACTGGATGGTGCAGGTATAATATGTTCCCATCACTACAGAGAGTTCTATTGGGCGGAGCTCCTCTAGAACAGTGGTTCTCAAATGTCACTGTGCATAAGGATTGACTAGGAATCTTGTCAAAAATGCAGATTCTCAAGTCTCATTCTCAGTAGGTCCTGGGGGTGCCTACTGATTTAAACAATTACCTGTTTCAGGGACAGACAGTCTACCGATCCGATTTTGACAAATACTGTCCACTAGGGTTAAAAATATTTGCTGTTTTTTGAAACAGTATTTTTCAAACTATGATGAAAAATCATTAAAAATATTTTCTAACCCTTTATGGACCAGTATAATAACAATGAATTACTAGAAAAATCAAATTTTAAAATAAAGCATATAAAATACAAATTTCATTTTTTTATTATGAGGTTTAAAGAACATAAAATTGCTCTGCCAACATGCTCTACGACTTCCTAAATGCTTACTCTCAATTTCTGGACTTGTCTGTTTACAGGCCATACTTGGAGAAGCAATGTGCCAGAAACTAAGAAAATGAAGGGAATCAATAAAGGAACAGACCTAGGCTTATTCACCTTTCAAATAAAGATGAGGGATAACTCAGGGATTCATATTTGCTTCTTGTAACCTCATATTTTTCCCATTAAAAAATTTAACCTCTGTTTAGATTTCTTATGTCACTGAAAAAAAGAAGTCTTGCTTAGAAAAGAATGTATGTGTTTGTTCTTTCTAAGATGGAAAAAAACTCTTACCCATGTTTTATTATAAAAGAGCTGAGGAAGGAATTATGGGAGGAAGAATGGATGGTGGCTGCAGTGAAAGAGAACAAGATCCATACCTGGGGACTGCAGAAAAAAGAAGGAGGAGGAGAAGAATAAGAAGAAAAAGAAATGGGATGTGACTAGAGAGTTGCTACCGAATCTACACGTGATACTGGTCCAGTCACTGGTGATTTTCCCATGGCGCCTAGTGTTCATTTGAGCTTGAATTCCCTGAGGATGGTTGTGGCTGACGGTGTCTCCTTCCTCCAGCACTTACTGGGTAGCCTTTGTGCATCTCTGGAAGACGAAGAATCAGACATCTGTGATGCTGATTTTTAAAGTGCTCATTTGTGGAAGTTAATGGGGAGCAGGACTGTCCTCCCAGGTGGGCTGAGGTGAGGGAAGCCGCAGGCACCAGCACACCCAACAAAATGAACATTAACTTCTCAACGGCATCAAAAGAACTAGTCAGTGACCACATTTCCCATTTGGTTCAAGTGTTCAAATTAGGGTCTAAAAAAGTCACATGTTGCATTTGACTGCTAATTTTCATGTCTCTTTTTACTCTATAGATATCCTTGTCGTGTATCTGTGGAAGAAACCTGGTCATTTGCCCTACAGTTTCCACATTCTGGATTTTGCTGGTTGAATTCCAGTGGTGCTGCTTGACATGTTCCCTTGTCCCCCATATTTCCTGCAAAGCGGTGGTTAGATCTAGATCAGCACTATCCAGTAGAAACGTGATGTAGGCCACATAACAAAATTTTAAATTTTTGAATAGTTTCCTAAAAAAATAAAAAGGAACAGGTGAAATTAATTTTATAATAACATTATTCAGGATAATTGACATATAATAAACTGTGCTTAAAGTGTACACTTTGAAACCATCACCACAATTAAGACTTTCAAAATATCCATCATCCCCAAACGTTTTCTAATTTTACTTGGTAATTCCTTCCTCCTGTCCAATTTTTCACATTCACAGGCAATGATTGAGCTGTTCTCTGCCACTGTAGATGAGCTTGCATTTTCTAGGATTTTATATAAATCAAATCATATAACAGGTATTCATTTTTTTATCTATCTTTTTTCACTACACTTAATTATTTTGAGAATCATTTGTGTTGATGCATGTATCAATAATTTGTTCCTTTTTCTTGGTGAGTATTATTCTAGTGTATAAATACTGATATATCACAATTTATCCAATTAATCTGTTGGTGGACATTTAAGTTCTTTCTAATTTTTAGTTATTTCAAATAAAGCTGCTGTGAACTTTTGTGCACAAGTCTTTTCCCTTGGGTAAATTTCTAGGAGTGGAATGATTGGATCATGTGGTAGGTGTATGTTTAACTTTTTAAGAAGCAACAAGACTGTTTTCCAAAGTGGTTATAGCATTTGACATTCCCATCAGCAGCAAGTCAAATTAATTTTTATATATTTTATTTAACTCAATACATCCAAAACATTATCACTTCAATATATATCAAAATTTTATTACTGAAATATTTTATTTTTTATACTGTTCCAAATCCCACGCATATTTTGAATTTATTTCTAACATATCCCAATCCAAACTAGCCACATTTCAAATGCTTAGAATTCATGTATCTAATGATTCTACAATATTGTACAGTGAACTTCTAGCCACTTTATCTGATTCCTGTTAATTTTTTAAAACAAGAGTGATCCATTGTTGGTGTTGTGTGCTTCTACAAAGTAGTGTCTCTCTTTTGTGATATTTAGTTTACTTGGCGGATTCAGGTGCTCACAAACTGAATTACACATTATAAGTCCCCCATCAGCATTTTTTTTGAGATATAGTTGATTTCCAATATTATATTAGTTTCAGGTGTAAAACATAGTGATTCAAAATTTTTATAGATTATATTCCATTTATAGTTAGTATAAAATGTTAGCTATATTCCCCCATCAGCTTTTTACCTAATGCCTTGAGCAGAGGCTAATATTTTTCCTAGATCAATGATTTCATTACGGATGGCAAAATGGTAATATTCTATCATTCCTTCTTCATTTATTAGCTGAAGTACTTGAGAAACACTTAGCCACGTTAACTGTTTACCATGGATACACTTTGTATAGGTAAATCAAGAGAAATGTCGGATTCTTCCGCTTTATTTATCAGTTTTTATAATAATGATGAATAGGTTCTCTAGTATCCTCCAAAGGCAAACAGTAAAGAGTTTTAAAAAAATATATGTTGTCTTTAAAAATATCTTTATAAACTCATGGATTTAAACATGTTCGATGTGCACTTATTTCACTGTTAATGCTCAAATTGGCCCATCTTTGGACTTTGGGAGCTTTTCCTAATTAGTTTCTGAGACGTTTTGATACAAATGAAGATTTTTCTAACAGCATCCCTGTCTTCTGGTTTGACAAGGTGTTCCAGGTTCATTTGTACATTTCCTTGATCAGCCATTTCTTTAAGGAGTTCTGGTTGCTGTAATTAGAAATAGCATTTAGAGACCATAATCTGGGCACCATAGATACTCATTGCTATTGGGATGGTTATTGTTTCTGAGCTTTTTTGATGGATAAAGCTAGGAATAATATTTTTTTCACTCAGAAAAAAATACGTCACAAGTTAATACAAATTACTTCCAACTTGAATGTAAGAGTAACAGGACTTTAACTTAACCTCCTTGATTTTATGTTTGTATCTTTTTCTATGATAAAATTCTTAGTTTCCATTGTAATTAATTATTTATATATAAGTAAAAAATATTATTATTAACAATATCACTCTTATTTAAGATTTCTTTGCAGTTCTTTTTGTCTCTAGAATATATCCCACTAGGGATGTCCAGTAAAATTATTGTGTTTTAATGTCACTTGCAATAATTCATCACTATATGATTGAGCCACTGAGGTAATACAGTTGATCGTTGAACAACATGGGTTAGACTGTACAGGTCCAAATATAAGCAATCTTTTTCAGTAAATACATCCTACAGTACTACATGATCTGAGATTGGTTGAATCCATGGATATGAAACCCCTGATACAGAGGGCTGACTGTAAAGTTATGTGCAGACTTTCGACTGCACGAGGGTCAGTGTGCTTGACCCCTACATTGTTCAAGGGTCAGCTGTACAGAGCTTTGTTCATTTTACTTTGCATTTAATATTCAGAAATTGCTTTTTTCATTTTGATATAATTTTGCTTTATAAGTATACGAGTAGAACATTTACAAATGGTTCCAAATTTACAGATGCAAAATAAAGTATCTTCAGTGAAATTTTGCTTATCCCACCTCTGTTTTGTGGGTTTGTGTGTATTCACCACCCCCTTTTTACATAAATGGTACCATACTATTTATATGGTTCTTCTTCCTTGCTCTCTTATTTGATAATATAACCTGGAGAACTCTACAGCATGTAGAGACAGTCTCCATTACATTTTATGGCTGTATAGGATTGTATACTGTGGATGCAACACAATTTGTTAACCAGTCCCTTATTAACTAATACAACCAGTCCCATATTTTACTATTACAAAAATGCTGCCATAAATAGCCTGCACGTATATCTTTTTATATTTCCCCAGGGTATCTTTCCTGGTAGAGGTAGGGCTACTAGGTCAATGGGTAAATGCATATACAATTTTTGTAGATGTGCCCAATTCCTGTCCATAGTAGTTGTACTGTTTGCAGTCCCATCAACAAAGCATAAGAACAGTTGTTTCCCCACAATGTCACTAATAGAATAACTTGTCAGAATCTATTCTATTTTGTCCATCTAATAAGTGAGAAATAATGTCTTCATGTAGTTTTAATTTGATTTTTTCTTATTATGAGCATGGTTGAATATCTCTTCACATTTTAAGAGCTATATGCATCTCTTTTTCTGTGAAAAGTTTGTTCATATCTCTTGTCCAATTTTCTTTGGATTGGGTTTTTTTTCTTTGTTTTATAAATCTTTATATATTAGGGATATTAACACTCTTCTGTGGTTAATTTTCAAACATATTTTCTAGTTTTTATTTGTCATTTTTACTTTGCTTATGATGTTGTTTGGTGTGACAAAGTTTTAAAAATTTACATGTTGTTAAATTTGTCAAAATTTCCTTTTATTTCTTTAATTTTGAATTGTAATTAAGAAACTTTTCCTATAGTGGAATTTATCCATATTTTTTCTATACTCATATGGCTTTTATGTTTTATGTTATATGTTCATTAAAATATCTCAAGTATTTTTAGTTTATCTTGATATACTGGGAAAGGAGTAAATCCAGTTTGAATTTTTTTCCATTGACTATTAAATTATACCAACACTGCTTTTTAAAAAGTCCACTGTTCACCCACTGATTTGAGATGCCACTCAATTATAAACTAAATTTCCATACGCATTTGAGTCTACTTCTGGATTTACCGTTTTTTTTTTTTTTTTTTTTTTTTGCGGTACGCGGGCCTCTCGCTGTTGTGGCCTCTCCCGTTGCGGCCATGGCTCACGGGCCTAGCCGCTCTGCGGCATGTGGGATCCTCCCAGACCAGGGCACGAAACTGTTTTGATCTATCGATATTTTTTTCTATTTAAAAGTCAAGACTATGAATCATTATAATATGTTTTAATATGTGCTAGGGCTAGACTCATCTCCTTATCTTTTGTTTTCCCTGGGTTTTCCTGATCAATTTGGTTTTCTTTTCTTTCAAGTAATTTTATAATTAAGAATAGATATTTTACTCTCTAATAAATTTCAGGGTGGAAAATGTAATCCTAAACATTATATTTCTTGTCCTCCACAAATGGAATAAAAATCATTATTATTTTTACAAAGGAGTAAATATAGTTTGAAAATGTACACAAAAAACTGTTATGAAATTGACAGTAGAGTTAAAAAGCAATGTATTTGTATTTTAAAAAATCAAGATGGGACTTCCCTGGTGGCGTAGTGGATAAGAACTCCAAGCTCCCATTGCAGGGGGCCCAGGTTTGATCCCTGGTCAGAGAACTAGATCCCACTAAGAGTTTGCATGCCACAACTAAAGAGCCTGCGAGCTGCAACTAAGGAGCTCGCCTGCTGCATCTAAGACCCAGCACACCAAATAAATAAATAAATATTTTTAAAAATCAAGAAAGTAAAAATAAACATCTCTATAATGATGTATTGAGTGGAAAATAAATATCAAGAAAAGAAGCTGAAAACAGAGTGTACAGAAGTCAAGCAAATATACTATTACAATACTATGTATTTATTCACTCATAAGTTTATGATAAAAAACAGATTTTAGATTTAAGGAAAAAGCAAAATAATGAAAATGATACTGAAATATTAACAATAACTGTGCAATATATCAGTGAACTTTAAACAATAAGAGCAAGAAATCAATATAAATATCATCAAATGGAAATAAACAAAATATCTTAAAATAAAAAGAGAATTATTCTATATTGATGAAATTAGAGTAAGTAGTAAATAAATATAAAGAACTATGGCACTGAAACTGTATGCTTCAAATAAAATAGCAGCAAATTTCTGTCTTGTAAATTGTTTGAAATATAAGGAGAAAATGGCATAAACATGACAGATATTTTGATTATAAAAGTCATTCTGGAAGATAAAATAAGGACACACAGAAGTTGAAAAATTGGAAAGTGAGATCAAAAGACATATTAAACATTGTTCCCCCAAAAGCAAGACTATACTTCTTCTGAAGTACATATAGAGCATTCTCAAAATAGGCCATATACTCACACACAAATAAAATAATAATGAATTATAATTTATTATCATATACAATATTATAACATTGTCTGATTGTAGACAATTTGGCAATATGTGTCAAGCCATAAAAGCAGTCATATCTTTAGTACAATTCTCAATCAGGGAATATTTCCTAAGATTAAAACATGTCGGGAAACTTGGGGATCGTTATTGCACACTTTGCTGCATTTACATCCAGGTTGTTTTAGGAATTTAAGTGGAAGAGAGATCCTGGACAGTCACGCAGGAACTGGCTCAGAGGATAGTCTGTAGTTAGTGACAAACCACAGAAAGAGCTTGAGATCAGACAACGATGAGAGGAAGGTCATTGCCAAGACCCAACCCAAGGACGTGGTATGCAGAGTCCTAGGCGTAGAGGAGCCTTAGAATCAGCAGAATGGGCTGATTGCCTTCCTAGGGCTTTGTAGGTGGTAGTCATGAGCATGTGCTTTGGAGACAGGTTTGAATCCTGGCTACTCAGCTGTGTGACGCTGTGTAAACTTACTGTGTTTCAATGTTCTCTTTCTTAAAGTAGGGATAAAAATAGTGCTTGGAGTTACTGATAGGACTAATGAGATAATATACATCAGATAGGCCCAGCTCAGTGCCTGGCATATTCTGATCATGAACTATATCTTGGCTTTTATTTGTTGTGATATATCTGTTGAAGATCCTGGAGATCTGGTCCCAGCATATCACTAGCTAACTGCTGAGCTTGGACACATCAGTTAATCTCTCAGAGGGTTGGGCTAGTTTAGATGATCTCTTAGGTGCCTCCAGCTTTAAAGCTCTGTTTATGAGACAGTTCTGTGTAGCCTAGTGCCAAGGAGCTTAAACTACTGGAGTCAGATACACCTATAGGTATAAATCCCAGCTATGTCTATTTCTAGCAATGTGATCTGGGGCATAACATTTAACCTCTCTTGTGACTCAGTTTCTCATTTGTAAAATGGGGCCAACAAGAGTACCTACCTCGTAGAGTTGTTGTGAGGATTCCAGGAGATGGGGAATTCAAGGTGCACGGCAGAATGGCTGCCAAAGGTAAGGGTTCAAAAGACTGTAGCTACTGTTGTTGTGATTCTAACATGGTTAGAATCACGCTGTCACAGGTTGTTTTGGCGTTGGTAGGGATTTTAGAATTACAGTAAGCATTCCGATTTCAAATATTCTATCCATTGCCCACATGAAACTATAATTTGTGATGGAAATTCAGATATTTTACAGTTAAATTTCTACCTGCTAGGTAGGTTCAGAATTCTAAACAATCCTAATGTACTTTGAGTTTTGGCTCAGAAAATAAGGCTACTGTTCTTAGTGATCATTCACTGTACTGGAGGAGGGGTTGAAGGATGCTGAGCATCTGTGCAGGTCAAGTGTAATAATATCCTCTGGGAAATACTACAGAGTAAATGGAAATGGGCTCACTAATTAAAATTATCAGGTGGAATTCCCTTGCAGGGGGATCATGTATTTGGAATTAGGCAGTACTAGGGAAACTTGTTGGAACTGATATTAACAGCTAGTAGTATAGCACCATGTTCTTAGCACCAAGAGTCAGTGTTTTATGAGATGAGGTTACCTGTTTTAATACCTCATCTGCACTACACCAACATATTAGAATGAAAATAACTTCTATCCCACTCCTCTTACCTTTCCTCACCCTGTCCCATCTCTATGCACCCTATTTGGTGTTAGGGATCCCTAAAGAGCAAATCACACAGCTATTCCTGCTCTAAAAATAGATTTGAATGATGGTGAAAAAATTTGAAACAGGCATGGGTCTTGAAGAATTCTATTAGTGTTATTGATGTACCACATTATACAGTTTTAATGGGATCATTAGCCAAAGAAGAGAATAATAAAATTTTAAAGCTGGAACAAAGCTTAGAGGTAAACTAATCCAAATAATTTATTTCACAGATGGCAGAATTGAATCTAGGAGAGATGAAGTGATTTTCTCAAAAAGTCACACAGCGGCAGGGCTGGAGGTAGTACCCAGTCCTAGACTCCACACACATTGGTGTGGATGTCTGAAGATCTTAAGCTTTCTTACATTTCATGATGACGTCACGGTGTTCTGATTATTGAAGGTGGAAGGGATGTTTATGAAATTTATGAATTAACGAAATATATTGTGGACAAAAACTGTAGGAGCTCTCTTGTTATATACTCTTGCCATTATTAATGAGCCTTTTCAGGAAAAATATCTCAAAATTGTGCAGTGATGGATATCAGCCCTGAAGCTTAATATTGAAAAGCTCACCAGAGACTAAAACTGTAGGAACATTGCCACTACATCCCTTAATTTAATGCAAGGTTCTAAAATCTGACTTTTAGCTCCAATGAAAGATTAGATATCAGAGAAGGAAGCTGATAAAGTTGACTCACTGTAGGTGGTCCCAGAGAAGCAGGAGCGACTGTGGCTGCAACAATGGGAACAGGCATATGAGTGTTCAAAGTTTATGTATTGTCAGTGGGAGACAATGGGACCTAAAATAAAAATATTCAAAATGATAAAAATCATGGAACGTTCTGTTTATCTGCACTGATTTGCATTAATTTACAGATATAGTGGGAATGTTTTTATGGTTTTAGTCTCTGGCGAGTTTTTGGACACATAATTGAACCCAGGTCTGTCTGATTCTGGAGCTTGAGTTTTTACCTGCTACAGAATGTTGAGAAAAGTATAGAACAAGTGAAAGACAAAAGTAAAAATTGCCTATGGAGGCAAGACATCATCTAGAGCAGGGGTCCCCAACCCCGGGCCGCGGACTGGTAGTTCCTAACTGGACTGTTAGAAACCAGGCGGCACAGCAGGAGGTGAGTGGCGGGCGATGGAGAGAGGCTTCATCTGCGGCTCTCCCATCGCTGGCACTGTCGCCTGAACCCCTCCCTGCCCCCCGTCCGTGGAAAAATTGTCTTCCACGAAACCGGTCCCTGCTGCCAAAAAGGTTGGGGACGGCTGATCTAGGGAGAGCCGTTACTAATAATTTGGTAGATTTACTTCTTTGTTATTTTTTCCTTGCCTTAAATTATTTTGGGGGCTATATTTGCCTCTATCTTTATCCCCATCCTTATCCTTGAAACCACAGATAGGAATCAGGCTGGGGGATAGAGACAGGTGGTCTGTGGGTGTGTGTGTGTGTGAGAGGGTGGAAAGCAGGGGACCTGGGGGGGGTGACGGGAATCTCTGACAGCCTGTAATACTCTTTTGAAAGAGGTATCTTTCAGCTGTTGTGCAGACTATGGGGGAAAGATGTTAGAGAATGTCTTTCATGACGCACAGTAGGAATACATTTTACATCATGATGTGTTATGTATACACACACATGCTTGGATGCGTACACACACACACACATACAGCCAAAACACATGTTTCATGAAGCAGTACTTACCTTTAGTATGTGTGGCCTCTTTGATATTTTCTGTTCTTCTCTTTCTGATCCCATTTATTTTTTTAAATGCTGATCATGACTCACTAAACTGACTTCACATCTATGAAAAATGGGTCGAAACCCCTGAGTTAGGGGAAGCAGAGAAGCCTGAGTGGTCAGGTGCAAAGAGGGTGGTCCAGGTGCCCTCCTTTGTTTCTTTCCTGAATGACGAGGGGACCAACCCTGCTCCAAACAGATGTCCTAGCTACCAGAGCCAGGCTACATTTCTGACCTCATGAGATCTTATGGTATGCTCAGCTTTGTTCTTTACTTTCCCCACTTTGAATGGAATGGAGTTTTGGCTAGGAGAAATAAACACAGGAGTATTTTGGAAAAGACAGGCAGAGTAATATTGGGAAAATATTATTATAAGTTAATATTCTGGTACTGTGTTTGTCTATGTGCCAGGATGTCCGGAAGTGAACGGTAACCCCCAGAATGGGACTGTAATGTTGCGTCTCGAGGGCGAGTTCTACTCCATCGGCCTAGGCAGGCTTAGCCTCTGTGGGGCTTCAGCTGGAGTATTTACCCGTGTACAGCACGCAGCGCGAAGGGAAAAGGGCAGGGTTCAGAATGGCATATATAGTATAAACTAAACTAAATATTTATATTAATTATTCTTCTATCTGTTTAACTGTCTCAATACCTAGAAAGAACAACTCCAAATGTAAAAAAATGGCACTCTTTGTTTGACCGAATTATGTGAAATATTTCTTTTCTTCCTGATAATATTCAGCATTTTTCCAACTTTAAAAAATTCCGCATGTGTGACTTTTTATAGTCAAACACAAACAATGAAGGTTGCTTTTCCTAGTGACTTTTTAGATGTTAGTGCTTCACTGCTCTTACGGTTTATGATATGAGGAAATCCTCATGGTTAACCTTAAAAGTCTTTTAATTTCTCTGAAAGCCTACGTTGGTAACAGGTTGAAGGTACATTTGCAAAAGATAGTCTCATTACCAAAGGATCTTGCTGCCATGGTGCATCCACTGTCCCAGGGGTCTGTGCGTAAGCCTGTGAAACAGTGTGATTTTGATGGTCTCTCGGCGATTAGACAACATTATCACTATTTCTCTCCTTATTCTAGGAGCGAGCACCAGGAAGGTTCTCTTTTGTAACTTGAATCTACACGATTACAAGTACATGTAATCAAGAATATTCCCATTACAGAGCAGCCATCCCCCAAAACTCCTACCAGCAATACTAACCCTTTGTTGGCTATTCCCTTTACTGCTTCCTTTAAAGACCTTGGAAATTCATGTTTTTCACTGTAATTAAATAACGGAGATGTTTCCTGTGATAAAAAAAGAAAAGCAGATAGTATAAATTGTTTTGAAAACATAAAATAGGACAGTGTTAGAGGCACATCATATAAAAACGTAAATCTCTGGAAGCTTCCAGAAATATTATCTGTGAAATATTGATTTGGGTCCTGGATGGTGTTTGGTGAGAGAAAGGAGGGGGGCAGAAAGAGTTGTATGTTCAGGAAAGGACTTGGTGATACCACCCCAGCAATAAGGGCTAATGCATATGCAGCAAGAGGAAATCAGTTTCATGAAATCCACATTTTTACCCTTTTGTAACTCCAAGGTTGTCTCACATTTCAGGTCAGATTCTCTGGGAGACAGACTCTGAAGCAGAGGTTTATTTGCAGGGGGTTTGCTGGGAAGTTCTCTAGGGAGCCACTCCTGGAGTGCGTAGAAGCGGGACTGGGCAAAGGGAGATGCTGAACAGTGACGGGGTTGTAACAGAACCTTGGCTGAACCTGGAGGGAGCCATGGAGCTGGGATGGCTCTTCAGAGGCTCCCCCTACCCCCCCACATAGAGATAGACTTTTGTATCCCTGAATCAACCGGTCATTGCCCGGGGACTGTCCCAGGGAGGGGGGTCACAGCCTAGGGCAAGTCAGCCTCCTTTGGCTGAAGGCAGAGTCGAGGGCAGGACCCAGCTGCGGAAGGAGCAACGTCGGGGATTCTGTGCACACAGCATCCACTACTGTCCCCCACTATGAGGCTCAGCTCGACTTCCTTCCCAGTAAGTTCACTCCACTTGGGAAGAGCACCTCCAGGTTTCTGGTAGGTCTCTTGCCCTGGAGAAGCCACCAGAGAAACGTTAGTGGGACCAAGTACAGCCTCGTCAATGCAGCTGGAGTGAAGGCCCAACTGACACTCATCATTTCCCTCCACTACAACCTGTTCCAGATCCATTCATCCTGGGCTGGCCACTCAGCTGGGCTTAGAGGCTTATTGGTGAGATGACCCAGACCATCACACTTGAGGGAATCTCAGCTCCTGATCACCAAGTCCCTCTCAGGCCACCATTGCTGCATTTATCTATTTACTCTTAAAACTGGGTAGAGGAGTTCTCAGAGACACCCTGAGACGCATGGACACCAAGATTTCTCCCTCTCTGTCCCCACCTGTAAGAGCAGCCCTATCTCCTCTTGATAATGCAGGTCAATTACTTCTGCAGCAGAGTAAATCCTGCCCTGACTGCAGATTTCTGGGCATGTGGAATCAGAAGTAGCTGGGCAACAGCTATCACTTAAATGTAAAAAAAATTAAATAAACTCTTTTGAGGTCTAATTTACATAGAATTAAATGCACATGTATTAAGGATACAGCTTGATGAGTTTTGACTCATCACTACCACAGTCAAGAGATCGAATACTTCATGCCAGAACGTTCCCTCATATCCATTTGATTTCAATTACTGCCCTCCCACCCCCAACTAGGAAACTACTGATTTTCTTTCTGTCATTATATGTCTACAGGTAAGGTTTGCCTTTTCTAGAACTTAATGTAAATGGAATATATAATGCATACTCTTTGGTGTCTGACTTCTTTTGCTCAGCAGAGCATTTTTAAGAGCCTCCATGTTGCTGCATGTTCTAGTGTGTTCTTCTTTGCTGCTGAGAAGTATCTCACTGTAAGGATAAACCATATGTTCAACCATTTACCTGCTGATTGATATTTGGTTGTTTTTAGTTTGTCCTATGATAAATAAAGCTGCTGTAGACACTTGTGTACAAGTTTTTGTGTGGACATAGGTCTTCATTTTCTTGGGTATATATCTAGAAGTGGAATTGCTGAGTCATACAATAAGCATGTATTCAACTTCATAAGAAACTGTCACACTGTTTCCTGAGATGGTTGTTCCATTTTATAACCCCAGCAGAAATGTTGGAGAGTCCCTGTGACTCCACTTTTTTTTTCCCAGATTCTTAAGGTAGAAGCTTAGATAATTGATTCTACACGTTTCCTTTCTAAATATAAGCCTTTAAGACTGTATATTCCAAAAAAAAAAAAAAAAAAAAAAAAAAGACTGTATATTCCTCTCTTAAGGTTGCTTTGGCTGCATGCAACAATTTTGATAGGCTGACGTTCATTGTTCTTTAATTAAAATATTTAAAATGTCCTTTGTGAGTTCGTCTTTGATCTGCACATAATTTAACAGTGTGTAGTTTAATTTCAAATATTTGTAGATTTTCCAGGCATTTCTCTGTTATTGATTTCCAAATTAATTCTGTTATGGCCAGAGAACACATTCTGTATGATTTCAATTCTTTGAAAGTTACCGCGGCTTATGTTATGGAGCAGTATATGAGTATATGCTCTGTCTCTATGGGTGAATATTCATGTGCACTTACAAAGAATGTATATTCTGCTTTTGTGGCATGCAGTGTCCTATAAAAGTCAATTACATTAAAATAGTTACTTTGCAGAGCAGAATTTAATCCATCTTGAGCAAGGAGAGCAGCACTTCTCTTAGTTCAGAGGGGTCATGGAATCTGGGAATTCAAGATCTCCAAAGGCATCCATCAATCTGTGTTCTCCTGTCAAGCCTCAGGGTCTCTCTCCCTCCCAATCAGAGTCCTGAACTCGGCACAGCACTTTCTGGAGTGGAGAATTCAATCTTCCTGGAGCTTTACTCCACCTGTAACTCAGTCCCGGGTCTGATCCTCAGCTTTCTCCACCATTTAGATGCGGGAGATGTGAGTCTCTTTATGTGCCAGGAAGGAGGCACCTTGGCCGTAATCAGCAGCTGTATTTCTTTGTCTTTCTCCAATGCATCCACAACAGTCAGCAATAGCCATCTGATTCCATAATCCTTGTAATTACTGTTTCCCTTAAAACACTCTAATGCCCGAGACACTGCACCCATCAGCGCATTCCCTTCCATTTGTATCCCATTTCATTCACCCCCAGTTACGGTTTTAACAACCCCCCAGTGACAGCGTCCAGAGATGATTGGTACTCTGTCTATTGCCATCCAGTGGGTGGTCTGGCTCCCAAATTCCCACTTTAGAGTCTGCAAGCAAACAGGTTTGGACAAGAAGAGAGGTTGCGTCGTGAGGCAGCTGCAACCAAGGCTTTGGCTGATCCCACAGGAGATGCTGGGATGGCCTCCTGCAACTGTCCCCCGTTGAGGTCCGTGAACCCCACACTGGAAGTGGGCTGCCCGTAGGGAGGGTATATATTGGGCACGTCGGCTTCCTTTGGCTAAAGGCAATGCCGAGAGGGGGACTCAGCCGTGGGCCCACACTCCTCTCTGCTGAGGCCATAGACACAGTGATCCTGAAGGGGGAGGATGGTACATCAGAACATCCGCTACACCATTACTAACAAATCATTCCTGCATGTTGTCTACGCTTCAGAGAGGTCATGGATGATTTCCTGCTCCTTTTCTTTTCCTCTTACAATATGACCGGTAAAAAAAAGAACACAGAACATAGAGCCATGGTTTCTGCAGCTCTACCTGCAATTCCAGGTGGTTTGTTAAAGGTGAAGATTCAGTTTCCTCTTTACCTCACTCCCAGTTCTCCATCCATAAGACCACTGACTTGATCTCTACCACCCCCCAGTGATCTCTGAAACTCGGCAAGAAGGGCTGCCCTGTCCGACAGAGCAGGTTTTACTTGCAGAAGTGCACCTGGGCTTCAAGTTAAGCAAAGGCCAAGACAGATCCAGAAGTATCTTTCTTTTTGTGGATGTTCTTTTCTAGATAACCTAACTTCTACCAGTTATGGCCGGCACGTTTCCTATAGGTTTGAAGACAGTAATTCTTGGCTTCGATGATGGAAGTGGGAAGAAAGAGAGAGAGAGAGAAAAAAAAAGGAAGCAAAGAAAGATGGGTTTGGTGTGAAATCAGCTCAGGTGGAGAAGTGGTGAGGTGTGAAGATAGCAGAAGCCGTGGCTTCACACCAGAGTCGCCATGAGAGAGCATTGGTATCATATCGGTAATCAGTGAGTCAGGATGGAGGTACAGGGCAACAAAGACCCTTAGAAATCAGGCCACGAAGAACAAGAAGAGTACAGAGTTGCCCCTTTCTGGGCTAAATGTGGCGGAAACAGATCTGAGCACCAGCCTCCAGGCCGTTCTCAGCTTCCCCAGGCTCTAGCTGGAAAAGGAGCTGTATTTACTGATCTACAAAGACGGGCAGGATGTTACTTATGAAGACAGCGTCTCAGAGAGAATGAGAAGGGCTATGAAAAAATAGCAGGTACCTTCATGTTCATTGCAAACTGTGCTAGAAAGAATCTACCTTGATCGTAATATGGTTGGAGCACGGCCCAATTCCCATCTTCCTTTCCGAAGTACTTACTAGAAAAATTAGCAGGCATGGCTTGGCAGCGCGGGCCACACAATCTGAGAGTAGGACAGGGGTGTGCCCTGGGGAATTGGGAGAGCGAGAGTAAAACAAGCAAAACAGGAAATAAGTCTTTATGTCAGACTATGAGGCTTCATGTTTGTGCCAACTCTGATAAATCAGGAAACACTGAGAAAGATGTGAGGTTTAGTAAGAGACTAACATGTATTAGCGATGCTTTCTGTATCAATTATCTACCCCTACCTAACAAGTCACCCCAAAGCTTAGGGCTTAAAAAAATACAACCAGATTATTTTCTCATGGTTCTGTGCTCAGCTGAGTGGCTCTTCTGCTGGCCTCACCTGGGCCACGCATGTGGCTGCTGTCTTTGAGTGGTGTGACCGAGCTATCAGCCCACTCACGGGCTGTCACTTTGGCTTGGCTTCCCTCTACAGGGTCATCATCTCAAAGAGGCTAGTCTGGGCTTCTTCCTGCCATGACCTCAGGTTCCAAGAGGGTGACGGTAGAAGCTGCAAGGTGTTTTGTGACCCAAGCTTAGAAATGCCACAGTGTCACTTCTGGTGCATTGTATTGATCAAAGCAAGTCACACATCCAACACAGATTCAAAGGCTGCAGATGAATTCCACCTCATGGTGGGAGAAATGGGCAAACCACACTGCAAAGGGCATGGCTTCTGAGAGGAGCAGAATGTTTGTGGCCACCTTTGAAAATAATCTGCCACTTTTCTAAGGCTGGTGAGGGCACGAGGAGGTCTTCAGTAGGAGAATGACAACACACATCCTGGGTATTAAGTAGTCCTGCCCCATTTGCCTTTTAACCCAGTTTGCAAAGACAACTGTGAAGTTTTCCTTTGGAGGGACGGAAAGGGTTACCTGAGCACCCTTATAAATACCTATCACTACATAGCGACAAGAGCCAGTGGCTCCATCACTGTAGTTTAAATAGTTTAATGAATTTCCTATATGGCTCATCTACAGCTGTTTTGGTGATTTTGAAATGAAGTTAATGATACCAGAACGACTTTCCAATACTTGCTCTGCTAAACATGCGACCGTAATAAATTTCACCATCTGATTAAATTAAAAATGGAAACGAGCTTTAATATGGTTTATCACTTTTATGTGAAAAACTAAATCAAATAAGTGAAGTCCAAAAACATTCCAAATGGAAATGATTGGGCCACAGGAAATATGGGCCACTTTGTGAGAATTTGATCATTCAGTAATAGAAAAGTAATGGGATGAAAACTAAAGTTTTCTGCACACCTACTATGCGCCAGGCATGTAGCACACATTCACTCATTCATGGCCTCCAATAACTCTTAAGTACTATGTAATATCATCACCCTTTTTACAGATGAGAAATCTGAGGTTCAGCAAGGTCAATGACTTGCCAAAAGACCTCACCTAGTTCAAAGGCTGGGATTCAGCCTGTATCCTTATTGTCCTAGGTCCTTTCCCATATTTATTGAAATTGATACATATTTTATAAATGTATTAAAATTATGTACACTGTAGCTTAAACAAATCTATAATCATATCATAAGCATTTGAAAGCTGCAATGCAGCTTCATAATTATCCTCTTTAATGGCTGCCTAATATTTTAATATTTCTGTGATATGCTGGACCATAATTTAATTCACCCTTCTCCTGATGTAGATATCTAGGTTGCTTACCTTAGGACTCAGAATCATGAACTAGATGAAATTTGGCTCACAAAAACTTCTGGGGATGGTTGGAATTCTTTTTCTGGACAAAACGTTGTGTTTATGATTCACCTTGGCCTTGCCAATTATTGTGTGTGCGTGTGTGGTCCTTTTCCTTGAAATGGTATTTATTAATAAGATTAGACCTGCTTAGATAATTACAGGAGATTAAGTACATGAAATTATGCACGTACTCATGTGCCTAATATTTCTACTCATTGCTCCAAAACAGCTCCTGCTTATTTCAGCAACCGTTCCTTGCTCAGAACAAACCTGTTCACACTTTCAGACTCACCAGGAGGTTGAGGTTGCCACGTCCCAAAACGGGACTGGGAGAGATCAGGATGCACGTCCCGGCTCTGACCAGTAGATGTCTCTATTGCATTCACCCTCTATTTACAGGTTCCTCCTGAATGGGAAGGCTTAGGAGCAAAACTGATGGTGGGAGGGTTGTTCCTTTTGTCACCTTCTACCAGGCTCCACCTCCACTCTCATTTCCCCTGCCGTAGTTTCCTGATTCCCGGCAGAAAGGTGATGAAAACAGGAGTGTCCTTTGAGTTTAAACACTACTTTACCAAACATGTTTGCAAAATGGGACTAGTAACTGAAAGCAATCTCTACAGAGCCGAAGACTTTTTCTCCTTAAATAGCATCATACTCTGAACTAAAAGCTGTATTACTGAGTCATAACAATTAATTACACTCGGAGGTGGTGAGAAGACAGGATTTAACGCTCTAATGCAATTTGAATTTAGGCCGTTATCTCATCCCGCTGCTATTTAAAACAAAATCACTTTTCCACGGAAGCATCTGCAACCAAGGATGATTTCAAAGCTCAAGTCGGAAGACGTCCCTGGCAACTGAATAGTCCTGTTTTAGCTTCCTGAGAGGTTTAATATGCACATTTGGATTTTCTAGATTTTTGTAATGAAGTGCATCCCTTTTTGCTTTGGGATTTTATAAAAAGAGAATTAGGAGGCTGGGAAGGTCTATTATTGTCAGCAGGAATTTTCTAGGTGTGGGAAGTGTGCATGAAGAGTTATTGGAAAAGTAAAAATATCATCTCAAAACAGAGACCACATGACCAAGCATCTGAGATGTATTTCCATGTAGGGCTGACATACCAACCCCTCATCAGAGGGGATTTTCTGGTAGGCCCAGAGCAGGTAGCAGGGGCTGGGGAAGTAGCTGAGAAAGTCTTGGTGGTTTTTCGGCAGGAATGGGAAGGGTCCCGTGGTCATCAGGGGAGATAGAGACCGGCCTCTCAGAAGCATCTCTGTGGCTTTGCTGGAGGCTCCTAGGGCATTGAGGGTCTGGACCTGCCTGGGTGGGTGGGACCAACCAGCAACTGTCTGGTTTGGAAGGAGCCATCCGGAGCCCTGGAAAAGAGCCCTGGATAGGCACTGCCACTATGTGACTCTCCTCTGGGTGACTCTGTGCTCCCCAAGCCTTGGGAGATGCGGGTTTCTGTCCCTCGGAGAGTTCTGGGAGGGTCTGGTGAGCTGAGTGCTCTGATATCTGGAAATCACTCTACCTGTGCATGACCATGGGCAGATCCTTCCAGACGTGGGGTGTTGATTTTCATAGTGCCCGAGTAGCTCAGGACCCAGGCTGTGCACACGCAGTGTGGTATGCCCTGGGGACCCTTCCCCCGCCGGTCCCCGCCGCTCCGTGGGCCCCATCTCTCAGGAGCCTTGGGCTCCCCACACAGATGGCGTGGTCCTCCCCCTCTATCTGTTCCGTCTGTCCCTGAGCCTTTCCCACCACTTCTCCTCTCACTCTCCTCGTCAGCCTCCAGAATCGGCTTAGCCTCCCCATCCTGCCAAGCTCCCCCAGCCTCCAGCCCCAGAACGTTGTCCTTTTCCCACGGTGTTTCCATGGTCAGAGCAGTTAGAGGAGCAGGCTAAGAGCCCCAGCCTCCAAGTCATCTCGAAGCCACTCACTGGCTGTGTGACTTGAATGGTCACCTAGACTCCGCAAGCCTCATTTGTGTCATCCAAATGATGGGAATGTTCATACTCACCTTGGCCAGCTGTCAAGAGGGTGGGAGGAGCTGGGCTTCTTTAGGAAAGGTAGTTATTTCACAGTGGCCCACACCACCCTCCATGCCTGGGAGCCCAGGGTGGCCCTTGGCTTATCTTTGGGTTCACAGAGCTCCCTGAGGCACCTGGCAGATCTCAGGGTGGATGGAGGATGGGGGATCTTGTGCTGCCTTCCTCACCCAGGTGTAGGAGCCCCAGTCCTCTGGCCCGCATGTCATCCCTCACCTGGTCCATCTTCCCCTCTTACCCCAGACATCCCTGGGCCCCCCCTCAGAGAAGCTCTCCTCTCCCGTTCTTCACCCATCACCCCTGTTTTATTTTCTTGCCAAGATTTCTCACCACCTGACCTAGCGCCCTTTCAGGTGTTTCCTCTGTCACTGACTGTCTCCGCCAAGTAGAACGAAGCTCAGGAGAGGAGGAACATTCTCTTGTTTTCTGTTCTGTGCCACTATATCCTCAGAATCCAGCACAGGGGCTGGAGCTTAATAGATGCTCAGTTAACGCCAGTGGAAGGAAGGAATGGAATTCCGGGGCAGCACAGTGCCCGTCAAGACCCAGGCGATTCAGAGATCCCTGTTGACAGGATCACTGAGACCCCAGAGGGCTATGGGCTCTGGCTTCAGGAAGCCCCCCCCCACCTCCAGGCTCTTCCCTCTCCCAGACCCCATCCCACCCGGGGCTCCCCGGGGGAGCAGGGCCGCCGGTTCTGGCCTCCGCACTCTCCCCTCGCCGGGATTCGGGGTCCCCCGCGGCCGGGATGCGGGCTCCCGGGCGGGCGGGGGCCGGCCCCGGGCATGCTCAGAGCGCGCAGGTCCGGGCGGCGGCGGCGGGGGAGGAGGAGGGAGCGGTCGCCGCCGCCGCCGCCGCCGCCGTGCGCTCGTGGGCCCGGGCGGAGCTGCGCAGTCCTCTCGCAGCTGCGCCAGGACAGGCGGCTCGCGGCCGTGCCCACAAGTTGCCGGCAGCCGAGCGCCGCGCCGCCTCCTCCCGCTCGCGGCCCCCCAGCGCCCACCCCGCGGCGGTCGCCGGCCTCTGGACGCACATCCCGCGGACGCCCACCCCAGATGTGAAGCGGCACCGCAGCCCCTCGCCCCCCGGCGCCATCGATAGAGTCTCGCCAGCTCTCCTCCGCCAGACCCCGCGGCTGGAAGATGTGGCAGCCGGCCACGGAGCGCCTGCAGGTAAGGGGCACCGGGTGACCGGGGGCCAGCCTGGAGGAGAAGGTGCTCGCACCGGAGGAGTAGAGGTGGCGCGTCTGACCACCGCCAAGGATTTGCCCAAAGCGATCGTGTGTGAACGCAAGGATTAGAACCTGATGCTGTGGGCTTAACCCAGCGCCGGGCACCCGGCCGGGGTGAGGGGGGTGATGAAATTGACGAACGCATTGCTTCGGGCGGCGTAACTTTTGCCTTGGGGGTTAGCTGCTTATAGGTATATATAACGTTGGGCTTTCTGACCAGCAATTTTAGATTGCATTCCACTGACACAATTTACTGGTCTGAGGTTAGGAATTTTGCATCCAGATTTTTTTTTTTTCTCCTTTTTGTCTCCAGGAAAGACAGAACAAATGATTTGAGAAAGCATTCGTTTGCCAATATAATTTGGAAATATCAAGCTTGGTTTGGCTTGGTCATGGTATGCTGCTTATTCTATTTTATTTTCTCCTATTGGTTGGAGCTCTCCCGTCGTCTCCCCTGAACCCAAGCTCCCCTGCATATTTGAAAATCAAAAGTTAAATTCAGCCAGGAATAGTTATGCCCTGGGTCACCCCATCAAAAGTTTTTCATTGCTGTCTACTGAAATGCCACACTGCTTTTACTTTGGATTCTGAAGCCAGGGAGATGGGAAGGCGGTCAAAGTGAGAAAGAGGGGCGTTTTCAGAGAGGAGCTCATTCAGTGACACTCGGGACCCCAAAATCACCCTGACCGCAAGGTTTGATTGACTGCCTTTGCTGGAAAATATTCTCAGGAGGAAGGGCAGCTACTCTGCCAGATAAAATCCACTGACTCCTGCAGTTAAACTTTTGGCAGGCTGAGAGCCACACTGTTTCATAGTAAACTTTGAAGAAGTGTTTAAGTGGTAAAATACAGCACCGTTGGAAGCTGAATGCATCTGAAGACTTAGGACAGTGGAGGCCAGGAGCCTTCACTGGCTTTGGAGGTTTCTCAATGAAAATTCAGAGGGCCAAACACAGACTGTCTCTCAGATGCTAGGAGAGTCTAACCTTTGCCTGTGAGTTCTCATACTGAGGATTAACCTGCAGAGGGCATTGCTTTTAGCAGAAATAGATGCCTCACAACCCCTTTCCAAGCCCCCCTGGGCCTGCAGTCTGGGGGGAGTGAGGTCACAGTAAGAGCTTGAGACACCAGGCCAATCCCCTAGGGTCTCAAACAGACTGAACAAGAAAAGAGATCTTTAGCCTTGAAGATAGGGAGGTGGGTGACCAGCCTCCTGACTCTCTCCTTCTCTTATTAAGAGAGTCAATATTGGGCTCTGAATGATTGGCCAAAGGTGATGTAAATGTATTTCGCCACTGGCATCAGTTACCAGTTGTAAGTGTGCATTTTTCCTGCAGTTCAGGGTGCTGAATTTATTCTAAAGGAAGGAGTGACTGAGTGGGGGTGGAGGGCTTCCCATCCAAGCGAGGAGAGAAGCTCTTGGAGGTCCTTAGAGAGATGAGGTCAGAATTCCTGGGGGTGGCTTTTATGGCCTGGGGATCCGTGCCTCTGCAGAGTTTGTAGCTTTTTGTCTCTGGAAGTTATTTCTACCGGCCTGTTTCATGTAGGGACTCCTGTGTGCTCCAGAGCACGTGACCCTTGGCAAGAGCTAGCTCTGGCTTGCGTTCCGCATGGCGATCGTTCCTCGCTAGAAATGTCCTGGCTCTTCTGTGAAATGTACACATGTGCATTTGGCATGAGCCTGGTGTATTACAGTGTGCATTTGCAATGCTTTTGTTTCATTTTGAAGTGTCAGATTGAAAGAGCAGGGCTTTTTGGCTTTTGAAAGCTCAAGTAAACATGCCTAGTCACTGACTAAGATCAAGTCACCCTTGGAAGATACTTATCGACACAGGGCTTAACTTCATGCTGCCCTAATTTAAATTAGCAGCCAGACCTGGTTCTCTTTTAAAAAGTATATCTCAAGCCTTGCAGTTATAAAAGTGAGCCACATGGAGAAAAATCTTCGTATTCATGTCTTCTTCCCCAATAGCAGCTTGGCTCTTCTTTACAACACGCTTTGTATGTTTTTATTTTTTGCTTCTGGGGAAGGGAGCTGTTGAGGGTGACGTGGTGAGTGAGTTGCTTGTAATGCTACTTTGTTTACATTCCTTGTGGTTATTTTTGTCACTTGGGCTCTGTTTGCCGTCTGCGATTTTTTCTTCCCTTTTTTGCCCTCAAGGCACCACTGTATAGGAACATTGGTTTCCGATTCCTCAGTGAATGGGATACTTCACATGCCCAGATGTTGTGGCCATGGAAATGGCAATGGAAAGCGCGTTCGATGGGGAAATAATGATGAATCCCAGTCTGTAACGGAGTCAAAGCCCCACCCTCCTTACACAAATCTGTTTAACTTTCTCATACCACCTCATTACTTTTTTTCCTCATTCATTTTTAATGCAAACATTCTAACTTAGATGAGCTTGAGAGAAGAGAATGCTTCAAGGAAGTGTTCCCGGAGCTTCCTAACAGGACTATGGAGTCAATTTCTTGTACAAATACCTAGAAACAAAAGAGGTGAGGGAAGAAAAGGCCATCTTTCCTTAACTGACTTTATTAGGTCCTCTTAGACGATGCCGTTCTAAAGGTCTGTGGCCCAGGGAGGGAGTGTGGCTGAACTTTGTTTAGGCTGGACAGTCATCCTCTAATTAATGTGAGCCCAGTATCCAGCTCTCTTGTCAGGAAATGGCATCTTTGGTCAGGGTGGATTATCGTTATCAAACCCCACTTCTTTGCCAAACGAACGAATGCTGATCCTTTCTGATCTGAGCCTTTGCTGTTTGACCCAAATCCAGTACAGGCAAAGTGACCTGTTGCCCCGAGCAGGGCTGAGCTGGGGAATTTCTCATTCAGTCACACAGACTGCGGCAAGTTCCCCTGCTCCCCTGAATGTTAAAACTTCTGTTACATCGCACTCGAGCCCTTGCTGGGAGCTTCTGCCATTAAAAATATAATAGGATCAAAGGGGATGTGAAGATTTAAATGACCACCCCAGCTTTTAAAGTGGAATAAATATGAATTCTTCCCTTTTTACCTTCTCCTTTGCACAGCAGACTTTTTTCCTTAGATGGACTCGGGAGAGTTATAAATTTTTTAAGAAGCAGATTTGAAACAGGCTTTTTTTCAGAAAAGTGAAAGGGGACTTTCCAGTAAAAAGGGCTAAGTATTGGTTTTTCAATATAGAGATGAGATTACTTCTGGCCTCGATGTTTTACAATTTGCATGGGCTGCCTGACGGTCTTCAGCGTTGGGCCGGGCAGAGGCGTTAGAAGTGACAGACTCATCCACTCAGGAGCGTGGGCTCAGCCACAAGGAGCGCGCGTTTCCCCAGAGCGTCTGTCTTCAGGTTGCTACCAGATACATTTTTTTGGAAGCCTGGAAAGGTGGAGGCCAGGAGAAAGATGGCTGGAGACTGAGTTTGGAACAAAGGAGATCAACGCATCCTTGCCTGTCGTGTAGTTATTACAAGGATGGGATGGAGAGTGGTAGTAGAAAGGTATGGAAAAAGGTTCTAGCAAATTCTAATTGTGGAGTAGATCTATGTGTGATCATCTTCTCATGAGGCATTCTATAAAGGTCCTAGTAATTTGCCTGTTTTTCCTGAAATTAAAATGTCTTCATGGCAGATCCAGAAAATACAGAACTTTTATCGATAAAGCTGGCTTTTGGCTTCTCAGCCTGGACCGTGTTTCCCCCTCACCATTTTTTATTTTTTTTTCCATTCACATTTTGGTCCATGGCTGTACCTTAGAACCTCCAGAGGGTGAAATGAGGAAGGGTAGGGAGGAAACCAGATCCTGAAGAACCTTTCTTTTAGTTTCTTGTTAAACGTTTGGCTGATAAAAAGGTTTACATTTGTGACTAAATACTATTGGGTTGGCCAAAAAGTTCATTGGGTTTTAAGTAAAAATAAAAGACATTTTCCATTTTCACCAAGAACCTTCTCGAGCAACGTATTCATTAACCGAACGAACTTTTTGGCCAGCCCAATAGTTGGAGATTTGAGGAGGTAAGAGCACTTCTCCCCCAGGACCATCTTGCCCTTTCTCTGCCTTGTCACATCGGGCGGATCTTGCCTTGGCCTGGAGCGTCGATTGTTCGTGACTTATTTCTCTATCATTATCCACTTCCACTTTTCCCCTGAGAAGGGAGACGGAAGAACCTTCTAAAAGATCAGCTGGAGACCATTAGACTGGGCCCATCAGGCAGAGAGGAAACCTTGGCAAATCTGACACTTTTGCTGGCAGACCAAATTGACAGGAGGAAAACAGAGCGAGGCAGATCATGACAACACCAGCTTTTATGGAGCACGCGCTGTGTGCGTGGCGCGACGCTAAGGGGTTTTATTTGAATTCTCTAAGCTCGTTTACCTTCCATAACCACTTTTATCCCCATGTTATAGATAAAGAAACTGAAAGCCAGAGAGTTTAAATGATCTGGCCAGGGTTGGGCAGCCAGACATGAACTGAGCTGGAATTCGAAGCAGGAGGTTTGCCCCGGATCTCCATCACCGCTTTTCTGTTATTTAGAAGGATGAGACAGCAGGATGAAGTACACCTGCGGGTGCTGTTGTTATTAATAAATAGAATGGCAACGGTGGTGGCCTCACCGGCTCTGAGAGGCTACTTTCATATCTCTTGTTGAAGCCGTGTGGTTGCCTGCGTGGACCAAGGGCTACCTTCTTTTTGGTGGCCCACATCTCTGGGGGAAGTAAACTGCTGCGTCGTCCTCAAGCTGAAATTCCCAGGTGCCATTTAAGAGTCTCTTAAGCTGGAGCACATGGCATTTATCCAAACTAGAGACCTTGAAACTGCAATAAAGCCTGATCACGTCTGCAGTCGCTCCCCATTTAGGCCAAAAGTGGGAGGAAGGGAGGGAGGGGATCGGAGAGTTCAAGAGCAATTGCTTAGAAATGAGCAATAGCTGCTCTTACAGACACACAGGTTTCTCACTAAATCGATCCTACGTTTTGCTGTTCTTTTCAGCCCTCATAGTTGAGTAAGCACAAAGCATTGGGCCCTATCCTTCCTAAAGAAAACTTGGACTGATTAATTTGAGGTCTCGCAGAAGTAAAATGCTATCTTATATCATTGGGTCTTTCCTGGAGTTTTGACAAACTAGAGACCTTAAAAGCTGGCAAAAACCCCGGTCACTTCTGCAGTCGTTCCCCATTTAGACCAAAACTGCGGGGGGGAAGGGAGGGAGGAGGTCGGAGAGTTCAAGAGCAAAATCTCTACTAAGTGACTTGCAAAATGCTAGTCTTGGGGAAAAAACCTCTCTGTCCCTTGGTTACCCGTTGCCTAATGTTGACTGTCCTGGGTTATCTTGGAGCATTAGGCAACGTTTTGCATTTTGTTTGATGTTCCAGATTCTCTCTCTCTTCCCGCCTTCCCTCGCACTGACTCCATTCCACCGTATGAATTTGTCCCGTAAATTGGATCCTGGAGCAGCTGACACTGGACAGCCCCACGGCTATTGGCCATCAGGCTCCCTTGCACAGGGCTATTTTGACTCCTCGAATTAGCCGCAGTTTAGGGACTCGTCAGTGGTCAGCAAATAAAACCAGTCCAGAAGCACTCAATGGCTGCAGTGTGCTTTGCTCAGCCACCTTTGGGCACAAATCTAAATGGAGGCTTTATCTAAGGAGAGCAAGAAGAAATATGCGAGATATTTGTCCAAAGACCTCCTTAGAGTTTCGTAGAATTCGTTGCTATCATTTTATGTCAACTTAACAAAAAAAAAAGTTGTGATCCCAATTTAGCTGCTGTCCAGTGATAGAGCATCAGAATATTCACCAGGTCCAAACCCCCAGGGCGAGAACTGGAAGAGGATGGTGTCAAGGATAAAGCACAGACTTGCTTTGTGCCTTTGGCATATTTCAATGCTACCAAAGTCACAGTAGGCTCTCTCACTTAGTACTGATGCCACTTGGTATTTGCCGAGTTACTCCTTCCCATGTAAGACAGCCCAGGCCTCCTCCCTTCCTGTGTTGTGACTGAGGTCTTAATTTGATAAGGGAGGTTTCAGTAGTGAGAAAAATACCACCATCTTCTACTCTTTGAAGCTTATGTAGTAGTTGGATCTTTTATTACTTGCACCCTTGGCTTTCCTAACTGACATGGCTACAAAGGGACCAAGAGTCAGATTCAGAGCCTGGTCTCTATGTCTTACTCATTGTTATGGGTTGAGCTGTTCCCCCACCTCCGCCCCCCCCCCCCCGCCCGCCTCACACACAGATATGTTGAAATCCTAACCCTGGGACCTGTGAGTGTAGCCTTATTTGGAAATCGGGTCTGTGCAGATGTAATTGAGTGAAGGCGATGTCATACTGGATTAGGGTGAGCCCTAAACTCAATGACTAATGTCCTTATAAGGAGAGATTTGAAGACACAGAGGAGACACGGGGAAGAGGGCCATGCGAAGACGGAGACAGAGAGTGGAGTTATGCTACCACAAGCCAAGGAAAGCCAAGCACGGCTGGCAACCACCCGAGGCTAAAAGAGTCAAGGAACGATTCCTCCCTAGAGCTTTTGGAGGGGAATGGCCCTACCAACACCATGGTTTTGGATTTCCAGCCTCCAGAATTGTCAGAGAGTACATTTCTGGGGTTTTAAGCCACCCAGTCTGTGGTGACGTGTTACAGCAGCCCTAGGAAGCTAACACGCTAGTACGTTCATGAAACCTGCTGCCTTTGTCTGTGTTCTGTCACTGCACTTCCGAAGGCTAAGGTGTGCCTGACTTTCATACACTGGGACTGAATCAGTGTTTCTGTATAGCGTGCTTTTTGTGCTGAGTGTGCCTTTGTTTATGGTGGATTTGAAAAATAATGAAAACGGACCTCAGAGAAAAACTAAATGCTGCTTCTTTCTCTCTCATCTACTTCTGGTCAGCATCCTGGGAAAATGAAGCAGACACTGAGAGGAATGTGTGCCCTGTTGCCAAGGGAGGGCCGCTGGAAGTAAATGTGCTTCAAGAGATAGTTCACGCTGGTACTTAAAATTATGGGCTGGGGTGTGGAAGACAGTCGCTTCAAGGAGGATCTCAGTGACACTTTTCCAGACAGGCAGGACCCAGGGAGGCCCAGGGTTTTATTCTCAAACAATCTGGGTTGTCCGTCTCTGCAGGGTCCCGGGTAGCCAGCCTCTGGGATGGGCCTCTTCCCAGCAACTGTAGATTGAAGTTAGAATCCATTTCCAATCAACCTCCAGGACAGCTTCAGAGTATGTCTGGTTGATTATTCGTATCTGCTTGGATATTTTGTTTTGTTTTTGTTTTTCACTTGGTGACTGCATAAATTATTTTAATGAAGTATCCATGCCTATGCTGGAACTCACTTTTAAGATAAAATAAACGTCATTAGGAGTCACAGTACTTGCTTTCCTGGGCCAGCTCCTCTTTTTCACACAGTAGCCACGATGGCACCGACGTTTCCAGTCCTGACGAGGGTAAGGAACCTGGATCGCTGCACGGCTGCTCTTTGGATTTGCATTTCTGACAGTGAAGAGTCACTCAAGTTTTTTTTTTTTTTTTTTAAATTTATTTTATTACCGTATAGTTGATTTACAGTGTTGTGTTAATTTCTGCTGTACAGCAAAGTGATTCAGTTATACATATATATATACACACACATACATTCTTTTTCATCATGGTTTATCGCAGGATACTGAGAGTCACTCAGGTTTTGAAAGGCTGCTTTACTTTCCACTCTCTTCCTCAGTAGCGAAGGATGCTGCAGATCTGAAAGGGAGGGAGAGGTGCCAGGAGAAAGGGCCTCCTTAATCGTTATCCTTTCTTAATAGTAGATCCACCCTAATCCTTTCATGACAAACCCTTCCCCATGGTTTCCGTGTAATTGTGGGTCTGGGGATAAACACGCAGATTCTGTAGCCTCTTCTGCCCACCGCATGCTTTGATGTCTTTACATCAGGAACCGGCTTTCCCTCAGGTGTGTACGGCATCCTGGTGTACAAGCCACCTATAATGCGGGACAGTACACACTGCTGTTTACTTTCTGTGTCTTCTCAGGATGCTCCCTGGGCACGGAGCTGGGGGCTGTGGGACCGTGGTACTGATGAGTGGCTATCGCTATTTTTTTTTTTTTTTTTTTTTTTTTGCTTTAGGTTTCACTGCTTGGGAGCTTAGTGTATTAGTTTCCCAGGGCTGCTCCAATGAAGTACCACAAGCTGGATGGCTTAAGCAACAGAAATGTACTGTTTCATAGATCAGGAGGATGGATGTCTCCAATCAGGTGGCATGAAGGGTCGATAGCTTCCGAGGGCCGCGAGGGAGAATCTTTTCCATGCCTCCCTCCCAGCTTCCGGTAGTTTGCTGCAAGTCTTTGGCATTCCTTGGCTTGTGGCAGCTTCACTCCAGCTGAAGCTTTGCGTGGTGTTCTCCCCATGTGTTTTTCTCTGTGTCCAAATTTCCTTTCTTATAAGGACACCGGTCATATCAGATTCGGGGCCCACCCTAATCCAGTATGATCTCATTCTAACGTAACTAATTACATCGGCAATGACCCTATTTCCAAATAAGGTCACATTCTGAGCTACTGGGGGTGAGGACTTTTACGTATGAAATTTTGGGGGACACAATTCAACCTATAATACTTAGTGGGGAACTTTTTTTGGGGGGGTTATCCCTCATGTACCAAAATATTTCTCCCAGGGGCTTCCCTGGTGGCGCAGTGGTTGCGCGTCCGCCTGCAGATGCAGGGGAACCGGGTTCGCGCCCCGGTCCGGGAGGATCCCACGTGCGGCGGAGCGGCTGGGCCCGTGAGCCGTGGCCGCTGAGCCTGCGCGTCCGGAGCCCGTGCTCCGCAACGGGAGAGGCCGCAACAGAGGGAGGCCCGCGTACCACAAAAAAAAAAAAAAAATTTCTTCCTACTAGAACCAACCACCAAAAAATCCCCACTTTTTTTCCAAGTGGTGGTACAGATGTGTAATGGAGTAGGGCGCACATCCTCTACATGGCAAAGTCATGGCTACTATTTTAGACTGGATTTGACTCAAAAATTACAAAATAATATCTGCCTAGGGTACCAAGAAGTTGATAATCTTGTTCCTTCCCTCATTCTCAATTCTGCCCGTGAAGGAAACTCATGTGATCTGTCTGGTAGTTTTTTTTCCCATAATTTTCCCTAGGTTTGTGCAAACACATACAAATACATAGATACCTATTTAGGTTTTTCTCATTTGTTTAACTAATAGCATCATTATATATCTAAAACTCTGTAATTTTTTTCACTTTACAGAATGTTCCTTGGGTATCTCTTCTGGTCAGTACATGTAGCCTCAACTCATTCCTTTTACTCCCTACATAAAATTTTGTGGTGGAGCTGGGCTGTAATTTATTCAGGCCCTCCTGTATCAGGGAATATTGGGGTTGTACCCATTTTTTTTGTTGTTGTTTCCCTCCCGTGAATAATACTGTTATAAGGATCTGCACACTATCATTGTGCTTGTATTTCTTTAGATGGAACTGATAAAATTGGAGTTGCTGAATCAAAGGGGATGCATGTTTTACATTTTAGCAGCTGTGGGCGAGGGCCTTTTTTGAGGGTTCTGCTTTTTGATCAAAAGTGAATGCGATTTTGACAAAAGCGTAAAGAAGTAGTTTGCTGGAGAAAGGACAGTCTTTTCAACAAAACGATGTGGAAACAATCCGTATGCGAAACAACAAAATCAATAACATGAACAACAAACCCAAAACTTCCGTCTGTACCTCATACATATTCTATACCAAAACTCACCTGAAATGAATCATAGACCCAGGTGTACCATAAAACCATAAAACGTCTAGACAGAAACAGCAGAAAATCTTTGTATGCATCGGTGGAAACATTGCTACAGTCAGGGTAATGAACAGACCCACTGCACCCAGAAGTTTCTTTGGGTTGGGCAGAGATTTCCTAGAACAAAAACAAAAACACGTTGAATAAAAGAAAACTTGGGTAAATTGGACTTCATCAAAATTCTGCTCTTTAAAGAGCAGAAACTTTCTGCTCTTTAAAGACATTTATAGGGAGGGAAAAAAAAAGATATTTATAAGAGAATGAAAAGAAGACACAGACTGGGAGAAAATACTTGCAAATCGTATATTTATAATAAAGGGCTTGTATCCAGGATATATAAAGAACTCTGAAAACTCAATACTGTAACAAGATAAACAACCCAATTAAAGGAAATGAGCAAATGATTTGAACAGAAAAGTTATATGGATAGGAAATCAACACATGAAAAGACATCATTAGTCGTTAGGAAAATGCAAATTAAAAGCACAATGAGATAACACTGCCCGACTATAGCACAGCTAAAATTAAAAAGGCTTCAGCCGCACCAGTTGTTGGCGAGGACGTGGAGGAACCGGACCTCTCATGCACTGCTGGTGGGGATGTAAGATGACTGAAGTCAGAATTACAGCTGCCTGAGCCTGGGATGGGAGGAACTTTTGGGGGTGATGCATGTGTTCAGTGTCTTGATTATGGTGATGGTTTCATGGCTTGGACATATGTCAAAGCTTACAAACTTGTGCAGTGTACTACACGTCATTTATACCGACGGCTGTTAAAGTGTACGTGAAATTTTTACTGTATGCCAGGCACAGTGCCAAGTGTTGGGGAACTAAACAATAATACTAGATTCTGCGCTCACTTCTGCGAATTCTCTGTAGTTTTTGTTTTCTTTTAACTGGATATTAAAATTCTAGCCCAGAATGTAAATAATGAACTCTGCATTTTTCTTAGAGTTCCATTCTCTCCTTTTCAAACATTTCTTTGTTTACTTCCTGAAATGACATTTGCCATCGATCTCAGCTTGCCCAAGGATCTGAGAGAAACTAGTAGTTGAGCAAGGAAGAAATCTAGACCAAAGGATGGAACGTTCAAGGTGATGCCTTGGTGGATCTTCCTCATTCAGGATGGCCCCTTTATCCTCCATCCTCCCAGGGATGCATTTCTCACTTCTTTCTAACATGTTGGTTTTCCAGCTGACTTTTCCGGGCAGCCCCAGTCCTCTGGGCCCTTTTTTTTTTTTTTTTTTTTTTTTCTGCGGTACGCGGGCCTCTCACTGTTGTGGCCTCTCCCCGTTGCGGAGCACAGGCTCCGGACGCGCAGGCTCAGCGGCCGTGGCTCACGGGCCCAGCCGCTCTGCGGCACGTGGGATCTTCCCGAACCGGGGCACGAACCGTGTCCCCTGCATCGGCAGGCGGACTCTCAATCACTGCGCCACCAGGGAAGCCCCTCTGGGCCCTTTTTAGCCCTGTATCTTAGCATCTGATTCCTCCCCTAGTGGCCAGTAGACTCAGGAGATTTTGCTATCGAAAGGGTGAATTTCTGGTACTGGGATCCCTGCCGCTGGTCCGGCCACCTTCCTGCCATTCTTCCTCCTGTGATAGAAAACACAGAGAGAATACATTCAGCAAAACCATTTGTGGGTCTTGAGTCTAGTTTGCGAATGTAATATGCCTAGCAGATATAGGGTCTGGATTTCTTATGGAACAATTCTTTTTCTCAAGAAGATAGCAACAAAAAGATTTTAGATAAGATGCAACAACTTTACCAATGGCCATCGAACTTTAGTAAAAAGCTATTGAGAAGCATATGAAAATAACTTTAGTTTAGAAAACATTTTTCCCCTCAGGGAGGAAAATTTGAGGAATTTGATTTCATCTCTTTTAAAGGGCCAGGAATAGAAGCCTTTGTCTAATATATATATATATATATATATATATATATAATGAGATCATGTGGCCTTTTGTCCAATCTGAGGTCCTGTTGAGGTGCTGGGGCGCTATTAATAACGAATGGGAAAAGCAGGCAGGAGCTGTGAGTCGGTCTCCTGGCAAACCAGGATGTGTGGTCACTCCTGAGTGTGGCACATAAAATGCTCGACTTCTCTTCCTTTGTTTACTCTGGGGGTGAAGGAAAGAGATGAAATGGGCTGAGGTGAGGGATGACAGATGCGTGAGAAAGTCAAGCAGAGGGGTGACTGGGGAGTTGAGGGGATAAAGGATGGGCAGACACAAAATGAGGAAGAAAGGGAAGGCGGAGGAGGTGAGCACCATGCCGGGCATGTCTGTGTGCGCCGCAGAGGTGAGCCGTCTGTCACACCTTCAGTGCGGCTGTCGGCTTTGATGCATTATTCCTTTGAGCAAAGGCATCAGGTGCTCACAGCTGCTCAGTGATGCCGATGGTCTTGGCGGATTATCTGGCTTTCTTGGAAAAACAATTCTTTTCAGGTGAAGAGCCTGGAAACTTTCAGGGGGAAAAAAGGTAGTTCCAAAGCCACAGGGGTGAGCAGTAAGGGAGAAATGGGAGGTGATGGGAGAATAAGGTTGTCCCTCAGTATCTGAGGGGGCGTTTGTTCCAGGACCCCCGCGGGTACCCAGATCCAAGGATGCTCAAGTCCCTTATATATAATGATGCAGTACAGTTGGCCCTGCATGTCTGTGGATGCTGAACCCGCAGATACGGATGGTGACTGTATTTCTTTAGGGTACAGATCAGGCTGCCTGTGGCCCCTACAAGCTACTGAATAGTGGAAAGACCATGGGATTTTTAATCACCCACGGATCCAAATCTTGGCTGCTTCACTTATTGGGGGTTACCTCAGGGCCTCTGATTTATATTGTTTCAACTTTAAGATGGGGATAATAACATTTAGCTCCTGACTGTTAGTTGAAACGTGGGATACATGGCATCTGGCATGTTATTGGGAGCTGGTAAAATACTAATTGCTTCCCCTACTTCAGATCCAAGAGTGAACTAGGAATAGCAGTGTAGCATTTTGGAACCAAGCAGATAAGTTCTGTGTTTCCCAAAGTCTGTTCCATGAAGCACAAGCTCAGCAAGCTGCTCTTATGAGTCCGTCTCTGGATAGGTTTGGGAAGCACTAGGTGAAGCCCAGGGAGTCCGGTTTAGCACGGGACTTCTTGTAGCCTTTCAGATGCCAATGCCCTGTGAATTTCCACAGGGGGGGAGAAGATAATCCCCATACAAAGGAGCACCCACTATCCAGGGCACTTCAATATACAACCTGAGCTTAAAGTTGACAAACCGTGGGCCTGAGGTTTGGCTCTAGCTTACAAAACATGTTTCCTTTGGCCCCTTCAGTGTATATAAAAACACCACAAATTAGTCTCCAGGATTGAAAAATTAGAGGAATTTATAAAGAAAGCTGGTCTTTCTGATCCTCTCAAAAACTCGGACAGTCCAACCACCGTGGGCCCAGGTTCTGCCATAGCGACCACTGACCAGACGCTGCTCCCCTGGGGTAGGGTGTGGCCTCCAGCTCCACCCAGGCCTTACGGAGCACGGTCTCACTTATCACATTGCCTGCTGGGCCCTGCAGGTACTGGGGTTGGGGACCCGGATCCAGCTTAGCAACTTCATTTGGCTGGTGAGAGAACTGAATGCCAAGTTCATGTTCTGTTGGAATCAGGACCAGATCCTTGGTCTCATGACTCTTTTTTTTTTTTAAAAAATTAATTTATTTATTTTTGGCTGCATTGGGTCTTCGTTGCTGCGCGCGGCCTTTCTTCAGTTGCGTCGAGCGGGGGCTACTCTTCGTTGCGGTGCGCTCTGTTGGAAAGAGGACCAGATCCTTGGTCTCATGACTCTTTTTTTTTTTTTTAAATTAATTTATTTATTTTTGGCTGCGTTGGGTCTTTGTTGCTGCGCGCGGCCTTTCTTCAGTTGCGTCGAGCGGGGGCTACTCTTCGTTGCGGTGCGCGGGCTTCTCGTTGCGGCTCCGCGGCATGTGGGATCTTCCCGGCCCAGGGATTGAACCCGTGTCCCCTGCATTGGCAGGCAGATTCTTACCCACTGCGCCACCAGGGAAGTCCCGGTCTCCTGACTCTTAAAGGCCAATGTGATAACTAATTGTGTGACTAAGTTTATTTGTTTAGCACCATCCATAGTTCTCCCGGCACCACTCTGGGAGCCCACCCTCAGCTCCAGAAGTGTGGGGTTCCTCCTCCCATTTTCTGCCCTTTAGCACATTGTTTGGGCGGGGGGGCCTCCGGGCAGAAGTGGGAGGCTCCTCCCACTTCTCACTAAACACCAGTCACCCGGTTCCTACATCTCCCACACCAGGCAACTAAAATTCCTCACTGTTATGGTATTGGCTCTTTGGAAGCATTTTTCCTGCCAAACATTGGAATAGATTGCTTCCAAAAAAGGGGGTAAATTTAGAGGGTGGAGAGTAGTTTTAAATTGAATGGATCTCCACCTTTTCGCCACAGGTTATCAACCTATGAAGAGCCATTCAAATGCTATTTTAGGAAACCCAAACTGAAAGACATCTGTAAGGGTGGCAACACCTTTATAATTAAGAATCCCCGGTTCACCAAAAACACACCCCAAAGCGCCTTGCAAGTGTTTTCTGATCATCCTGCGGGCAGATCGGCTGCTGCTTTCATTTACCTTCCCAGGTTGCCACTGTTCTACTTAACTCTGCCCATTTCCTGCAGCATTAGGGGATTCTGATTATTTTTGGTATTAAAAGCACTTGGAATTAACTCAGACAGTGGCTTGAGCTATAAAACAATGAATTAGACCCCCAGCCTTCAACCATCTACTCGGTTCATTGAAAGGACAAGTGCTGAGCAATTCCTGGTTCCTTAGTTTTCGATCATCCCTCTGGGTTAGGCTCTCCAACTATAGGTTTGAGACAGTTCCCTATTGATCTTCCAATAAAGGTTTATGAACTTCATTGATAACTATCCTAAAAATTACTGCATACTCTCATCAGACCCAGAGTTAGATCTATCATCTATCTGTCTATCTGTCTATCTATCTATCTATCCTTCTAATTTAATCTATTCTAATTGATTCTAGCAAAAAAGGAAAGGGATCATTCTGGCTGCAGAATACGAAAGTCCTGGTCAATCTACAAGCTCAGAAAATATAATTACACCTTAAATACTTACAGAGTTATGAAAAGGTTGACTTTTGGTTAGGAAGGAAAAAACTCAAATGCTTTTGAAGTACTTTTCAATAAAAGATAGTTATGCCTTTGAAACGTTAAAATAAGACTGAAGTAAAACTCCTCAAATACTAGTCACATCATGAAGGGAGAGATTTAGTTGTACTCGAAGACGTAGACTAAGGACAGGTGCTACCACTGAGCCTAAAACTCCTAGCTCTGAGCTTCCCGGCAGCCTAAGTAAGAAGAGAAACATGATGAGTTACTTGGCCCTCATCACCTAATAGGAGAATAGGGTGTACATCAGCTTATCTGGAGCCCCAGACATTTTCCTAAATTGAAGACCCTGGAAATTACACGTGGGACATCATAACACCGACTATTGGGCAATAACATTATTTGTAGTTTTTGCCAGAGTTGTCCTTAGAAGTTGAAAAAATAAACAATTCAGTAGGAATGCTAAGACTGTTTATGTAGAAGGGGACATCTGTGTTTTTTTCTGCCCGTCTTCATTTCCCATGTTCTGCTAACAGCACCCTAATTTTGCTTTTGGGAACTCTTCTTCCCCTGGTCCAGTGGGGGGACCTCACTCAGAGGGGCCTGGCAATCAGTGTGCCCTCCTTTAGCTGTGGGGTCGATGTGTACCCCAAATGTCTAGATTAGTCAGACAATTTCTCCCCAAAGTGGGAATCCTGGGCAGGGTGGTAGAAAGGCTGAAAGTAGCCAAGACCTGGTAATTCTACTCACCGTGCTCTGTAGAAACTCTGTAGTCCTCCTGCATGGACCCTGGGAGCAACTTGATACCTGTCCTTCCTGAGCTTGGTCCTTCCACCCTCCTTTTAATCCAGTGTCACTCCAATTATTTATTGATTGATTTTTCTGCCCCCACGAGCCAGAGTTGGTACCAATTGCTTGTAGCTACAAAACTCTGACTGATACACAGGTAGATTTGTTTTTTGAACCGATTAACATTCAGCCTTCAAATTCTGTTTCACAGAAGGTGATCTGTAGAACAGAACGTATGTGTGGAGGAAAGTGAGGGAGCCATGCTTGAAGGATCTCCAAGATACCAACCAGGAACCCAGGCATGCACACATGCCCCTCCTTATGGGTACACCTTCTTGGTAAAACTTGTACATGCCTACTGAAGAATGGATGCAAATATGCCCCCCACCCCGGAATTTCTTATGCATTATACCCTTACTTTAGTAAGTGCCGCTGAACAAAAATAATCCTAATTATCCTATAGTCCTGGCCCACAGCTTCCAAGTTCTGGCCTGTCACTGGAGAAAGATTTCTGTCTTCGTTGTTTATAAGGGTGTAGCCCTGCTATTGGCATCTGCTACAAATCTTAAGGTTTTTATAACTTGGATGTCATTTTCACCTTCCTGCCAGATCTCTGCACTGAAAAAGCAGAGCATCATGTTAAGTAATGATGTTTTCGCTGCATCCAAAACAAACAGAGTATTTTGGTACACATAGTCAAGTGAATCCCTCTTGTCTCTTGTCTCTGGAGCCTGGGGTAGAAATGGTGTCAGGGACACAAACAGCTGTTTTGGCCAAAATAGCTGAAAAGACATGGTCTCAGGCTGTCTGAGCCTCAGTTCTTGAGAAACATTTGTAATTATTGGTTAAAAATGTGAATGGCTCTGTAAGTTCACTCTAGGACAATGTGGATTCTTGAGCCCAGAAAGTTAAATACCTACAACTTTGGCAGTCTTGACCTTTTGGGTAGAGAATGCAGTTCCCTAGTTTTCAAGACCTGCTTTGCAACTTTGATTTAATACAAGGCGAAAATCTTCAAAACAAAGTTCTCTGGATCCAGGAAAAGTTCATCTGGCATCAGTTAGCGTGGGCATCTCCCGCCCCCTTCCCCACCCCACCCCCTTGTCTTTTCTCTAGGAGCTCGATGCTTTGTAGAAAATGAATGGCTTTGCAAAAGTGCAAATTTGGGAGAGTGTTGTACAACCAAAGAAAATTCAAATCAGCATTCCCCCTGTGGGAATCCTCTTGGGGAGATTGAAATTATATTTAAATATTCATTAAACAGCCAGTATCTGTTTTAGGATGTTGACAGACTGTCTGAATGGTACAGCCCAATGGTTTTCTGGAAGTAGAGCGGTCTAGAGAATGAAGAATACAGAGTCTAAAAAGCCTGCTAATTGATGTGTCCTGCTCTCTGCTGTGTTAATGGTAAATAGCACAGGCTCAAGGCTGATTTCTTTACTCCTTGGCCCAGAGAACTGGCGTTTTTCTTCATAATGTAGTTGAATGCCCTTGTTGAACAGAGGCTGACCCGGGAGATATGTGTGTGCTCTGAACAGGAGGGCCTGTGTGCTGGCAGGGTACCTACGAGCAGGGCAAGCGTTCAATGAAAACTTGGAGGGGGTCTTTTGGAAGTAAAACTTAATTTGCAGGGACCTCAACTTTACACGTGAGGTAGGCTTGCTCTGCGATTTGGGGCCACGTCTGTGTTTTCTTTCTTTTTTTTTTGACCCTCTTCCTTTCTTGCTTCTCTCCTCCTCCTTTCCTCACAATTAATGGGAGTGGAGTTCTTTCCATTCCTGAATTTCTTCGAACTCTCTTGCTAACTGCTGAGTCTTTAGACACTTTTTATACCTTTCCCAAGGGGTGATCATCACCTCTCTTTTCTCCCATCTTCCTGTTTCAGTGACTGTAGGCTCCTGATGAGCTGGAAGTCACAGCTGAATTGGACAAAAACACATTTGGCTGTGGCTCAAAGCCATTGCTTATTTGAAGGGATTTTCTTTCTTTTTTTCTTAACTTTCTTTCTTTTTTGGCTTATGGTTAAGAGGGTATTATCTTTGCATTAGATAGTCATCAAAACTCATTTCTTGGATTGTGGATAAAGAGAACAAATGGATTCATTTTGATCTGAGGACTGAAAGAAATGGATATATTGTTGCTGTCATGTAAAATGCACTAAAAAGTCTATCTTGGAGCTGAGCAGATGCCTGCTTTTGTCGTGTTAAAGGACTGAGGCTATTTATCTTTTTAATTTCAATTATTGGCCCCTCTAGATAGGAAATTTAAGTTTGATTTGAAGCTGTTAATGCATCATGGTAAATAAAAATGTGTGCTAGGGAAAATTTATCCTTCATCTCTCGCATTTCTGTGGGCGTGTCAGACCCAGGAGAATTTTTATGTAGCATAACAATTTCTTAAGTGTTAGCCTGTTTTTTTAACTTCACATTATAAATAGGAGCAGAAGTCTGCTTCAGAAATTTAAAACTAGATTAAGGTTGGCCAAAGCAGAAGGCAAAGCCACGGCTCTGGTACAGCTCACATCCTTGGGGTTCTGGGGAGCGGACTGACAGTGGAATAGACTCAACTAAAATGCTCTTATTAGGGATGAATAATTCTTGACCTGTGGACCTTGGAACTCACGAGGGGCATGGAATTATTTCAAGGTATCTATGAACCTGATGTGCATTATACATTCTCCATAGACTCCAAAAATATACCTTGCCAAAAATCAACTACTTTTCAAATCCCACGTGCTTTATTTAAAGACATATTTACTTGAAATCATTATTGATTCATAGCGGCTCTTGGATTTTATGCACCTTTTCCATTAGTGGGTACCAGACTCCTCTGTGTGAAGCAGCAGCATTTTGGATTTAAAAAAGATTGTGGTACTTGAAGGAGTCAGGCACTGTAGGTCTCATGAACGCCAGATACGCGGGAAGAATACCCCGACTGGCTGAGACTTGTCACAGTGCTTCTCTTCATGTCCCTTTCTTACAGGCTTTACTTTCAGCAAGCGTTTATTGACCTTTTATTCTTGGGTGAGGGAGCTGCATTAATTTCTAAGGTGGGTCTAAAAAGTGGTCCGGTGCTCAAGAAGGTTGCAATCAGTTAAATGCTAAGTTATCATCATGGGGGAGACTTCCAGCCTAGGATGCTGTGAAAGGCAAGAGATGAGGGCCTTTGTCATCTGTCCCTTTTTTATTAGAAACACGAATGCTTTCCCTCAAGTCCTACCCAGATTCTAATATCTCAGGGGTGGGGACGGTGGCACGTGCTCGCCCGTTGCTTGGGAGAGCAGATGTTTTCACTGGGCACTTTGCCCTGAACTGAGTTGGGGTTCCGTTACTATGGCCAGAGGGAATGAGGGCAGGCGATGCACCATCCCTACCACAGGTGCTAAATTTAAAGTCGTAGCGGATGTGGACGATATGGTATCCCCAGATTCTGTTCCTTTTAAAATTTTCCTTAGAACCTTCATGCTTTTCCTCCCCGTGGTTTGGATTAATCATACTGAAATCGACATAGTCCTCTGATTTCAGCAGTCAGTTGATGCCCATCTAATACGGCATCAGATGGTTTCTTTGTGATTAAAATAAAAATCGCATCTGAGGGTTTCGAAGTTTAAGTTTTATGTTTGTTTGGACAGATGCTATTTGGCTAATTTCTTATTTGGGAAAATGTCATTTGGTCAATATTGCATATCCTCTTTTCCTCCTCTTTCTACACACTGGATGTGAAAAAATTGTATGCAATGAGGCAAAATGAACTGAAGTGTTAGTGATTAGGCAGAACCTTTTCTTCCTTCCCTTCTGTGGTTGGTGCTTGTAAAGAAGCATCCTCATCAGATGCTAAGGAGCTGCCTTGATTCTTTGGTTCAAGTCATGTACCATCTTCATCTGTCTCCGCATCTTTTAACGTGCTGTGGACTATTTTCCACACTTTTGCGTGTTTTGACATCTGATGCCTTTGCTAATGTTGTTTCCTTAGTTTGAAATATCCTTCTGCGTCACCTTCATGCTCTGCCTGGGAGATTACACTCCTCCCGTACAGATGAGACCGTCTCTCTTCTGCTTTTCCTGATCTCCGGTTGCAATGAATCATCCCTGTCTTTTGGATGTCCACAGTTTGTTCTTATGTCTCGCTTATACCCCTTACCTCATTCTAGTTTTTCTTTTTATTAGAATTATTGGTGTAGTTCCATCTCCTAAAAGCCTCTAAGCCTTAGAGGTTAGGGACTAGGTCTTTGTTCCTCATCGTATGTCTGGTTGCACCTGGCATAATGCTTGGGCTATAAATCTGAGAACACGCTACAAGTCCAATAAATATATTTATTGAACAGTGTTTCAGTGAATTAATGGTATTTTACAATTTGTTTGCCATCTCTCTTAATTTCTCTGGAAGGAGCATAGAGAGGTAGAACGGTATGCATGCCGCATGCCGTTGTAAGTTGGGGAGGATGGTAAGAGTGGAGCTTGACTTTTGTATTGAAAGAAGGAGGGAGGTAGGGAGCAAGGGAGCAAGGTGGGGAGAGCGAGAGAGAGAGCGAGAGAGAGGCTTTCTTGTATTTCTCTTTACAGCCAGCTATTAATGGGGAAGCACACAGCTGTGTGCCTATATTAAGCTCTTCGGAAAATGTCCTGATCTCCTTGACATTTAAGTCAACATATCATACATTGTATCTATTTTGTACATAAATTATTGCCTGCTTACTTGCTTATTTTAGGGATATTATCTTTGTTATATTTAATCTCTGGAATGCAAGAGATGTCAACCGTCAGGGCTATTTATGATAAATGATAATTAGTTGAAAATATAAAGTGTAGAAACTGCCTTGTTTAGAATTAACTTCTGTTTCTTGGTCATTGATTATAGTGGAGTTTGAGATGGGGGAAATCTGCAGCTTGCTTTTCCTTATGGAAGATACAATGAACTCCAGTAGGGCATCATCAAGAAATCTGGAGGCCTCCAGGATTGCTAAATACATTATTTGTTGTGATAGATAGGAAGTTCTTAAAAAAAAAAAAAACAAAAACAAAAAGAAAAAAGATATTTCCAAAGGATACAGAAGCACAGAATCCAGCTTGGCTTCCATTGGCCAAATACAGTACATGCTGAGCCTCAAAATAAATAACTATTGTCGTGGATCATATCCCTAAATAAAATTAGAATCTATGAGGGCATACTGATGCAAACAAACAAATAAATAAATAGGTGAGGAAGGAAAGTTCTTCCTTAAAGTAGAATATCAACTAATAAATAAAGCAGGAATGATAGAGTTAGAAAATCACCATTTTGCAACCATCATAGTAATCATTGGTCCAGGCAACTGTCATCAGTGAATACTAAAACGAGTTGATGGATGTTTGATGTGGAACAGGATGTTTACAGAATCTCAAAGTTTCTCCCTACCAATTATCGATTGAAGAAAAGAGAAAATGTCCAATTTCCAATTATCAATTGGAAAAAAGAGAAAATGTAACTTTTCAGCAGAGAAATCACCTTAAACAAGTAATCAAAGTTTACGTCACCCAGAATGGGGCAAACCGTTATCATGTGCTTCTTGATATGGCGCTCTGAGAAGGACCGCTTGCCCACTATTTCGGTCCCAGGAGTGTATGTTCCCCAGAATAACTGCTTGTACTCTTCAAAACTCTCAGTGCTAAGACAGACAAAGAAAGGCCAAGGCACGGTTCCACATGTGACAGCCAAATGCAGTGTGATCTTGAATTGAACCTTAGACCAGGAAAAAAAAATTTGCATAAAGAATTTCATTGAGATGGTTGGAGATATATAATTTTCCTATGGTTATGCAAGAGAATGTTGTTGTTCTTGGGAAATACATACTGAAGTTTTTAGGGGTGAAGGGGGAATGGCTTCTGTGGTCTGGTCTGTATCTTATTTTCAAATACACAGCAGGGAAGGATGGAGAGAGGGAGGAGGAAGGGGAAGGAGTGAGAGAGCGAAAAGAAGGGAGGGGGAAATAGGAGGGAAAGGAAGAGGGGGAGAGAGGAAGGGAAGAAGAGAGGGAGAAATGGCAAAGGGGAAAAAAGAAAGACAGGAGGAAGTAAATGAATGAGAATGGGAATATATTATAAAGCAAATGTGGTTCAGTGTTGATGGCTGGGAGAGCTGGTAAAAGGTATAACTATCCTTTTTTTCCCAGCTTTATTATTATTATTATTTTGTAAATTTGTTTATTTGTTTGTTTTTACTTTTGGCTGCGTTGGGTCTTCGTTGCTGCACCGGGCTTTCTCTAGTTGCGGTGAGCGGTGGCTTCTCTTACTGGGAGCGTGGGATCTGGGCACACGGGCTCAGTAGTTGTGGCACACGGGCTCAGTAGTTGTGGCTCGCGGGCTCTAGAGCGCAGGCTCAGTAGTTGTGGCGCATGGGCTTAGTTGCCCCACGGCATGTCCCGGACCAAGGCTCCAGCCCGTGTCCCCTGCATTGGCAGGCGGATTCTTAACCACTGTACCACCAGGGAAGCCCCCAGCTTTATTATTGAGATATAACTGACACATAAACATTGTGTGTGTTTAAGGTGGTAAAAACGTTGATTTGATACATTTATAAATTGCAAAATTGTACTAGCTACGCCTCCATCCCACTGTATAGTTGCCATTTCTTTTTTGTGGTGAGAGCATTTCAGGTCTACCCTCTTAGCAACACTCAAATATGTGATGCAGTCACATATTTGTGACTGTGTTATAATCACAGTGTATAATTAGCTATAATCACAGTGTATAATTAGATCTCCAAACTTGTTAATCTTACAACTGGAAGTTTGTGACCTTTGACCACTCTCTCCCATTTCCTGCACCCCCCAGCACCTGGTAACCACCACTCTACTCTCTGAAGGCATAGCTATTCTTGCTACGTTTAGAAAATTTGAAATTATTTTAATATAAAATGTTAAAGAAAAACACCTATGGACATGTGTCCACGAATGTGGTTTCTAGTGGTTTGGGGGAGCAGTGGTCGCTGAGTGTCTGAAGAATGAGGGCAGGGGCCTATTCTACTTTGCTTCTCACCACACACCCAGTACAGAGCCTGGTAGAAAGAAGTAGGCAGTTAAGAAATACTTGTTTGACGGTTGCATGAACCCCAGGGCCCGGAAGCCCCTCGAGCTGTGGAATATTGATCTTGGCACAATTGCAAATGCCAATTGTAAAGACATATTTTTAGGTTCCTTTGCAGCTAGTTATGGCCATGTAACAAGTTAGTTGTAGCCAGTGGGCTGGACTTACCTGGCGGTCCAGTGGTTAAGACTCCTCGAGTCCAGTGCAGGGGGTGCAGGTTGGCTCCCTGGTCAGGGAGCTAAGATCCCACATGCATTGTGGCACGGCTTAACAACAACAACAAAAAACACCAGCAAAAACCACCCAAAGTTGTAGCCGGTGGGATGTAAGCAGAAGGGATCTTAAAGGGAGGACACCTGTTTCTCTGCCCCTTCTTCCTCTGTTCTGGTGGGAATATGGATGTAATGGTTGGGTGTTGAGAGGCCCCTTGAAACCATCTGCGGGGAGCCCTATGCTAAGAATGGTAGAACAGAAAGAGAAGTGGCTGGCATCCTTGATGCCAGGGAGCTGCCATGCTCACCCGGGGCTGCTTCCTCCAGACCTCATTTATGTGAGAGAGAAGTAAACATCTGTCTTTAAACCACTGCTCTTTTGCTTTTTCTTTCATTTGCAGCTGGAGTGAATCCTAAGTGATACCCTATACTTTCTAAAAATCATCGCTATTGAATTTTTGTTCCTCTGTGGAGATTTGTCCCATATACCCATTAACTATAGAAATGCTCCGGCCTTTTTTTTTTCTTCTTCTTCTTTCTGTTTTCCCTGAGTGGGATTTTTCTTATTGTGACAGGGATTCTCTTTCTCTCTTTGAGTGGGTGGGTTAGTATCTGTGGTTTGGGGTGCTTTTCATGCTGAGGGTGCCCTCCTTTTTCCTCTGTCATGACAAACCTCCGTTTTGCAAATTGCTAAATTGATCTGCAAAGATTGTGAGGACTGGCTTTCCTAGGGGATTTCTTGTCCTGACAGACCAAGCTGGAAACTGGATGTGCAGAGGTAAGCACATGAAATAAGGAGAAAAAAAAGGAAATTTTAACTATTTCCAGTTGCCAAAAACATGTTACTTCAGTGGAAGGATTCGGAGCAGATTTCTAACGTGCTCCTTCTGCTCTGGTGAGTTCTGTCTAGCAAATCTTTGTACTTTTGGGAATCCACTCATGTTTTTACTTGTTCACTGGACAGTTCTTCCTTTGGAGCTATTTATTGCCACTAAGGTTTGTGGTGCCTTTATTCCCACAGATAATAGATGGGTGTGTGTGCCCACAGGACAACATAAATAGAGAAACTGACTGTCAGCTTGTTTATTGTTAGACTGGTATGTAAGCAATGGGGCTCAACTCCTCAATTACTTGTAGGTGTGTTTCTGTGCATTGAAATTCAGGAACTTGAAAATGAACCCTGTAGGGATATTGAATGGTGTTCAGTTATTTCCTTTCGAGCATTTATTTTTAAAATGTTGCATGGATGCAGATTGTATTTGCTTGCATAATTCCCATGGTAATGTTATTTCATGACCTGGAGGCTCTGTAGTTTGAAGGATACTTGCCTTCTGGTGGGCAGGGTTGACTCCTGTTACCCTGGCTGATATAGATCTGAAAGCTAATTGATAATCACCTGAATGTCAAGGATGGTATTTGGCATTGCCATGAGCGAGGTCTTCCAGCTCTTTGATTTCAACTAGTCTTGACAAGAATCAGTGATTGCTATTATATGTAAATTTTTATTTTATTCCTACAGAAAAAAGAGAACAACGAACTTACTTCTATCGCATTTTGGTCTGCAAAACAAAACAAACAAAACACCAAAGGAAACAACAAGTAAACAAATTAAAACTAAAACCAAAACGTAGAGGGATGCCTGATAGAAATGATTTAAATATTCTCCCGGCTTAAGTGAACCTGGTATGGTGGGGACAGGGCAGGACTAGGAATTTTCATGTAAATTTCAGCCCCACTGAGTACTCTCTCCATGACCTTGGAGAAGTACATAAACTTCTGAGTCTCAGTTTCCCTATTCAGTAAAATGAGTCTAATAATAGAGTTCTTCTGAAGGTGAAATGAGATCGTATATGTAAAAGTGTTTTGTAACCTGTAAAATATGTTCAAGTACTTTTTAGCAGTCAGCTAATTAAAGCAGTGGTTTGCCCTCCCCCAGACCTCCAATACTGATTTTCCTGGCATGGAGCACTGTAGTTTGTGCCCTAGGTAACAGTAATTATTAAGAATTTGTCAGAAGTTTTCTGTAATGTGCAAAAATATACTCTGATTAAAATGAGTAGCCTTTCCATATCTTCAGGATTACTACTGTTAGTGGAAACTTTATGAGAGGGAAGTTTGGCAAAGTAAAACAGATCTCCTTTTTTCCTTGCACTTAAGTATGTAGGGACAACTGTGGCATTTACCAGGAGGCTTGGGGTGTTACAAGAAGCATCGTTTTCACCTTGGCCTTGGTTGGAATAGAGAGGCACTTGTCCAAGAGAGAAGCTTTACGAATTTGTGTGTTCAGACAACACAGAGAAAGAGTAGTGCAGGTGACTTGGTCCTGCAAAAGAGTTTTGAACAACAGGTGGATTTTTAAGCGCGTCCAGGAGAAGATGCAAATGCCATAATTAGTTTGGACACCTCTTTTAAGTGTAAAGAAAAACATGCCTATTGGCACAGATGGGCTTGGTTACATGACAGACCTCTATGTGGGATTTTGATCTTAGGCAATTGAAAAGCAAGTAACGCTCCATTTAAATCAACTGAAGCTTCTGGTTTTGGAGCTTTGAAATTTGACAGGATGGTTTCCCTATTTCTCTAAGCACCAAAGTGACTAATGCAACACCAGATGTCATACCTAATATTGCCAGAAGCAAAGCATGGATTGAGGAGGATTTTGTAGGAACCTTCTGATGGGAATTCAGAAAGCAAAGTCTGGGAAATCAGACTCTTTTGAGGAAGTGAGAAAGGAAGAGTACATAGTTTTACATGTAAAAGAATGGAAATTGCTTTTGCTGATTAGATAATACGTCAAGATTACGAGGATGGAAAGAGATATTTTGTGTTTGTAATAAACACATTGTTTGGGGAATACAAACGACAAACCAAAAAGTGAAGATAACTGGTTTTCTTAGAAGAGGTTACATAATTTTGATTGAGTTAAAATAACTTTGAAGGATTGAGTCTTTTTTTTTTTTTTTAAATGAGGTGGTCTGCAAAGTTAGGATTTCAGGAAAGAGGATCCTGAATATTTGCTGATGAAACAGTCACGCTTGGTAGTTTTGAGGGGCTCCCTGCAGGCAGACTTCATCCCCAGTTCTAGTTTTTACAGTTGTTTGGATGACGATAAGAATCAGGGCTACTTGGTTCTGTATTTGGGAAAAAAAAGGATGCCAGACTACTTACAAGTGCGACTGGAAAAAGACTACCAAGATTGAGGTTCCTTTGGACTTTGCCGAATGCTTGACGAGGAGTCCTGGGTTCCCTACTTTACATTAAAACCCCAAGTTGCATTGAAATAGTGGTTAAACAAAGGTGCGCTAATTTTCTGTTGAGAACTAAAAAGTGACATGTTTTGTTTACGCAATGCTGGTTTTTGCTTTATTTTTCTGTTTGTACTAGAAATGAGCAATTTAGTCCCAGAGAAAGTACACGTGAGACTTTCTGCCAAGTTCCAATGCCAAACATGAGTCTTGTGATTCAAATATCCACTGTTAACCTCTGCTTGACAAAAACCAAGTTAAGGTTTTTTTTAACTTTACAAGATCTGAAAAGAAAGCATTATAATTAAAATGTATCAGAGCTTGGAAAAGTTGGGTGTCACTAAACTGGGCTTTGACCAGCATAGATAGAACTTTGAACTTATGAAAGAAAAGATTTTCTTTCCTCTTGGTATTGGAAGAATGCAGATGACAATGATTACGATTAATCTAAGCCTCCCTGTTTCTTGTTTTTCTGATTGTCGTCCTTGGGTGACGGGATGTACTGTGAGCAAAATATTTTGTTGCGTTCTTGTTTTTCATCTCTCGGCTTTAAAATTCCAGTGCCACATACCTGTAGAATGCTAGCTACAGAAGTGAAAAGATGATATTCACTTATTAGTTCAACAGACGTTTATTGAGCACCTACTATGAGCCAGATACTATGCTGAGCTCATAGTCTTGAGAATGCAATAAACATACAAACATGTCAATTACAGTACATACCTGCTGTAGTACAAACAGAGAGGGGACAGTTATGAACCCTGTGCTAGATGGGGATGCGAGGTCGAGAAGATTACCCTAGGCATAGGGAAGAATGTGTTCAGAGCTGCAAACTCAGGCTTGTCCAGACAAGAGTGAGCACATCTCTTGAGGCTGGGGAGTAGGAGAGGGACTGGGGTAAAAGAATGAAAAAGCCCAAATGTAGCTGAGGCACAATGGGGAAAGGCCTTGTATGGGTTATTTATGAGCATAGACTTCATCTTTTAGGCATTGGGAAACCACTGGTGGCTTTTAGGAGACAAAGAACTCAGATATATTGGTTTTAGGAAGATCATTCTGGTTGTGGCTTAGAAAATGAATTAAAAGCAGGGAAATGAGGATGCTGTTGGAAATGGTGCAGAAAAAGAGGGGATGAAAATATCATGTAAAGCAGTGACTGTTGGGGGTGAGGAGGTGGCAGAGGGTTTGAGTGAGAGTTAAGAGGCAGAATAGATTGATAGCAGATTGGGGAGAGGGGAAATGTGGAGGGTGATATTCAGGTCCCTAGCCTGGGCAGTTGAGTGGAAGGTCATGCTGCATATGGGGTCAGCCAGGTTTTGTAGTAGAAGGAGCAGATTTCAGGTGGCAGTGGGATAGGGTGGGGTCAGAATCATGACTTTTCCTTTACCACCTGTAACTAAATATTTTAGCTTGTGGGCGTGCAGTTTTTAGTTGTTTTTTATGTGGAGTGTGCTGAGTCATAGCAAGTGGTGTGAGTTTTGATTTGAGCTGGTCTCTAATTAGGCAGAACAGGAAAACTGTATTTTAGTTGTTGGAGTAAATTTTTTTTCCACCTCATGGTCTAAAGGCAGAAGTCTCTGCCTTTAAACATACGTGTTTACTGAACAATAGCTCTGTACCTGCCATTGTGCTTAAGAGGTACCTGTTATGAATTTTTGCAGGTGAGGAAACATGCTTTATAGAGGCTAAGGAATTTACCAAAACTAGTGAAGATGGTATCAAATTAGGTGTGTATTACATGCAAGCATATTCTTACATTTGATTCTTGAAAAATTGTTCAAAAAATAAAAATGACTTTTAACTGCAGCAGGTAAATTGTAAGGTACTTTGGTTCTTATTTGGTCATTAAGTCTGGTCATTTAATCTTTTTTGCCCATATGGGGAAGATAAAGCTTGATTTATGCATTCTGTGATTTTTGTACTACTTAAAAGCTCACCAATTCTTTAGAATGAAACATAGTTTGAGTATCTTTCAGGATTATAATGGAAGAATTGGACACCTTGAAAACCTGTGTTCACGTGAAGAATGCTTTTTTTTTCTGTTTTATTTGTGCAACACTCAGATTTCCTATGACTAGGTAAACAGTATTTTGTAGACTTTTTTTCCTGGGTAAAATAAAAATTTTGCCCTTGGATTGAGGGCAACACTAAAACAGACCCAACATGCCAAAGTGTGAAAAACCAAGCCTCCACAAGGTCAAGGCTATTAGTTAGTAATGTAACGCTTTTTAAAGCAGAAATCAACGTTCTTATTATGATAGAATGACAACAGAGTTCAGAGTCTTAAAATGTGTCATCCACCGTGTTCAGTGTAAAATAAAAAATTTTGGCAGGAAAATGCAACATATAGCCAAGAGAAATAGGAGTCAAAACAGACGCTAAGAAGACACAGATGTTGGAATAGCAGAAAAAGACTTTAAAGCAGTTACTAAAATATGTTTAAGGAACTAAAGTTTTTGTTACAAGGAGTGAACAAATGGAATATATCAATAGAGAAATGGAAACTATACAAAACAAAATGAAAACGCTAGCACTGAAAAGCAAAATATCTAAGATGGAAAATTTTTCTACATGGACTTAACGGCAGATAGGGGAAGGGAGAAGAAAGAGCTAGTGGCCCTGAAAACAGATCAATAAAAGTTAATCCAGTTGAAGAACACAAAAGACAACAAGTGATTGAAAAAAATTAACAGAGCCTCAGCAAATTGTGAGACACATCTAGCAATAAAAGAAGCATGTAATTGCAGTCCGCAAAAGCATGAAGAAAGAGACTGGGGCAGAAAAAGAATTTAACAAATAATGTTTTAAAATTTCCTAATTTTAATGAAAAATATCAACTTATGGGTCCAAGAATCTTAGCAAACCCCAACTAGGAGAAACCCCCAAAAAACTACATTTGAGGCAAATTGTAGTCAAAATGCTGAAAATAAAAAAGATAATGACAACAGTCACAAAAAACAGAGGAAAAGAATCCATTACATGCAGGGGAACAGCGATATGACTCATCACGGACTTCTCATCAGAAATATTGGAGAGTACGGGACAATGAGAATGACTTCTTTTAAGAGCTGAAAGAAAACAGTCTGTCAAACCACAGCTCTGTATCCGGCAAAGATCATACTATGTGCTTAAAAACAGAACTTTATGCTTACTTAGTTTGAGAAGCTCTGACTCAGACAAAGTTAGACAGGTTTCTGTGTTACATGACTTCTCAGTAAATCGGGAATTCCTACAAAAAGGATATCACGTTTGCCAATTTCTGAGCTTTTTTTTTTAAACCATAAATTGTTAATTCACAGAATGTCTCAGGGGATTAGTTTTATTTGTAAAACATTTCTAGAAATGCTAAACTTTGGGAATGGAGTTTGATATTATTTGTTCTTCATTTTTATGTTCGTGATATTTCCAGGATAAAGTGATTTGGGGATGCAAATCTGTTTATGTCTGTAATAATGAAAATGTGAAGCTTTACCTACCTTGCAGTTTCTTCCTTCTAATAGCACATTTTTGCGGGGTTGAATGGCTTTGGGTTGTTGCCAGGTGAAATATTTTCCAGCAGGGCTAAGTTGTTCAGTGTTGCCTCTTTAGACTGTTTATCTATAGATGAAAATAGAACTGCCATCTAGAGTTCTCAATGCATATATATATATTTTTTTGCGGTACGCGGGCCTCTCACTGTCGCGGCCTCTCCCCTTGCGGAGCACAGGCTCCGGACGCGCAGGCTCAGCGGCCATGGCTCACGGGCCCAGCCGCTCCGCGGCATGTGGGATCTT
>NC_041215.1:129321788-129338852 GCF_002837175.3 Physeter macrocephalus | reverse complement strand
GCGGGCCTCTCACTGTCGCGGCCTCTCCCCTTGCGGAGCACAGGCTCCGGACGCGCAGGCTCAGCGGCCAGGGCTCACGGGCCCAGCCGCTCCGCGGCCTGTGGGATCCTCCCGGACCGGGGCACGAGCCCGTGTCCCCTGCATCGGCAGGCGGACTCCCAACCACTGCGCCACCAGGGAAGCCCTCAAAGCGTATTTTATGAGTATAATAGTGCCAGGAACATAGGTTGAGTTGGATTACAATGAAATCATTATCTTTTGTCTTTGGCTTGTGAGTATTTGTATGTAGTCTTATGTGGAGTTTAAACATGAAATGTTGTAATTTAATGCTACAGAAAAGCAAGTTGTAAAGGTAGTCCAGAACCACACTGTAATTGACTTAAGCCTTCTAGTTAAAGTAAAATTTCAACTTCTTGAACAATTTCATTGCTACTCAGTGACATGAACCTCTCTTGAGTATACTAGAAAATGGAGCTGAAAAGATCATCATTCAAAAGGTTTGTTTTGAACTTGGTTGTTTTCCTTATTTCCTCTTCCTAAGTCCAGTCACAGCATCCCTAGTCATCTAACCATTCACCGCATCCCCAGAAATCTAACATATTCCCTTTCCATGGCTGACTTTGAGATCTCCATGTGGACCACACTGAGGCTCCCATTGCATTAACATTGATTGATATGTGAGGTTGTGCTTGTCTTCTTGCTTGTGGCTATTAAGGACATGGTGGAAATTTGTCTCTCTCTGTCTCTCTTTCTCTCATTTCCCCCAGAAATTTGTGAAGCTCAGTCTCTTTTCTTTCGAAACCAAAGATTCCTAACCAAAGACTATAAACTTCTTGTAGAACGGTTCTCTGATTGGTGACCCCCAGATCTTTAGCATCAATCACTTGGAAACTTGTTAGAAATACAAATTCTTGACCCCTCCCACCAACGTACTAAATCTCTGGGGGTGGAGCCCAGCAGTCTGCGCTTTGATAAGCTCTTCTGGTGATTCTAGGGATTCTGACGCTCACTCAGGTTTGAGAAGCCCTGCCCTACTATAAGGAAGCATTTTTGAATGGTTTTTCCGTCCTGTTTGTTATCCAACAACAAAGGTAAAGCAGAACTCAAAAGTTCTCAGCGATGGTTGTGGCAGGGTGTTCGTTGATCCCCTTTCAAATCAAGTGAAATATTTTAAATAATAACAATAACAACAATTCGTAGTGTTCACAAAGAAATAGTAGAACCTAATATTTACTGAATATTTTTCTGTAGGTCAAACCCTCTGCATGCCTTATCTCCATCAATTCTCACAATATTCCTGGGGTCAGTACTAATGTGATTGCTTTTATAGTGGGGAATCAGTTTAGGTAAAAAATTGGCCAAGGTGAAGGTATTTAGTTGGACAGTCAGGATTATGATGCTGGCCAGACTAGTCGTAGCAACAATGTCATGACCCGCTTGGTAATGTTATCTGAGACTTCAGACAATACCTGTCTCCTCCCATTCCTGCCCGTATGTCCCCTGTGAGGCTAGAGATCTATTTGTAAATGCAAAAAGTGGAGCCAAAGTTCATGTCTTTGCAAGCTCATGTCTGTCTTCCTCATTTGTGACTTACCCCCTCTCCCAAGTTAATATCCGAAGCTACTTTGATCAAGTAGAGTGAATGTTATACTTTATGCCCTGTGCAAACAAATTTTTACAGCCTGTTTTCTTTCAAAAATTTATCTCATTCTGGAAGTAACCAATTCACTGACCTTTTATCTTTGGGTTCTAGTTTGTGGTTTTTGAAGCTTTCCAAGATGAACTGAGCAATGATGTGGTGTGGCAATTTAAACAGTTAATACAGTATTAAGCTGGATGATTCTGAAAGCAATTAATGCTTGAATGAAGTCCTTATCCTGCCGAGTTATGCACCCCTCCCGTTAAAAAAACTTTATTGGATGATTAGAGGCAGGTTTTCAAATTCCATTCCTGGTAATTGAGGGATTTATTTTACCTCCAAGATATTTTTGCTTTTTGGACCGGCAAAGAAATAGAGAGTTTTAAAGAAGTAGCACAAACCATATTAAATGGAGAGAAAAGGGCTCTCTAAATTGAAATTTAATGTCACCATTTTTTAACATGAAAGTAGAAACTTAAATGAACCTTCAAAGTTACTAATTAATTTGATGCTAGCTCCCACCCCTCCCACTGTGTGGATTCCATTTGGTTGAGGAGTCTAAAAGAAGGACATTAATTAAAATTGGAATGACTAATTTTATTATGTGTAAGTCAGAATAAATTAATTCCTATGTAAGCATAAATTAACTCCACTGTTAATAATTCCATAGACCTCCTTTCCATGGTTTGCTTCAGTAATTGAGAGTTTATCAGATGTTCCTAAGAATTCAGAAACACTTTTGTGTCTGTGGGGTGGGGGTGGGTATTGAAGCGCATAGAAATGTAGAGTGACTCAAGAAATGTCACTTAACTACAAATTTTACTTATACTAGGGTAGCCTTTAATTTTAAGCAATATACCTGTTGAGAATGGTAAAGTTTCTCCTCATCCTGTGTACCTACATCTGTTCCCCTCTCTTTCTCATATCACATACAGGTCAAAACAAATGACCAGCTTTGCACTTGCCTGAGATTCAAAGACTTTTCCTCTCTTTCTATTGCACAGCAGGTCACTGCAAATTATTGCTACCTCTCTCATCCTCTTCCTGTGTACCTACATCTGTTCCCCTCTCTTTCTCATATCACATACAGGTCAAAACAAATGACCAGCTTTGCACTTGCCTGAGATTCAAAGACTTTTCCTCTCTTTCTATTGCACAGCAGGTCACTGCAAATTATTGCTACCTCTCCAATCAAAACTGTGTGCTATCTAGAGGCTAACGCTTGTTAGGGCAGTTTGCTATGCTAATATTTTTATGGGACACTCTTTTTTTTTTTTTTTTTTTGCGGTACGCGGGCCTCTCACCGTTGCGGCCTCTCCCGTTGCGGAGCACAGGCTCCGGACGCGCAGGCTCAGCGGCCACGGCTCACGGGTCCCTCCGCTCCGCGGCACGTGGGATCTTCCCGGACCGGGGCGCGAACCCGTGCCCCCTGCATCGGCAGGCGGACGTGCAACCACTGCGCCACCAGGGAAGCCCTGTAGTGCTCTTTTAATGGGTCAGCTACCCATTCTGCAATGCTGACTGCTGTTGGTGACTGCGTATGTTCTCCGGAGCCCTTTCACATATTCACGGAACGAGTAAAAGTTTGCATTGGGTTTCCATGTTTGCTCTCTGGAGGTAAAGGGGTTCCTAAGTTCCCACAGTGGATAATTTTCTTCCTTACACATGACCTACCAGTGAGTTCTTCTGTGTGTTTTAATTTATTCATATTAGGGTGAGATTTTATAATATTTCAAAAGCATTAAGATCATCATCTATACTGGGGGTCAGCCACTTGTGTGTGTGTTTGCAAAGGGCCAGGCAGTAAGTATTTGGGGCTTTGTGGACCATAATCTGCTGTAACTACTCTGAGGTTGCAGTATGAAAACAGCCGTAGACAATAGGGTTGGTTTGTTCTGGATTGTAGTTTGCTGACCCCTGCTCTATAGTAGTAATAGCTTTAGATTTATCTGCCCTATGACTTGCCTTCCTCCCTTTCAGCCTATTCACCCTTTCCTTCTACTCGAAGAGGATCCTGTGTTTTCCTTCTTCCCTATCTTTGTTCAAGCTGTCTCCCTCATCTTAGAATGCTTTCTTATCTGTTCAAGGAGAACGCTGCTCCTTGAAGGTTCCTAGGATGTGATGGTGACCTGGCTGCAGCCTCTCTTCCCCCCTGATAACCAGGGTGTATTCAGTTGCTCTGACCATCAGCTTCCCCGTCCTCCTTTACCATTCCAGGAGGGTCCCTCCTGAAGTTGCACTCAGAGTAGAAAAGAATAGCCTTCTTAGATAAAGGAGGCTGTTTCTTAGTAAGGGGGGGAAGCAGAGGTTTTGCTCCTTGAAAGAACTGGGCTTATGAGAGAACCATCTCCAGGAAGCTCTGACTGACCGCTCCATCTGGAATGCCCTCCCCTGCCCCTCCGAATCCCATAGAAGTTTTTGGACCTACCGTCATGAGCTGCCTCCTCCTTCCATTACTTGCTTTTCTTTGGGGTGCGTTTATGTTAGAGAGACCTCTGTTCATAAAAGAGGGCCTCTTTCTTCAAAGTTTACACCTGAAATGACCCCTTCAGTGACTATTTACATGTACATGGTTTTCTTAAAAGCTGACACAAACTGATATATCCATAGAGCACATTGTTTGCAGCCTTGTACAGGTCATCTTTGGGGTGATGTATTGCCACCAGCGCTCATGGAATCTTGTTTGAAGATGATATTCAGACTTTTTCCTCCAAAATACAGGCTTTGGTTTACAATCCATTGAAGAACTACTGAAGAAGAAATGTCTTCGTGTACTTTTCCAGGTTTGCCGCGAAGTGCTTTTTGTGTCCAGCTGACCACGAGCCCCTTTTTCCCTTGCCCTCCGGATACTTGTATGCCATCACATTGACTCTCTTTTCATGGAGGTCCTTTTGGTCCAGGTTTCCCCACTGCAGTGACTATCAGCCAGTTTCCTTGAATGATTTTAATCCCTCATCCTTCTTGGCCCATCCATTTGAAGTACCTGATAGTATTACAGTGTCACGTCATGAGCTTATCCCTTTGCCCAAGAACAATGCTAATATGGGTCAGCTATTGAAACAGTGGAGGAAGAGGATAATGCCAGGGTTCCAGTGGCTATTTCAAGGATTAGTATCAGCATTTAAAAAAAGAAGTGTTCAAAAGTCAGGAACAGTCAGTGAAAATAAATCTTAAACGGCAAATGAAAAAAACTATGAACTTACTCGAAAACATCCGTCTGGCTGCTGTTGGCTAAATTGCATCTTTCCCTCGTACCAAATCTCCGTGGAAGCTGCCATCTTCAGACGTCTTGGACTGCAGACGTCAGGACTTCCCGCAGTGTTGCTCCCCTGAGTGCAGCTTTCAGGACCACAGCCTCTGGGCAGCTCCTCTGCTCTGCCTGCGGCTACTATGAGTAGGGTTGGCGGCAGTTTTGATTTATTTCTCCTCCTGAACTTGTTCTTTTAATTCAGTGGAGAGATTCACTGCTTTCGAGGGCTCTTCCTGCCACCAGGGTCAACCTTTTGATGACGAGGGGCTGGGGGTGGAGAAATGCACCCATGAGCTGAGTGCTAAAGGGGAGCAGAGAAAGCTTGAGGGGAGGGTGTTGAGGATGGGAGGGAAGAGAAAAGCCTGGGGGAGGGTCAGGCATGTGCGGGGTTGGGGTGGAGGGAAGCTGTTGATTAGAGTACGAAATAACAATATCACGACAGGTATTTCAGCATTTATAATAAAGCATGGTGTACTGGATGACCAGGATACAGAAAACTGGACTTGCAACCACTAATAATGTAAAAATAACTGTTAATATTTATTGATGGTTGTTGTGGGTTAGACCCCATGCTAGGTACTCCAAAATACCCAAATCTGTTATAATAAAATGACCTTTCAAAATAGGTCCAATAACATGGCCATCAGAAATTGCAGGGTTGCCTACCTGGTCCCGTTAGTTTGCTATTCAGTAAAAGAGATGAGCACACACCTGTAGGAGACCAACGAAATGTCTATACCTTAATACCTGGAAGTTGGGAATGTTGTATGTGTTAGTTTCCTCTTACTGCTGTAATAGGTTATCGCACATTTAGCGGCTTAAAACAACACAGGGTCATTATCTTACTGTCCAAAATGGGTCTCCCTGGGTTCAAATTAATGTGTAGGGCTGACTTCCCCCTGGAGGCTCAAGGGGAGAATCTGTTGCCTTGCCTTTTCCAGCATCTTGAGACGGCCCACATCCCTTGGCTCATGGCTCCTTTCTGTCTTCAAAGCTGGCCAAGACCTTCTCATAGTGCATCGCTCTGACACTGACTCTTCTTCCTCTCTCTTCCTCATTTAAAAGACCCTTGTGGGTTTCCCTGGTGGCGCAGCGGTTGCGCGTCCGCCTGCCGATGCAGGGGAACCGGGTTCGCGCCCCGGTCTGGGAGGATCCCACACGCCGCGGAGCGGCTGGGCCCGTGAGCCATGGCCGCTGGGCCTGCGCGTCTGGAGCCTGTGCTCCGCAACGGGAGAGGCCGCAGCGGAGGGAGGCCCGCATACCACACACAAAAAAAATAAAAATAAAAGACCCTTGTAATTACATTGAGCCCACCTGGATAATCCAGGATACTCTTTCTATTTTAAGATCAGCTGATTAGCAACCTTAATTCCATCTGCAAATTTAATTCCCCCTCGCATTGTAATATAACATATCCACAGGTTCCAGGGAGTAGGATCTTTCAGGGGTTGGGGGCATTATTCTGCCTACATCTGCATTACATAGCAAAGGGAACTTTTGCTATGTAATGAATAAGTTTATGAATCTTAAAACAGGGATATTATCCTGGATCATCCAGATGGGGCCCACTGAACCAAATGAAACCTTAAAAGCAGAGGACTTTCTCAAGCTGCAGTCAGAAAGAGGTGGTGGAAGGGAAGGGTGTTAAGTGACAAACATGGCTTTTGATTCAACTTACACAATGCTGTTGGATGCATCTTTCTGAGTAATTTTTATTTCATCTCTCTCTCTTTTTTTTTTTTGCCCAGGGACTACAGTGGCTTTCTTTCATCCCTCTTACAAGCCCAAAGTTCAGCTTCAAAATCTAGCAGTCAGAGCTCACCTATCCAACTTTGGATTCTGTACTTGTAGTCCAGCCAATTTCTTGTTGTGTTTCTTTGACGACCTTCAAGGCTGTGTGTATTTGCTGTGTTCTCTTGATTACCTACGAGATTACCTGTCTTGTCTCAAGGTCTCGAATTTTTCCTCATCTTTCAAAGTTAAATTCAAGTTACACCTTTTCCAGGAAGCTCTGGCAACTCTGGGCAGTATGCTGATTTCTCCCCATAGCATTTATAATCTTTGATGTACAGTGTTCAGCTTTTTAATTAGGCATTATGCCTTATTTTCTGGGTATTTCTTGCATAAGTCTTAGCCCTCCAAGATATACACTTCTTGAGAGTGAAGACATTTTTCTGGATCTTCCAATACCATGTGCCATAGTTAATGTTAAATTCATGTTTGCTGATTGACTAACTGAAAGTGATTCTTTAAAAATAATGGAGACATATACTTGGTAGTAGAGGTTTCCTCACTGCACAGTAGCCATGAAAAATCTCACACAAGGGGTACTTTTGGTTACCAAGACTTCAAGACCTTCCACTTCTGTAACTCTTTCCCATCTTGGTCCCCATCTCCATTACCCCCACACCCACCCTGCCCATGTATACATCCAGAACCCGTAAGTGATTTAGAAACCCTTGTGATGGCTTGCTGGCTGGCCTGTCACCCTCTGAAAGTTCCCATATTATACAATTTATTATTCTCATCCCCTTGCTCTTCCTGCATATCTAAAATCTCTCCTTCCAGCATTGAACAAGTAATCTGATTAGAATAATTTGTATTATATTATGAAAAACTGATAGGCAATTTTAACTATTCTGGTTTCTTTTTTGGTAACAAAAATTTTATTTTAAAAATTTAAACTGAGGGACTGTGGTTTGTGAAGAAATCCACTGTCTCCTCTTGCCCTTCTTGTTCATAAGTGTGTCTTGGCATTTCCCATCTGAATTCTTACAACTTGGCCTTTTGGATACATAGAGCACACATTTGTTTTAGTGGCGATGTGATGCTTTTAAAAAGTGGGCTTAATAAACGTATCCTCCAGACTCAATTCAGAGTGATTTTCTGCTGCTTTAGTTTGCATTTCATATTTCACATCCTTTTTCCAGCAGTTTCTCTCCTATAAGCTTGAGTGTGAGTAGATGCATACACACACGTGTGTATAAATATATATATGCACACTTACATATTTTTGGTGGAGTGTGGATGGGAGAGGATGGGAGGGACTAAGTTGTGACTTCTGTCCCCATGTGCATGGTTAAAGGAGGAGGTTAAACAAGAGGTGTGGGAAGTGGGTTATGTAAAATGGCACCCCACGTCTGGAACATTGAGACACATCAGTGGCAGCTCACATTATGAAAACATGATTCTGTTACCAAGTCCAAGCTCTTACTGCTTGCTGCACAATAGACCAGTAAGTCAAGAGACAAGATGTTGGGGCAAAGAATAGTGATTTTATTCAGAAAGCCAGCAAACTGAGATGGCGGACTAGTGTCCTAAAGAACCATCTTAACTCGGAATGAAATTCAGGCTTCTTTTATGTTAAGGGAAAGGGGAAGCAGGAGGGTTCAAGATTAAAGGGTAAAGGTGGAGTGCAGACTTCTTGGAGCCACCTGGCCTTCAAGGGAAGCACAACACATTTCTTTGTTCTTCTGCTTGCTTACGCTTACGTAGGCTGGATTCTAAATCTCATGCAAAAACTTCAAATTATTAGCAGTTATTTTTACTCTACCATTCTTTTCTCTGCTTATTAGCAAGGTTTCTGGCCAAAATCAAACTCAACTATAACAAGTGGTAGCCATAACTAGCTCGGGACCACGGGATGGGAACTCTTCAGGGAACTTAATGAGCTATTTGGGCACAAGCAACATTTCTCTAATATTTAACTGTTTATGTGCAGGGCTAGAGTAATAGAGTACCTAAGCTAAAGAATGAGGCAGGCAGTTCCAACGTGGTGTTAGTTCTGCTTTTCCTCTGTTACATTTATGGAAGAGAACTGACACGAGTTTGGGAACTCACCTGACAGTGTGCGGTTTTGGAGCCACACACATTTGGGTTCATTTATGTCTCTGCTGTTGATCAGCTGAGTGACCTTGGGCAGGTTTTGCAGAGCGCCTGAGCTCCATTGCCTTCACCCGTAAAATGGGGCTGCTAATGCTTGCCTTGAAGGGTTAGAGAGACCACAGATTACATACCTGCTCCATGGTGGATGTTAAGTAGTTGGCAGCCATTGTTTGGTCTTGAAAGCCAGTGAGTCATATTTTTTGTGCTGGTACATCCCAGGGTGACTTAGTGGGTAAAAGGATCTGCTTTAAGGAGGGCAGGAACATTGGAATGTGAAAATTACAGAAGAAGGCCACATACGGGGCTTGGAGAACAGTTCCCTGTAGACCAAAGGGACAGCTTGGAGCTGTTTATTGGGTTCAAGAGCCTGTGTGGTTTATTTGAATAGACCTGGGCCATTCACAGTTTGGCCTCATTGGCTGCCTGTGAACTGTAAGCATTTGCCATGATCTCCAAAGTCCTCAAATCCTCTTTCTAGCCACGTGGGTGAACTGAGGTGCGGGTGTCCTGTGTTGTTCCTGACACTGGGAGTTGGGTTTCTGCTGGGACACTGGCTGGGGTGAGAACTCAATGCCTCACACGGCTGTGGTCTCCCCATCACTGGGCGGCCCTCATAGTTAAAAAGATAAGAGGAGTTTACTCATTTCGATGATTGTCTTGTGAGGAGGTGCTGATGAGACTTTTCAGCTTAATAAACATTGCTAAGTGTTACACAAAACAAAGAGAAACAAATCAAGAGGATTGATAGCATAATATATATATGTATATAGGCACAAGAGGGCCTGCAGATATATTTATTTATGTTTCTAGAGTGTATATGTTTGTGCATGTAAAATAGATCCCTTTAGAAATTACAGTGTGCTCTATTTTGAAAAGGAGACTGTGATTTGATATAAAAACATGAAAAAAAAATCAACTTTTTTCATCCCCAGTAACTCACACAAGGCTTCACAAGCAGATATTACCAAAGCCCCAAAGGTAGCAATAAATTCCTCTTGTTGATTTAAATCCCATTAGGCTCCAAGCTTGTGAAACAAATGTTGAAACTGTAGAGCTGACATACCAAACAACTTAGGGGGGCTTTATACCAAAGAGGCTTATAGAAGTTATTCACAGAAAAACTTCCAATTGTAAAAGAGATAAACAAGCTTTGGATATGAGCGGTGTTTAATTGGAGTGTGTGGTGAGGGCCAAGAAGGGTTCGTATTGCAAAACACAGGACTTACTGCAGAATTTCAGCACTTTAAAACCCCAGTGGTCTCTGCTTCACTGACCAAGGTTTATTAGTTTTGTCCTTCTTTTCTTTCTTCCCTCCCTCCCTCGCCTCTTCTTTCTCCTCCTTTCTTTCTGATGGTGGAGTGCAATATAGTACCTGCTTTTAGCACCAAATTACAATTCCAAGCACCTTTAACTTACCTGCAGATCTAAAACTCCTTTACCATGTATTAGAAATGATTACTCTCTTTTAGACTGGCACCCTTTCCCAGGCCAAGGTTAAACATTGCAATTACTCAGAGAAGTGTATAAGCAATGAATTAAAGTGTCAGAAAAATATCAAATAGTTGGGTGCATGGAGACACTTGTTTTACTTCATAAAGTCCTAGCAGAGCCTTCTCCCAGCATGCCTTGTGTCTTTATAAAAGTCTTAATATGTACCATATGTGCTAAATACAACTAATAGATCACCTGGGTGAGGTTATTGAATAAAACATTTGCCTTAAGCCAAGTTCAGACGTGCTCTTTGTAGAATCAGCATGTCGTGATATAGGGCACCTGAAGCAAAGAGGGCTTCTTGCTTTTGAAATTTTGAAGACAAGGTGTAGCTCCACCAGGAAAGAAGGCACATATGGGAGAAGTCAGATGGAGGATAAGAGATGCCCACCTGAAAATCTGTGGACATCCTGTATTTGAGCTGTCTGCATGGTGGAACATTTTGATATGAGGAAAATTATACAATAATTTATTTATCACCGTAATTTGGCCATAACGTCGCTTTTAAGCATTCCTTGTGTTTAGGACAACGCAAGGCTATCCCGTCAACTTTCAAGCTGGGGTGAAAATAAACATGATGCAAAGCTGCAGAAAATGCAGTGTGAAGTCTAGGAGACCACAGTGCCTTCAAGTTTAGCTTGCTGACAGCCTTCTGAGAGTAGGGGGTATTGGAGAAATTTTGTATTCCAGGGCAAAGGGTGGATTTTATTTCTGGCCATTCATTCATTCACTCACCAATCATTACTCAGCTCCCACCGTGAGTCTCAGTTTTACTACCCACAGAAACTTGTGATGGCCCTACGCTGTCCCAGATGACACTGGGACTAGGTTGACAAAGGGAGTTGTCATTTCTCCGTTATTCCACTTTGATGAGACTCCAAGCCACTGCCCCCAGAGCAACATTCTAGTGTTTCTTTGAGATAAGTTGTATTTCCTGTACCATGTAATGTAAACAACCAACAAGGGATACGTTCTCTCCTAAAGGAAAATTATATTTTTAACAGGCTTCAAAACTCCTGTTTTGCTTAAGCCAAAGATATTTATGATGATGAGATTTAAGGCACCAACACATGGTATTTCTGTTTATAAAGGGATCTTTCCGTTAATCTCTAAAATTGTCTCAGGAAAACACTACCAGCATGGTTTTAACAGATCCCTTTTTGTTTAAATATGAGAGTGAAAATCTCTATCCACATATGTTTCCTGGGTGTTTATAAATTGCACATATATACACAGAAAGGGAGTATGTGCTCATTAAAGAATATTTTTAAAACAGAAAACTTATCCATATACTTGCACTCAAAGATATTTGTTAAAGCTCTTCAGTGTATTTCTATTTGATCTTTAATTTCTCATCATACTCTAAAAATATTTTTCCATATTTGCAATATATAGATGCACATATTAAATAGTAAGTGTAGAATTTAATTAATCATTTTCTGGTGATTATGTTATCTGCTTAAATCTGTGTGAGCCTTAGAATGAAAGTAAATATAAATACAAATTATTATTAGCAGTTGGATTGTTTCGGACTTAATGATTCCAATGACATGAATGATCTTAGAGCTCAGGAAACTCAGGTTTACGGAACCTCACCGTTATAGATTGATGATTGTAACAAGACCGTGACTGCTTCTAATAGAAATGCTTCTAACAGTGGCTTAAATAGGATACAGTTCCTCATGTAACAAGAGATGAGTGACTGGTGGTATTGGTTTGATTAGTTCCTCAACTCTGCCATCATAATTGCAGGTTCTTTCTGTCTTCCTATGCTATTGAATTGGGTGTTTTGCCCTTCATCTTAGTGCATTTACCTCTTGGTTGCAAGATGGCTTCTGCAACTCCAGTCATCATATTTATGCTCAGAGATGAAGAAGGAGCAGTACCTGTATGAGGAAAATACAAGGTTTCCCAGGAGTCCCCAGTAGACTTCTGTTTATGTCTTACTGGCTGGCATTGTATCCCAAGCCTACCAAGCCTATCAAGCATTTCCAGCCTCTGAAGAGGAAGGCTGAGGCAGAGGGGGATGGATAATTGCTGCCACCCACAGGGTCTGCGACCTCAATAAATTGTAATTGCTGCTCCTGATCTGCCACCAATGAAAATGTAACTGTGCATAGTGCATAGAACGAAGCAGTTTGACTTAATGCTCTCCAGTAGAACTTCCTGGGGTGATGAAAATATTTAATAATCAGTATGGTGGCTTTTGTCCACATGTGACTATTGAGCACTTGAAATGTGTCAATATTGTGACAGAGACACTGGTTTTTAAATTGTATTGAACTCTAATAAATTTAAATAGTCATATGTGGCTCGGCTAGCGGCTGCCATATTAGGTAACACAGTTTGTTCATTAACGTTATTTGAACAATTTTGAGGAGCAATGCTGACATTTGAAAAATCAAGCCCTTCTGTGGTTAAGTGTGATTTTATAAAATTGATATTGCAAAATGATTATTTCCCTGTGTGTCTGTCTTTATTTTGTATTTATTTATTTTTGCTTTATAAAGTTAGCCCAAAGATCAGTTTCTCTGACTTAGCACAGATTTCATTGAAAGAAAATTTCTATTCTGGAGATTGCTCTTTTGTAGCTAAAAAAAAATGATGCCACTGCAAATTAAAGAAAAAAAACCTAAACACCTCATTTTTGTCCACATCAGCACTATGGCAGTAATACTGGGACAAAATGATCCTTAAAGGCAGTTGTTCTAACAGTTTGGTTCCTTGCTGTCTGTTGTTGTATTACCTGAAAATGTGTTTCCCCGCCTGAAATGGTCCCAATTTCTGAAATGTGTGAGTTTATTTTGGATTTAATTTTATTCCTGGCAAGTTTCATGAGAAAGAAATATTAGAGGGGACCAGGGAGTTTTCAGTATTGGGAGTCCTCCAGCTCTGATTTCCTTGTATATGTGGGTGTTGGTGGAGGTTCTGGCAGTACTCTTTGGCCAAAGCTCTGATGGAGTGAACATGTCCAAGCTGGAAGGGTACAGACCTCAGATGCGCTAATGGGAGACATCGCCGGAGCTCAGAGTTCTGGAATCTTGGTCAAGTCACGCGGATGGGGGCGGTGTCACCCCTGTTCAGCCTTGTCGGGAAATATGACAGCACCACATCAGCTTAGCCTCCAGGTTAGAATGTTCATGTGCCTTGTAGGTTCAATAACAACGCATCCTTCGCCTTCGGTGATATTCCGAACAAAAGTGATGACTTTCTCTGACATGAAATTCTATACCCTTAAACGAACCATTAAACTAATTCTAGAAAGTTGGGAAGCATGAGAAACGCTTGCTTCTTGACTGAGACACACTTCTTGCTGGGATATGGATGCTGACCTTGTCAGACCTACGGTACTTGAAGGACTATGAGAAACTGGCTCAACGATTACAACAGGATTAAGATTCGTACCAGTGTCCCAGCTGAACGAAAGATGAAGTGCTGGAAGGATGAGTTGCGGTGACTTTAGGAATAGACTGTCTACACAAGGGTGCCCAGGGGTAAGGGGATGCAGAGGAGACAGATAATGAAGCACCAGAGGCCAGCATCCATGGGGTGCTCGTATGGCCTCTAGGCCTGGAAAGGGCCCAGTGGAGCCTTGGCCTCGGGAGAGGGGCTGCTGAATAGGAGGCATGGCCCTGGGTCGAGCCGAGTGGCCACTGTGAAAACGCCAGCCCTGGAAGAAGAGTGAGGGAATAAACACTGTATCTTTCTCCAGCTGCTTCTCATTTCCTCCCATCCTTGCCTTCGCCTGGCACCTCTCAGAAGCCTGGGGGCAAGCGAAGCACGCAGTCCACAGGGGGTGGGCAGTGACTCTTCAGGGCCACAAAAGTAACCACACGTGACTGGAATGTGGCCAGCGCTGCTGTGTGTGTACAAGCTGCTGAATAGTTGCGCATACATGAGCCAACCCCATCCCCTACCGTCTCCACCTCACTAACGAGAAGATTGAAGCTCAGGGAAGTGACGCAAATTTCCCCAAATCCAACAGTTGGTTAATGACCAAGTCAGGAGTCCAAGCTCTTAACTTCCGTGTTGTGAGAGGGGCCATGAAGATGTATCAGAAGGTGAAGAGATATGGTAACCAAACCTTATGGAGACAATCATAATCATAATAGTGGGAAGAATGCCCCTGCCTTATGTTTCCAGACGTCACTGCATTTGACCCTCACAGTATTCTCGGGGGTTTAAAACGTTAGGTATTATTATCCTCACTTTACTAATGAAAAGAGCAAAGGTTCAGGCGAAATGACTTGCTACAAAACTATCTCAGAGCTGGCATGTGAATATAGGTTTTTTGATTCTGAGTCAGTTGTTGAGGCAAGTTATACCCCATTGCTAATTAGAAGATGCTGGTGGGGGCTTCCCTGGTGGCGCAGGGGTTGAGAGTCTGCCTGCTAATTCAGGGGACGCGGGTTCGAGCCCTGGTCTGGGGGATCCCACCTGCTGCAGAGCAACTAGGCCCGTGAGCCACAACTACTGAGCCTGCGCGTCTGGAGCCTGTGCTCCGCAAGAAGAGAGGCCGCGATAGTGAGAGGCCCGCGCACCGCGATGAAGAGTGGTCCCCGCTCGCCACAACTAGAGAAAGCCCTCGCGCAGAAACGAAGACCCAACACAGCAAAAATAAATAAATAAATAAATAAATTCCTACTCCCAACATCTTCTTTAAAAAAAAAAAAAAAAGATGCTGGCAACAGGACAGTTTAATTAAATCAAGCCAAACCAAACCAAACCAAACCAAACCAAAAACATGTTATATAGGCATTCTGCTTAAATAGTAGCCTCCATTTTGCCTTAGGGATCACTGTTTCATTTTGCTCATACTGAAAAGCCCACAGGGACTTCCCTGGTGGCGCAGTGGATAAGACCCCGCACTCCCAATGCAGGGGGCCCGGGTTCGATCCCTGGTCAGAGAACTAGGTCCCACACGCCTGCCGCAACTAAGAGTTTGCCTGACACAACTAAGGACCGTGATGGTCCGTTATGAAAGCAGTGAATAATGTGTGAATCAAAAACAGGAGGAAGGAAAACAATATTTGAACAAATGAGTAGCAATGTCTGAAAAAATAATTTGAAACTTATATGATATACTAAATACCAAAATTCATTCCAGAGTTTGATATAAATGCTTAATGTATGGAGTGATGACTGGGAGATGACACTGCAGGTGATACTGTTGTCGGGTATTACAATTAGTGGATGCCAGGTGCAGTGGAGGGGCTTTAAAAGGGTTACTCCCCACTTCACAGATGAGGAAACTGAGGCCCAGAAACCTGTCTGTGGCCCGTGACAGACAATACTGCAGCCCAGAGCCTTCGTCTTTGTCATGCTAACTTCAGATTCAGTGCTGTTAACCACCTTGGGGTCTCAGGATCACTTCCATCCTGACCTTTAGGACACCATGAAGAAAGGAATTAGCAGTTCCTTTTCTAGAAAACCTGTTGATTTCTATGAAATGAACAACCATGTAGCTGCAAGCCAACAGTAAACCAACTGGGAAAATATTTGCATCACATATGACAGTCAAAGGGTTATATTTTATAGCAAATATTTTAACTGATGCATAAGAAACAGCATGCAGATAAATGGACAAGGGATATGAATTAGAATTAGCGCATTAGAATGTGCTTAGTAAACAAATTTGCAAAATTTTAAGCTTATTAATAATAAAAGAAATGCAAATTAAAATAATAATGAGGTGGTATTTTACATGCCTCAAATGAATAATAGTTTTTGCTTGTTTGTTTTTGGTTTTGAAGACCAAAGCTAGGGAAATTATGAGATCATTGGTGTAGTGGCCGGAGAGTTTGCATGGCCTCTTTGAAAAAACAATTTGGCAACAGTTATGAAGAATCATAAAATTTCCACACCCTTTGACCCAGCAATCCCACTCCTGGGATTTTATCTTGAGGCAATTGTTAAAAAGGCAATGAAAGCCATGTGTAAAAAAATATTCATTGCAGTAATGTTTATAATAGCAAACTATTGGAAGCCACCTAAAGGTCCCCAAACAGGGAAACGATTCAATGAATTATGGGTCTGTATAGTCATCAAATTAATTATGGAAGCTATACAGTAATATAAGGATACTAATGATGTCAACTGAAAAAGGAATGAGAAAATTTATTTATTCTGTGCCTTTAACTGCAATAAAGTCCATAGAGGGATTAACATTGAGAGTAAATACAGAAAAATAAAAATAATGGATATAACACGATGGGAAGGTTAGGGGTTCACCTGAGACCTGTGAACACATGAGACGTTTACACTGGCACATGGAGTTCTAGGTGTGTGAAATGGAGTGTCCCAAGATCAGGCTGAATAGGTAAGTGGAAGCCAAGTTGCGGAAAATTTCAGGTACCATCATAAAAAGTTTGAACTTTGTCCTTAGGGGCATTGGAAAAACCATTGGAAATGTCATAACTAAATCAGTGTTTGGGGAACTCTGACAGCGCCGAGAGCCTCAGAATGGGAGGGGTGCACTTAGGAGGCCTTGTAATGGCCTGGGCAGGAGGTAATGAGAGCCTTGAGAAGGCAGGGCAGGGTGGGGTGGAGAGGAGTGGAGAGAGCCACCTGAGAGCCTTTGTCAAGTGCTCAGACGTCGGAATGTGGGAGAGAGAGAAGAGAGAGAGAAGGCGGGCTTCCCTGGTGGCGCAGTGGTTGAGAGTCCGCCTGCCGGTGCAGGGGACGTGGGTTCGTGCCCCGGTCCGGGAAGATCCCACGTGCCGCGGGGCGGCTGGGCCCGTGAGCCATGGCCGCTGAGCCTGCGCGTCCGGAGCCTGTGCTCCGCAACGGGAGAGGCCGC
>NC_041215.1:129301881-129321726 GCF_002837175.3 Physeter macrocephalus | reverse complement strand
AGTCCGCCTGCCGGTGCAGGGGACGTGGGTTCGTGCCCCGGTCCGGGAAGATCCCACGTGCCGCGGGGCGGCTGGGCCCGTGAACCATGGCCGCTGAGCCTGCGCGTCCGGAGCCTGTGCTCCGCAACGGGAAAGGCCGCAGCAGTGAGAGGCCCGCGTACCGCAAAAAAAAAGAGAGAGAGAGAAGGCTGCCTTCTTAGCGCGGGTGGGGATGCTATTTAGAAGAGTGGGAAGAGAGGCAAGATTCTGGCTCCATTTTGAATGTGCTGGGAGTATGGTGTCCTGCAGTGCAGTCCTAGGTGGCGGGGATACAGGTCTTGTCCTTGGGAGACAGGGCAGTGGTGGTGGTGGAACTTGGGCGTCTTGGCTTGCGGGCGTGGTTGCATTTGGAAGAGTGGAGGATGTCCAGGGAATGTTTGCCTCAGGAGAGAAATGGCGGCTGCGGGCAGAACCCTGGTTAGGGCTGAGATCTAGAGACGGGGTCGGGGGTGGTGGGGGGTGGTGGTGGTGGGGATGGTGGTGGTGGGGGGCGGGGTGGGAAGAGGAAGCAGTTGAAGAAGGAGCAGTTGGAGGTGCGTGTGGAGATGGAACGGGGACAGAGTCTTAAGAAAGAGCAAGCGGATGGTGGGGCTGAACAAGGCTGCGGGTCCAGAAGGCTGAAGCCTCATTGGAGGCCTGTGGTTAAGTCGTTGGACCTTGGACTGAACAGGTTACAGTGGAGCATGGAGAGGGGAAGGAGGGGGGCAGAGCCCAGGTGACTGAGAGGGAAGAACCAAATGCAGGTGATGAGGCAGAGACGTGACTCTCACGTGTGCAGGACTTTCAGAGGCTCAGAGATCGAGTTTGCCTGGGACTTGGGGCGTTCCCAGGATGCAGAACTTTCAATGCTCCAATCGGGAAAGTCCCGGACCAATGAGGACAAGTTGGCCACCCAACCTATACAAAATGTGTCAGCTAAAATATCCGTTCTCTAAGAGCAATTAAGCCTGGACGAGGATACCAGATGTATACACATAATGCAGTTAAGTAGCAACACAAGGGAACAAGGCTAAGCTGAGCTGCCAATTTAGTGGGATGGAGAGTTTGGGAATATTTTTGAAAGTATTTTTGGGTTGAAGCAATCTGGTGAAATTCGGGGAAAAAGAAGTTGTTTTTCTTTCAAATTTTTAGTTAAAAAAATCAAGTCAGAGTGGCACAATAAAACCGTAGAAAGGAAAGCACTGGTGTCAACATTGACAGTTTTACACTAAATGGCTTCCCCATTTGAGTTTTCCAGTTACTGTTTTATTTATTTAGTTTTAATTTGATACAATGGGGAATAAAAATCCTATAACCACACCTCATTAATTTGCAGTAACGGGGAAGTGGTGTGCTGTTTGCTAAGTGAAAGCACTGAGTTTAAAGACAGAGGGCTCATAGACCCTTGGTCCTAGAAAAGACCCAAGTCATCTAGTGGAGCTGACGGTACCTGTGGAATCACTGTTGCCTCGGCTGGGCTCTGACTCCTGCCACCTCCTGGGTACTGGAGTTCCAGACCCCCAATCTCACCAGGGTTCCCCGACCTCACTGCCTATTGGTTCCCTGGAGAGCGTGGGCCACTGGACTCCTGGTTTCCAAGCCCTGTGGGCTTGGGACCAGCCTCTGATTCTCCGTGACTCTTTTCCCTCACTCCTTGTACAGTCCTTTTGTTAGCATTCAGGACAAGGTTTGTGAAGCAGAGATGCCCTTCTGTCTGGGGCTCTTTCACTTGGCTCCTTGCCACTGGCTAGGTCTGTACCATCCACCCAACATTGCTGGGCCTCAGCTCTCTCTGGAAAAGAGGTTGCAAGATGCCGCGTGGGTGGTTTAGAGTCGATCACGTGAATATAGTGATAAGCGCAGTGTCTGTGCTTATTATTATTATTAGTTGTGTCCCAATTGCTTATTAACCACGTGACCTTAGGGAATTCTCTCCCCCTCCATTTCCTTACCTACAAAAAGAAAGGTCTGAATTGGTCGATCCCTAGGGTCCTGTCCAGTTCTTGAATTAATGCACTTTTCCTAATGCTGTTAGAAGCTTGGACCAAGGTGAATAATTGTGTGTTTATGCGGTGACTTGAGAGAATGACTTCAAGGGAAGGTTTCAGTTTAATATATCCTGACATTTGAAAATGAGAATTTAGTTGAGGAAAAAAGACTTCAAGAAGGCTACAAAGAAGGGGATGTGGATCAGGTAAGTTAATCAAACTCTGGGAAGATCTGTACAGAGAGCTTCTGTTCAGCAAATCAATAAATTAGGCAAAATTTGGGCTTTTTGCCTGCATTCCCACTACCCATCTTTCCATTTGTTACTGTAGCTCCTTCTCCCCCACTTCTGAGTCTGGCCTGTGCTTTGGACCTTGGCTATCCATCCACTCCTGTCTTCTCCCCTGAATCTCAGGGCTGCAAACATGGAGTCTGGTTCTGGACAGGGCCCCTCCACCCTATCCCAAATCCTGGATCTGTCCTCCAAGACCTGTCTGCACTACCCCGCTTTTAGGTAACCTTTCTGCCCTCTAGGTAATTACTGACCCTGACCTTGGCCTCTGCTCTGCCCAGTTCTGTCACTGCCCAGGCTTTGTCTTGTTTCTGTTATTGATTTCTAAAGTATGTGCAGCAAGACTTACCCTGTGATTATAATTCGTACAGCTTGACCTTGTGTGGACCTGGGTTGAATGGGAACAAAAGGAAACGAAACAGGAGAAGATTGTCAGTGATTTTTCTTTTTTATATTTCTTTTATTGTTATGATTCTCCCCCCTCCCCACTCCCACCCCAAAACAAAATGGTGGAGAAGGTCACTGAAGGAAAAGCATTTCAGGAGAGAATCTATACAAGTGTATGTCACGAAGTCTTAATTCATCTTCAATCATACGTTTTTCAACCATCTGCTATATTGCAGGCACTGTCTCAAGCCCCTTTTTGGCCATGGAGAGGGAATTAGTACTTTAGTGGAGGAGAGAATAATCAGGTATTGAAAATAAAGGGCTATTAGAGAGGCATGTACACAGGTTTTGGGGTGCACAGCAGAGGAGACAGCCAACTGTCTGCAGTGGGGCTTGGGGAGTATTCTCCGAGCGAGTGACATTTAGGCTGAATCTTGAGGGACATTCTAGGGAGAGGAGACACTATTGCCAAAGCTTGGAGGAGTGAAGGACTGCCTGGCATGTTTACAAAATGGACTGGTTTGGGGTGACTGGAGGGTTCATGAGAAGAAGTAGAAGATGAGGCTGTGAGATAGAGCTGGACCAGGTTTAGAAGTGCCTTAGAATGCTGGGATAAGGAGACTGTCCTGTGGTAACAGGGAATTATTGCAAAATCGGAAGGAGTTAAGTCTAAATTGATGAGATTTCACTGAGAGGAGCTTGGGAAGTAACTATTGACAGTTTCATGTTGGGTATCTCAGTATTGTTTGAAGCTTTTGGAGGTCTCGTTGATAAGACCAGTCATGGTCACGCTGGCTCCTCTCCACAAGCCGCCAGCCATGCCTTGACCTTCTTCCACTAGCCTGGCGCTCGAGCTGGGTCTCATCTTTTCTCTCGTAGCCTCCCTGTCTACAGGTGGAAACACCTGTTGCCTTCGCCCCCGCTTCTCTGACTCTGAGGGAGATTAACGAATCTTGTTCGCTTCAGGGCCACAGCCAAAGGAGAGGCTTTGAAGAGATCAGTTCCGACTGTATTTCTTCTCGGTGCTGGTTTCCTCTCCAGAAAGGCACTATCATTAATTAGAGCAAAACAAACAAAGCAAATCCTAAACAGCTGAGCTTCATATTTTCAAAGACCTGTAAGCCTCATCAGCATTAAAATAAATTAAATTTGGAGCTTACCTAGTGCAGACGTTCATTTTGATGGAGTGTTCCACGCTTTGCATTACTATCTGGAATAGAGTTTTCTGAGGTCATTGCAGAGCTCTGATGGGTCACCCTGTAGATCCTGGATGGAAGTGGGCTCTGTCCCCAGAAGGCTGCTCCAGCAGAGGGGCCAGTGGAAAGTGAATGACACTTGTGGCCAGCCTGTCCCAGGAGACTGGGATATGGACCTCTGGGCTGTGGTCATATAGTGGTGTTATCTGTTTGCCTATTTAAAAGTTCAGTCTCTTTGTACTTGAGATCTGTACATTTCACTGTATGTAAATTGTACCCCGATACCAATTCTAAGTAAAAAAAAGGTATCTGTTTATTTAAAAAACAACAACAAAACTTTCTTCTTTATTTTTAATAAGAAATTTGAGGTATCTTTTTCAGGAGAGGACCTTGAAAATCAAAGGGACAGTGACAATAATAATATCATTTGTGGCTTTGGGTCAGTTTCTTCTATTTTTTTGTGTATCAGTTTCCTCCTTGGAATTGTGGCACGCTAGGTTTTTGGTTTTTACTTCTGGGTGTTGTTTCTGGTTTATTTTTCCTCCATAGTGGAATACTATTTAATGAATACTTTGTAAAAAAAAAAACTGTTTAAGGTGTCACAGCAGCAAGAGTCATTAATGTTTAAGAACTTGACAACTTGAGGATTACCCACACATTTTTTGAAAGATTAAAATTGAAGACCTTCATCTTTAATTGAAAGCATCTGCTAGGTTTTTGGTTTTTACTTCTGGGTCTTGTTTCTGGTTTATTTTTCCTCCATAGTGGAATACTATTTAATGAATACTTTGTAAAAAAAAAAAAACTGTTTAAGGTGTCACAGCAGCAAGAGTCATTAATGTTTAAGAACTTGACAACTTGAGGATTACCCACACATTTTTTGAAAGATCAAAATTGAAGACCTTCATCTTTAATTGAAAGCATCTCCATCAGCTTCCTGATCTTTTCACTGGGTCATGTGGTTATTCAGATGCTGGCCACCTTGGTGGTACGATAGTCTCCTCCCTTGAGTTCCTGTGTTGCTTTCTTATCCCATCATTTTGGAGCTAAAGCCATAGAAACCCACAAGGGACGGGGATGCTGGCGGCTGGAGTTGAGAAGCGGACTGGCAGTATCCCGATTTGAACTTGGAGGAGAAACCATCCGGTGAATATGCGTGTCTGCTGTTCCCACACAGGTGCTTACGTGCGTGGCCCCTGGGGGTGGCACCGCATGACAGGTGGTGTATTTGCTGTTAGCCATTTTTACAAGTTATCTTCGTACTTTGTTCTTCTGCTGCCTAAGATCCTACGAGCCAGGTCACAAGGCCAAGTTTTAATGATTCCACCTTTTGGGGGCTCTTGTTCTCAAAGCCACGTGCCTGGCTGTCAAAACTGAGAATAGCCTGGTACTGAGGGGCACATCCTCTTCTACAGGAAAATAGGTGTTCTGCTGGCCTCTTCCTGGTGCCCAGTGATTTCGAAACCACATCGGCAGAGGTGACTCAGGATATATTTTCACTGCTTAGAAACCGTAGTAACGAGGCAGTACAAATGGTCGGCTGTGTTATGGATTACATTTTAACAGGTTGGAGACCACCAGTATGTTACTTGGAGACCGCAGGTTCCACTTTTTAGTTTAAGCTTTTCTGATTTTACAGTAAAATTTCTCCTGTCATGTCTATGCACGTTTGGACTTAGGATAAGATGCGTCCCTGGTTAGAAGTCAGCTCTACACAATTCGTTCTGGAATTCAAGCCTGCACCTGTCCATACACATGACCTTGTCATGAGAACACCTGACGGTGGCATGATTGAATGCTCGGTTACATGTCAAGAGGGCCCACGTGCCCCTGCACGGTCCACGCTCTACTCATGGTGAAGTGGTTTTGTGAGAATAAAGAGGCGTTCTGTAATCTAGTATACTGATTAAATAAGCATTTCAGACTCTAAGGCAGAATTACCCTAAACACCACCTCAAGTTAAATAAGTCATTGGGGAAAATCTAGTGCAAAACCTTTGACCACCAGTCTGTTTTGTTCAGTTCAAATCACTTTCACACTTCATAAGGAAAAGACAAGCAATCCAGTAGAAAAATGGTCAAAAGACTTAAATAAATAGGGTCACAGAAAGAAAGTACAATTTCCAGTAAACATGCGAGAAGATGGTCAGCTCATTCCCTTAAAGAAGTGGACAATGTAGCAGTAGTCAGTTTTCCCCACTGCAGTCTTTCCCCCCAGGGGTCAGTAGGAGGAAGGGATACTCGTCACTTTCAGACCTCATTGCTCTTTGCACAATTGTAAATTGCTGCTGTGATTTTTTTTTTTTTTTGGAGGCTTTAGGTGATGTGTCCAGAAAAACAAGGCACCTTCTTCTGACAACAGCAGTTTCCCTCCTATAAATTGATTTCACAGTTGCCCCCAGCACCTGTACTTTTCTACATTGTTTGTAATAGTAACAATGTACCCAAATTGCAAGAAACAACCTCAGTATCTTTCTGTGATTAGTGAAAGTATGTAGCCACGATTTAATGGAACACTATAGAACTTAGAGAAATGAAAGGGGGGTGGAGAGGAAGTGAGGGGGTGGGGCGGAGAGTGGGAGAGAATGACAGAGAGAGTGATTAGATGTGCTGTGTGTTGCTGTTAGGGGAATATATTCAATGTTTAGTAAGAGAAAAAAGTAAGCTATAAAATAGTAATATGGTATTATCACATTTATGTTAAAAAAAGGAAACAGAAAAGAAAAATCGTCTTATTCTTTAACTGCCCTGAACATTGCTGGAAAGAGCTGCAAAAGAAACACAACAAGTAAAACAACAATAAACACCCTGCTGATAGTGATTGACTCTGGGATTTGACATTAACATTCAGAGAAGGAGGAGGGGTCTTTTATATTTCACTATCTGCCCTTCTGTGTTAATTCAATTTCTTTTTTTATACCGAGCATGTGGATATCTTTAGTGATAGTAAAACTAATAAAAAGTCCTCCATTCTTTCTCAATCATTCTCTAATAATGCCCTATCCTTCCCCATATTTGGTTCTAGAATTCTATTTTTTTAAGAATCTAAATACTTGTAGTTTTTTTAATTGACCAAGGCTTCCATAGCCTTCAGATATACTTATTTCTTTTCTTTCCTTTTTTTTTTTTTTTTTAACTTATTTCTTAAGAAGTGATGATGTTTTGACTGACCTGTCCTGACGGCTCCCTGGACTCTCCACGGCAGGGTTGGTGGGGCTGTGAGAACACCCGGCTTATTCCCTGGTGGGAGAATCCACGCTGTGGGTTCTCAGTTGAGAGCAACGGTCGTGAAAGTGGACTTGAGTCAGATGAGGTGGGTTTGACTTGGCCCTACCAACTGCTAGAGATGTGCCATCGGGCAGATTATTTAGCCTCTTTCAACCTCTGTTCTGCATCTGTGAAATGGGGCTGTTAATTATATCTCAATAAAGCTGGAAAAAAATACCAACCGCATCGGGTTATATGAATGACAAGGCATACTACTTACAAAACACTTAGAAGGGACCCCGGAACCTAGTCTTAATCAGATATTATTCTTTCATTTTATGTTTATAGGCAAGTCCACCTCACCTCTACATTTCAGTTTACTTACCTTTAAGATGGTTGGATAGAATAAAATGGAACACCTTTTCCAGTTCAAAATTTGATATTTAAAACCCGCATTTCTGGTACACTCTTTTTAAAAATTTTTTATTTAATTTTTTAAAATTTAATTTATTATTTATAAAATAAAAAATTTACTTTTGGCTGTGTTGGGTCTTCGTTGCTGCACGTGGGCTTTCTCTAGTTGCGGCGAGCAGGGGCTACTCTGGTTGCGGAGCCTGGGCTCCAGGCGCGCGGGCTTCAGTAGTGACGTGCGGGCTTAGTTGCTCCGTGGCATGTGGGATCTTCCCGGACTGGGGATCGAAACCGTCTTCGATCCCTGCAGTGGCAGGCGGATTCTTAACCATTGCGCCACCAGGGAAGTCCTTCTGGTGCCCTCCTTATTAAGTCCTACATGGCTTAAGGTTGTATATAGTTGTTGTGGTGTTTGACAGTAAATTTACCTACTTGATTTTTTTGATCAAGGGTCTTTGGCTAGCTTAAGTGATGGTACATTACATGATTTATGGGGTTTTTGTTTCACTGATAAAAATCATACATGCTGGGCTTCCCTGGTGGCGCAGTGGTTGAGGGTCCACCTGCCGATGCAGGGGACACGGGTTCGTGCCCTGGTCCGGGAGGATCCCACTTGCCGCGGAGCGGCTGGGCCCGTGAGCCGTGGGCGCTGAGCCTGCGCGTCCGGAGCCTGTGCTCCGCAACGGGAGAGGCCGCAGCAGTGAAAGGCCCGCGTACCGCTAAAAAAAAAAAAAAAAATCATACATGCTCTGTACCTCGTCGTGTCAAGAATTTGTTGTGCTGAGGACCAAGAATGGAAAGAAGATGTAATGTCCACCTCTGAGAAGTGTGTCTACCTCTGCCATATGACTTGTAGAATTTGGGGTCAGGGGCTGCCCATAAAATAGACTATGTCAGTGAACATGTTATTGACTGAGAAGGTGGTCGGAGGAAAATTGTGATTTGTTATTCTTTTGAGGGGCCCTAGAGCTTAAGATGGGAAATTGCCCTTCTCTGAGTCAACACTTTCTCTGCCTTTCTGGTCTCTAGGTTTTGCCTTTGTGTTTGACTGAGATCCTCTGAATTTAACTTTCCTAACTGAAAAAAGCCAACCCTGGAGGTGGGTGGATGCTGTGGACAGATGTATCCCTTGAGAGACATGACCCTTGAAATGGCCGGGAAGCCTGATGAGTTGAACAAGGGCTGAGTTTGGGTCCAGTGTTGAGGATGGGGAGGAGGCTTCCCCCTGCACACTGGGCCCCCTGGCTTGGCTTATTCATCTCGCTCAATTCTCACAGATACCCCGGAAGCTGGGCATTTATCCACGAAGAGTGGAGGCTTAGAGGGGTTCATTTACTTGCCTCAAGTTGGAAGGTCACAGAGCCTGGGTTGGACAGAGTCCAGGTCTCACCTGCTGCTTAACTCCTATATTTTTTTCTCTCTCCCTCTGGTCTCCTTGGTTAACTTCTTTATTTCAAGAATCCAGAGTAGGTACTTAATCTCTTCCCCTGGTGTCATTAATTTCTGTTGTTGGTTACAAAGGGGATTAGACTTGAGAGTGAGTTTGGAAAAGGAGCTCAGGGTCATGGGGCCGGGGGGAGGGGAGATGTGTATTTCTTGGTGGGTCAGAGGGCGTGCACAGGCAAGGAGGATGGCTGTGATCTGGGGCTCAGGTGCCCTGCTTCTGATTCTGTCTCACTTGCCTTGCTGTGCTTTGGGTAAGTAAGTAAGTCTCAGTTTTCTCATATGTAAAAGGAAATTATATTACCTGTCTAGCAGGGTTTATTTTATGTGAAAAGTAAATGGCAAAAGCCTATAAAAGACCCCACGTAGTTTTTGGCCGAAGGCACAAGCCCCTACTCTGCTTAATAAACTGTCAATGGCAGCAATGACTGTGAGGTCCAGCCCTTGGAAGAGAAACCTTCTGGAATATCTTTGTGGCCTATTCCTATTAGCATTTTTACAAGGTTATCTTTGTATGGAAATAGATTTAAAATAGCACGTTGGAAAGAACACTTCTCCAAATTTAGCCCTCTTTCCAGCTACAGGTAGAACGCAGAGAGCTGTTTAGGGCTTGCCTCCAATTCTTAGTGACATTCTCATAGGAATTTCCTCTTTGCCACATGGGAACCTGGGCTGTGTTTCTTTTGACAGAGGAGGAAAAAATAAAGAAGTCACATAACATGTGACAGCTATAAAACATCTCTCTGTGATGGTTTACTGCTTAATCTCTAGGTGAACTTCAAAAAGTTGTCCTTTGAAAAGGAATTATAAATTTCTCCAGAAGAAACTTTTGGACACCTGATTCAAGGGCATTGAGGACAAATCTATTTTAAACTTGATTTAGAAGCACATTGGTATAGGAAAAAAGAAACTAAATGGGTGGAACCCTTAACCAGGTATTTTCTCTTTGTTTTCTATTTTTTTTTTCCCCTTTAAAAGGCAAATTCTAAGAGAAAGAGGCCACGATAAAGACCTGGCTTTAAAACACAGACTTAGAGGGTCCGGGGTTGTTACACACTAGGCTAGTAGGACACCTTCTGTATTTGAGAAACTATAAAATTAATTTCCAAAGAGTGACCTTGAAACCCACTAAGTTTCATATACGTTAGAGAAATCTTCAGTTATTTTCAGAATTGTATTCAACCTCAAGTTGACGAAGGTATTCACTTATTAGAATGTATAATTTTCTTAAAATTCTGATTAACCAAAATGTGGTAGTAGTGTCAAACATTTCATTACGATGCTGTTGGAAGGCATGTATAAAGCTGCATTGTGACGCTGTCTTTCTTAAAAAGTTACTTTTCTGATCACTTCATCCATCCAGAACACCACCAGGGTCTGGCCAGAAGCCTTTGAGAAAGCCCCACGGGCCTCATACCACAAAGCCCATGCTTCGTACTCTGTGGAGGTGATAGAGAGCCTGACAAATAAATCGAAACTGTAATGTGGTACCATGTGGCTTCGGAACAGAGACGTATACCTTTCTCAATGACCCACGAGAGCATTTCTCTACTTAAGCTGAGTAGTATAATTTATGCCCATACCAGAAGTAAACGTGATCAATAAACAACTATATTTTACTTATACACTTTAAGAAAATGACAAGTATGCAAATAAAGATGTTTTGTTCATCACAGTCATCTGAAGGTTTGGCACTTGGAAACGTCAGCTTGCCATTTAGACTACTGTTTCCAGAACAGTTCTTGTCCATGAATGTACTGAATGAATAAATGAGTACGGGCAGAAAGAGTACAGACATTAGATTATGCAGAAACCTCATTTCTCAGCACGTACGTAGACAGAGTGTTACTCTAATTTTGAATCTAGCAAATGCTCCTTTGCTTAATCCCCTGATTTATGGATCAATTTTTTCCCCCCAAACCAGCCTCCCATATTTGTTCACACATTTTTGTGGTATAATCTAATCATGTCACTGCCCCCCCACCTCAACTCCTTCCCCCACTTTTGAGGAGAGAATACAACATCACCGCAATAAATATTTCTTCATTATTAGGCAGATTTGGAAAGGAGTTTTAGAAACTACTAGTTAATGAAATTTTCAGCAGAGGCTGTCTGTAGCCACAAAAAGCGTGATTAAATTTTAATTAAAATATACTTAATGAAATCTTATTGGCTGAAAATAAATGGAAAAAGTTATTAACCCTCTTTAACTGATTTCACCAAGCTTTTAGATGCCTTGCCTGGAGGAGACTGCCTGGCACATAGAAAGCCTGTCTGTAGGGCTGGATCTTATTTCCGGAGCAGCCATGGTTCACTGCTGGCTTCTAGCGCCATATTGGCATATGGCGTTCAGCCTTTTTTCTCACTTTCTCAACAAATTATCTGCATGTAAATAAACAAAATTATAAGACAAAAAGCTACATTCTTTGAATTTTATTTTTACCTATGGAGCAAGACGTATTGGAAAAAGTGCCTTGAAGCCTTCTCACTTTCCTGCTCTAAGTTTTTTTGGCAAACTCTTCCTTTTAATCTAGAATGCCCATCTTCCCAATGTCTTTCCACATTGTAACCATTTTTTAAAAGATCATTTATTTCCTTTGGTTTCACTGCCCTTAGGGCTTGTTGTTTGTAGAAGTGGAAAGACGGCACGAGGAGGCACAGCTGCTTCTTTGTAGTCTTTGCTCATAAGAAGGCACGTGTCCCTTCTGCTCATAATCTATTGGCTAGAACTCAACCATCAGTTCATTCCTAATTCCAAGGAATGTGAAGAGACATGGTTCAACCGAGTACCCAGGAAGGAGGGGAAACAGATTCTGGTGACCAGCCAGCATCCCTGCCACGGAGATTATCTAGGCGAAGGTTTGCAAGTGGTTGGCCAGTGAGCCACCTTGGCCTTGCTGATGTATTTCCTTTGGCCAGCACAGTGCTTGTAGAAGTTTTAAATTGTAGCAAACCCCAAAAGATCAGGAGATTTTATATAAATATCTGACCTTTTGGCTTCTCTTGAAAAATGTGACTCTCTGGCAGTGTTTACTTCTATTCTTGCTTCATTTTTGTTTAGAGTTGAGTGGGGGGCTCTGCCTTTTGAGTGGGCATGCATTCTTTAGTTTGCCATAGCATTCCCGGTTGTCTCTCAAGAAAGCCAAGCATCGGTTGCCCTTATCATCTTATACCAGACCTGCTTCTCTCATTCCTTCATGACTCCAAGATTGGAAACCAGAACACTGATACACAGTCCTAATCTCTGTCTCTGTCTCTCTCTCTATCAATCTAACTATCTATCATCTATCTGTATTTCTCTATTTTTCTCTCTTTTTCTATCTGATTATACCAGATGGATTATAGGAGACACTCACCTATAATGTACATAGGTCTAAGAAATAATATTCTGTTTGGTTAGGAATGGTTTCAGTGAGTTTATAGAATTGCAGTTACTGTTGAGAGGAAGGAAGAAAGGGAGGGAGAAGGGGGAGGAAGAGAAATGAAGGAAACATTGAAAGGAATGCATTCTATGATTTTGGAAAAAAAAAAAGAAAACTCTTCTAGGTCTCTGCATAAAAACCTAGCTGCATTCTGCATAAATACGTTTTATTAGCCCCATTTAATTCTATCTAAGATTTGTAATTGGAAATGGGATCTTAATCCTGTAAAACTAGAAGTGGAGAAATATATGTTTCTTTTTGTGACAGTTGTTACTAGGACCAATTGTATGTCCAGAAGGGAAGTGGTAAAAGAGATGAGACATAGCAGTGAGCTGAGAGAAGATCCTTCCCTTCTGACTGAAAAGGCTTTTCATGGGGATTTACGAAGCCCTTGCTCTAGAGATGCGACTGATTGGGTAGTGATGGGGTGCTTGTCTTTCTACTTTGCAAAGTCATGGTAGAGAAAGCCAGAGTCCAGAGGTCACCTGGCAGGCCTCACTCACTGAACTCACAGGCAGAGAGACACAACGAAGCCATCTCCATCAGGAGCCAGATTGTGGTGGTGATTGATAAAGAAGAACAGGGCTTCCCTGGTGGCGCAGTGGTTGAGCGTCCGCCTGCCGATGCGAGCCTGCGCGTCCGGAGCCTGTGCTCCGCAACGGGAGAGGCCACAACAGTGAGAGGCCCGCGTACGGAAAAAAAAAAAAAAAAAAAAAAAAAAAAGCGCACACCGGGAACTGAAGCTTGCAGTTGCTTTTGATCCAGATACGGCTAGAGCTGTGAAGTGAGGGGTGCATTTTAGGCACACGATACTCAGAGCCGAGGGGAGTTACTGTGAGTTAATCCTCTCAGCCTATAGATGAGGGTAGTAATGACAACTCAGTCTTAAGCGCTGTAGCAGCTTAACGTTTACTAAGTAAGCCCTGTTTTAAAAACCCGGCTATAGGGGGTAAGGCATCATCATCAAGGTATCCGAGGCTCTAAATATGAAGACGGTGTTTTCCAGTCCTTGCTGTAGATCAGAATCACTATAGAAGTATTTAATAATGCAGGGGCTTCCCTGGTGGCGCAGTGGTTGAGAGTCCGCCTGCCGATGCAGGGGACGCGGGTTCGTGCCCCGGTCCGGGAGGATCCCACGTGCCGCGGAGCGGCTGGGCCCGTGAGCCATGGCCGCTGAGCCTGCGCGTCCGGAGCCTGTGCCCACGTGCCGCGGAGCGGCTGGGCCCGTGAGCCATGGCCGCTGAGCCTGCGCGTCCGGAGCCTGTGCTCCGCAACGGGAGGGGCCACAGCGGTGAGAGGCCCCGTACCGCAAAAAAAAAAAAAAAAGAAGAAGTATTTAATAATGCAGACTCCAAGGTTTTATCTCAGACTTGTATGAAAACAGCTCTGTCTAGCTGGCAGGCAGAGGACTCTGCATTTTTGTCAAGTGATTATTATACAGCCGGCTTGGTGCAGGTCTGACAATCCACATCTGAGAACCACTGGGTGAAGTGATTTGCCTAAGGATGACTAGCTCATAAAGAGCAGATCCAGGTCCAAATCCAGCTGCTGCCTCTTTCACTGCAGGTCATCTACTGGAGCCAGGGTTAAAGTGTTTGATGTGTTTGGTAAGGTTTGATAATAATCAAAGACAGCAAAAAAAAGAAACTCACTGTTGAGCATCTCCTGTGCTAAAGCAGTATTCATATGTTTTTATTTCATCCTATGCTAACACCGCGAGGTGAGTGTTTTCCATTCACGTTTTCCAGATCAGGATACTGAGGCCAGGAGAAGTTCGGTGCCACATTTATGGCCCCATGGTTTTGTTTAATGGAAGAGTAGAATAAAATTCAAATCCATCCACGTCATTAGTAGGGCGACCCTATAACAATGCCACACAAGTATTTCTCTCGATTTCTGCCCTTTAACTCTTACGTTGAATCATATAAAACATGGTTTTAAATTTTTTATTTATTAAAGTTAATAACTACATTAGTAATAGGAAAAGCAAAATTAAATCGAAGAGTTTCTATTTCATGCCTAAGGAGAACCAAGCTATTGATCTCCCAAGCCATTATCAAAACATGGTCATCTCCTACCTGGCTTCTCAAAGGATGGGCCAAGGATGCAGTATCAGTGTCACCTGGGAGCTTGCTAGAGAGGCAGACTGTTGTCAGGTGCCACCCCACACATGTTGACCCAGCATCTGCATCTTAACAAAATCTCCAGTCATGCCTATGCACATAAAGTTTGAGAAATACTGAACAGTTGCTGGAAACCAGATGCCTTATGGAGAAATAAACAGGCTCATCGTCTTGTCCCTGCCAATGCAAACGTGAGAAGTGATGGCTGACAGAACAGAAGCCTGGAGTTAAGCCCAGGAGATGGTTTGTAGGTCATACTAAGGGTACTGATATAGAAAAGTAAAAATTTGATTTGATTGGTTTTGTCGAGTTGTCAGCATATTTATTTAACTTATAATGTCAGGGTTAAAGATCTAGAATTGGATCCATTTACCTTGGAACATAAAAAAAAAAAAACCCATACAGCAGAGTACTTCTTATGTATGTGTGCAAAACCAGTGCCTTTTGATTGTGAAGAGGTTTATTGTTGAAGTTCTGCTGGGAGAATCTATAAATTGAATTTAAGAGACTTGTCGGGACACAGAATCTATTTAACTGAAATAAGGTTTTTTTGCCCTGATTATTGTTTCTCTATTACTTATATCCATTTCCTGATGACTCTTAGGCAGAATATAACGAACATAGAGATGCTAAAAGGCCATATTAATCATCTCTTATTATAGTTGTTAGGATCTTGGTATTTTTTGGGAGTTATGCAAGCAACCACAATCACTTATTAGCAGTATTTATTTCTTTAGGCAATAATTTTTAATTTGTTTTTATGAGGAATACACCCAGAGTGTGGCTTGCAGAAGAATCCGAGCAATGGAAATAACTTTGGCAAATAGTTTTGTATCTACTTGTATTTTTGGTCTGAGTAAGAAAAATCTACATTTCACCCAAAGCACACAGGATCTATTTCGGCATCAGCCTGATAATGAGACAGTAATTGGTGTGTAAGCCGTTCATTCTCCAAGTTTTCTCATGGGGCATAATTTGTCTCTTATTTGTCAGGGATGGGTTCTGGGAAACAACACTCCCTTTCATGATGAGCAGAGCAAATGTTCTAAAACATTATCATAGCTGGGATTAATGGTCCACTATGGATTTATGTCAAGAATGTTAATGATTTGTTTATGAATAAGTGGGCCTGTCGAATGGTGAAACAGTAGCCTGCAGAATTGCTGAATGGACAGTTTGCTTGCAGAGGATTCTTGGAGGAAATAAATACTCTTGCCAGGCCTTTTGCTTCTCTTAAATCGCTACTGTGAATTGACTTTGGGATTTGAAATGGTGGCATTTACCTTACGAAATTCTGGGCTCTCTATTACTGATCTTGTAACTAAATTTTCTTGATATAGCATGAAGAAAGAATACTTTTTTAGGATTGAAAGTAATTTGTTTCTGGTAAAATATTGTGAGAAAATAATGATTTAATTAAAACTCTAATTGAGAAAAATCTCTCCATCCCCCTGTCACCAGATTACATTTTTTTTTTTTTTTTTTTTTTTTCGGTACGCGGGCCTCTCACTGCTGTGGCCTCTCCCGTTGCGTAGCACAGGCTCCGGACGCGCAGGCTCAGCGGCCACGGCTCACGGGCCCAGCTGCTCCGCGGCATGTGGGATCCTCCCGGACCGGGGCACGAACCTGCGTCCCCCGCAACGCAGGCGGACGCTCAACCACTGCGCCACCAAGGAAGCCCCACATGTTCTTTTCTGAAAAGCATGTCAGTCTGTGGAAGACATGAATTTGCAGTAGATTTTAATTGGTAGATGAAAGTCAATTATTGCCAGGCAGAGTTTAGGAAATGAAAAGTAAATGAAGATTATATGATGATTCAAACACACACATATAGATTGATATAAAAATATATGTGTGCGTGTATGTGTATGGTATGTATGTGTGATGGGTGTGTGTGTCGGTGGCTGGCTTGCGGTGTAAATGTTCGTGATGTAATTTAATGACGTGCATGTTAGTCACTTTTTAAACATCCACCTTTTTATGAATGATGATGTTGGCTTCTCTTAAGAAGAAATTTACACAACTGTTATTCTATTTATGTAAAGAAGATACATTTCTTCTTTTTGCTTTGGGATAGAACTGGTATAGTCAACTTTTTCTTGACATGTGTTCAAAGGGTCTTAATAACTTAAATAAGGTAACTTTATAAACGTCTGGTTGCAGTCTGGGAAGTTTCATACCATAAGTATGACCTAAAAGATATTAACATCTAGGATCCTATATAATAAAAAATGTGTGATGTTTGTTTAATGAAAGTGACATCTGCATTTACTAGCCAGAGAGCACCTATCAGCTTAACTTGCTTGATCATTCCAGCAGTCCTGGTTTTTCTGTGATTATAAAGCCATGGAGTCAATTCTCAAGGCAGGATTGTTTGAGTCCAGATCTCATGTTCTTTCTGTTGTATTGTATCACAGGATCAAAATCCATGTACCCTCTCTCCTCGCGTCCCTCTTTCCGCTCTGTACTGCTGTGGTGAGTGCCATGGACAAACTTACCAAATGCTGTTGAAACAAAATTGTAGGCACTGATGGGCTTCCAGGGATCAGAGAACTCCTTGACACAAGGTGAAAATTTTGTGTAAATCTTGTGCTCCTTGGCACAAATCTAGTTTATCTGATTCTTTAAGCGGTCCGGGATTTCCCCAAAGGTCATTTTTCCTTATACCAAATCATTAACTTAGTGCATGTCTAATCATACTGGAGTGGATGAACATGTGCTGTTTTTATCATCATCGCTATTATATTTGTATAGTAAACATGATTCTGAAGTTAAGAAACTGATCTTCCTAAGCACTCACTTGTAAGTTGCTCTCATTCCTCTCTAGTAATTTACACTCTATGTAAATTATACTCCACCCCTAACTGGCAGCTTTGGCAATAGCAACAGATACACAGCCTTGACCTCTTCTGACCATTGTAAAGTTCATCATCTTAGGAGGGACTGAGTATGGGCAAGTGTGTATAGATCAGGGCTCTTCTAGACTTAACAGAACACCACGTATGATCTGTCAAATTTTCAGCTTTATTAAATTCCATTTTAATACTGTAATGGACCTCAATACAGTCTATTATCATGAGGCACATGGTTGGATTTGGAATGGAGTTGTCAGCAGAGACATATTAAACAAATCCAGAGGGTATGTGTTGAGCATCCACGGTAAACAGGCATTATCTTCCATGCTTGGGGATGAGAAGACGTATGAGGCTTGGGCTGGATGCTCAGGCAGCTGGGTACATCCCTCCATGTGTAGATTGCGAGCAGGGTTCACCTGTGGGCAGGCTTCTTCATATTCCACTGCTCACATTTGCATCCATTGAATGTTAGTAGGGTAACCACTTCAAGGGAAGAACCCTTCACTAGAAATGCTAAATTATAGTAGTATAGTACAGTATCTCTGGTATAGAAAGCGTATGTACGTATATGATTTGTTTCTACTATATTCATGTATCTTAGATTTGGGATTTCCTTCCCCCATCCCTTCCACAGGTGTGATTATAATAAAACTGATTCTGCAGAGAGCTACCAACCCATCCCATTACCTTGTGGCCCTACATTCTTTATCAGGAATTTTTCACCTGGCCCTATCAACCTCAAGGTCTGTCATCCTCTAAGACACTGGCTCCCAAGTATTGGTGTTCATTAGAATCAACAGGAGATTTTGTTAAAAGTGGAGATGCCTTTCTCCTACTCGGAAGTCTTCTATCGTAACCGGCATCCCAAAGGATGCTGATGTAGAATAGGCTCTGTACATGAAGTTTATAGAGGGATGGTCAACAAACCTCTGAAACTGTTTTCTAGTTTCGGATTCTGTCAGTTTTCTGGGGACAGGATCCAAAGTTTTATTTCGATTTTCAAAGGGGTCTGAAATCCAATAAGAGTTTATGAGCCATTGTTCTTGTGACTGAAATGAACGGCATTAATTGTAACCATACACTTGTTACCTTTTGAGCTTGGGAGGTAAATGGATTGAATTCATAGGCAGTGTGATGAAATCATATTCGAATGGGAAAACTACTCGAATAAACCATTTTTACCTTCAGACTAAAAAATGGACTACTTTGGGAATATGATTTTAGGTACTTTGCCAATAGCACTTAAAACATAATAATAGTTAATGGCCAGGTGACATTTACAGAAAGAGTAAGCTGATGTTATAGATGCAGAAGTACATTACTTATACCTTACCTGAGGTGGACTTTGCAGACACCTGATGTTCTTTTAGTAGAACAGGCAACCTGAAAACCCCTTCAGACAATTAGTCATCCAATCCCAATACCCCTGGAAGTTTTGCGCTCATGGCAAACACCGCATTCATTTTCATAGGGATAAAGCGGTAAGAAGGCATTAATAACTCAGAGCAGACATGGTGTTAGTATAGATGAAATAATCATGTTATCAAAGTAATTGACTCGAATTCTAAGAAAAATTCCACCTGGAGGTACAGAGAGAGAAGCAAATAAAAGCCAAATTGATGCCTGCCCTGGATTCATAGCTTCATCAGTTTTCTAAAACTTCTTGGTAATGAGGACTTTTTGCAGAGTAGTGATAAGAACCTCATATTCTTCAGACATGTTTTCTGTGCTTCCAGACAGTCAAATTAATAGGTAGCTTTTCTTTAGGGATTAGGTGCACTTTCCTCTTTAAGAAATATTTGACAATTGTACCCTGGAGTTGTCAGGGGGCTCTCTGTGGGTGAAGATACAAATAATTTAACTACCACCTTCCCTTCGATGTCTCTTCATGTAATAGCAGGTGGCAGAGAAGAAGCACAGGCCTAAAAATACCGTGGGAGCTGTAGTAATGTGGCTTTGGCTGGTTAAGACAGGAAAGATCTTTCATCTTCAGAGTCAGGAAAAAAATGCTATTGAAGCAAACATGAATATGGTTTATCTTCAGGGAAATGCAAATCAAAACTCTGAGATACCTACCACCTAACGCCCGTCAGGCTGGCTACTATCAAAAAGAAAAGGAGAGAACAAGATTGGTGGGGATGTGGAGAAATTGCAACATGTGCGCTCTTGATGGGAACGTAAAATGATACAACAACTATGGGTGACAGGATGGCAGTTCCTCAAAAAATTAAAAATAGGATTACCATATTATCCGGCAATTCCACTTCTGGGTTCATACCCAAAAGAATGAAAGGGGAGTCTTTTTTTTTTTAACATCTTTATTGGAGTATAATTGCTTTACAATGGTGTGTTAGTTTCTGCTGTACAACAAAGTGAATCAGTTATACATATACACATGTTCCCATATGTCTTCCCTCTTGCGTCTCCCTCCCTCCCACCCTCCCTATCCCGCCCCTCTAGGTGGTCACAAAGCACTGAGCTGATCTCCCTGTGCTATGCGGCCTCT
>NC_041215.1:129263703-129300839 GCF_002837175.3 Physeter macrocephalus | reverse complement strand
AAGTTTCATTAGGTCCCATTTGTTTATTTTTGTTTTTATTTCCATTTCTCTCAAAGGTGGGTCAAAAAGGATCTTGCTGTGATTTATGTCATAGAGTGTTCTGCCTATGTTTGAGAGTCTTATAGATATTTGTGCACCCATTTTTGTTGCAGTATAGTTTACAGTACCTAAAATGTCGAAGCAACCCAAGTGTCCATCGATGGATGTGGGGATAAACCAAATGTGGCAAATACATATGGAATGTCATTCAGCATTAAACAGGAAGGAAATTCTGACACATGGTACAATAGGGACGGACCTTGAGGACATTCTATGAGGTGATGTAAGTCAGTTACAAAAAGACAAATACTGTATGATTCCACTTACATGAGGTGCTTGGAGTAGTTGAAATCATAGAGACAGAAAGTAGAAATGTGGTTGCTAGAGGCTGGGGAGAGGGAAAAATGGGGGAGTTATTGTTTAATGGGTACAAAGTTTCAGTTTTGCAGGATGGAGACAGTTCTGGAGATGGATGGTGGTGATGGTTACACGGCAACATGAATGTACTTAACACCACTGAACTGAACGTGGCTATGAGAGTACATTTTATGTCACTATATGTGTCTTTTACAACAATTTAAAAAATTGGAGAAAAAAATGATTTAAAGATGTTTTAACACAATTAAAAAATGTCTTTCTCAGTTGTCTGTCTCTTGTGGGCCGGAGACACCTTTAATTTTTTTATTTTGTAGTTAAAGATTTTTTTAAATTGAAGTATAGTTGATTTACAATATTGTGTTAGTTTCAGGTGTACAGCAAAGTGATTCCCATATATATATATATACACACACACACACACACACACACACACACACACACACACACATATTCTTTTTTCAGATTCTTTGCCATTGTAGGTTATTACGAGATATTTAATATAGTTCCCTGTGCTATACAGTAGGTCCTTGTTGTTTACCTGCTTTGTATGTAGTAGTGTGTGTCTGCTAATCCCAGACTCCTAATTGTTCCCTCCCGCACCCTTTTCCCTTTGGTAACCAGAAGATTGTCATACTAAGTGAAGTAAGTCAGACAAAGACAAATATCATATGATATCACTTATTTTTAGAATCTAAAAAAATGATACAAATGGACTTATTCACAAAACAGAAACAGACTCACAGACATGGAAAACAACAATCTTACCGAGACTCCTTTCAAATGAGAATGCAGAGTGCGGCGACTCGGGCCAGGCTGAGGCCTGCCGACGGAGACGCCTCAGTGAGCGTTCAGCACAGGGAAGTAGCCCATTTATTTAACAAATATTTGTTCGTTGTCCCTCTATGCTGGGTGTTGGCAAAGGTGTGGAGGATGGAGTAGAGCTCAAAACAAGATTTATCTTTTTACAAGATTTATCTTTTTCTCTTTGAACCTGATGGTTCTACCAGGTTAAGGATACTTTTTTGTCCAAATAATTGAAATAGTCTAAACTTTTTTGTTTTGTTGGGTTCTGTTTTGCTTTATTTTGTTTTGTTTTTGGTTTGATAGCAATGGTTTTTTTTTTTTTTTTTTTTTTCGGTACGCGGGCCTCTCACTGTTGTGGCCCCTCCCCCTGCGGAGCACAGGCTCCGGACGCGCAGGCTCAGCGGCCATGGCTCACGGGCCCAGCCGCTCCGCGGCATGTGGGATCCTCCCGGACCGGGGCTCCCCTGCATCGGCAGGCGGACTCTCAACCACTGCGCCACCAGGGAAGCCCAGCAATGGTATTTTTATAGTAAGAAATTTATTTCATGGTATAGAAAGGTATGAAAAAGAAAGCAAAATTCATTGAAACTCTGCTGTTAATGCTTTGGGGTCTATGCTGCATTCCATTTTCTATATGGACATATATATAGGTACATGCATGTGCTTACAGTACAGGAAACAGGTGATGCATTCTGCTTTGTGACCCACCCACTCATTTGGCATATTATCATGGAATTATGTCAAATGATATAATTCCACGATAACATGATAAGTTTTACGTTGGTATTTTTAACAGGTAGGAAGAAATTTAAGAGCTTGTTAGATGTTTCAGTAAGCATCATGCCATTCTAATGGTGGAAGTAAATTAATTCATTAAAAGAGCAATGTGATGGAAAGTCCTAGCAGAACGGAAGCTGCATGATGGGCATTGGAGCTCAGGCTGGTGGCAGAGGCAGCGGCAACTGATAAACATGGGACGTTTGGGGCCAGGAGAACGTCTAGCAGAGGCCCTGTGTTCTTCTTGATGCTGAGCCTGTCAGAGTCTGGTTCCGAGTTGTTTATTCATCCCACAAGCATGCCTTGAGTGCTTACCATGTGCTAAAATGTATCCTGGTTTCTGGTGATACTGGGTTGAAAAGACTTTTTCCTTTTCTCAGAGGAGCTGCTGGTGGAGTGGGGGAGGCAGATACAGTCACTCACAGACATGCTACAGTGAGATATACAACAGATAGAGATTTGGACCAGCTTCTCAACAGATACCATTATAGCGTCTATATGTACGGGCCCCATACTGATGTTAGTTCAACCATCAATTATTTTCTCAGAGACTGGTAAAAAGAAAAAAAAACAACAACCCAAGCTTTGGGATGCGCTTCCTGGGAACAGCTCTCCATACGTCTTCACTTGACTGGCCCCAGTAAAGAAGGGAGGGGCAGGTTGACTTGCTTACTTGAGAAGGAATTATAATAGCTTCATAGATGGCCAGGGCCTCTGTTCCCACTGGACCCAGCATGAGTTGGGGGAGTGAAGCAGCAGAGTTACGACTCAGTTCAGTAGCTTCACAGATGAATCAGGTTCCCTTCTCCAAGTTCTCCCTAGTGGTGGAATCTGTGCCTCCCGCCAGAATGAGGCTAAGAAACATGAGTTTCAAGTTGACTTCCTAAAAGTGCTGATGATAGAAATTATATTTGGGTGTATGTGTGTGTATAGCATATGTAGGAACATTTTGTTACTTGACTGCAAAATTAAATTTCTTTGATTATGATATGTGTTTCATTATACAGGCAAGCTCTGATTTGCAAAATACTAAAATACTGTTGATTTTTTTTGATAGAAAGATATCCTTATTTTTTACGTTAATATTTAAAATTTGAAATTTCCTATTTATCTTAAAGAGATATATTCCATGGAACATTAAGCAGCTTCTTTCCAACTCAGTCATGGAGAGAGTTTATAGATTTCATAAATTCAAAACTTCCTGCAGAAGCATACCCTAATTAACCTCAGTTGTACTTTATTTTATTATCTGTGTCTTTGTTATTTGAAAAAATTAATTTTATTGTTTTACAGTCAACCACAAAAATGCGTATTTACTAAAAGTCAACCATGAGCCTGGCAGTGTTCTAGGTACCAGAACAATGGTACCAATACAACTGTGATGGAAAACAAGAGAGTTCTTGCTTTCCAGGGGCTGCTATTACCATGGTGGGAGATGTACAGTATACATACCAACAAAAAATGAAAATGTAAAATAGCGTAGTACAGTAATATAATATAACCTAACATTAGGCAGTGCTGGTACTGCATAGAAGATAAAATGTAGGTAATGTGATACGTAGCTCAGGAAGAGATGGGAGGCCTCTCTGAGAAGGTGCTCTTTGAAACTTGAGTAATGAAAAGGTGGTCGTCGCATGAATATTTGGGGGAGGTACATTGCAGGCGGAAGGGACAGAACCTGCAGGGGCTTTGGGTTGGGAACAACCTTGGTCACAGTGTCTAGCACATTGTGAGATGACAGGACAGAAGAGGACAATGAGGTTGGAAAAGTAGTCAGGAGTTAGACCTTGTATGCTGTGGCAGGCAGTTTGGAATTTCATCCCATGAGTGATGGGAAGCTGGTGATGGACCTTAAACAGCAAGCTGACAGATGATCTATTTTTGCAGAAAGAACATGTCTGATTGTTGTTTTGGAGGCTGGGTTGTAGCAAACAAAAGTAGAGGCGGGGAGGCCAGTTATGAAGCTGCTATACTAAGTCTAGAGAAGAGATGCTGCTCTATCAGGGGGAGATGGTGAGCAATGGTTGGATTTGGGATCTATTTTGAGTATAGATACAATAGAATTATCAATAGATAAGGAGTAGACTCTTGGAGACAGAGAGAACTCAAGAGTGTCTCCTAGGGTTTTAGCTTAAACAAAGAGGCGAATTCACTGAGTTGGGAGGGAGGAGACGGTGGCAAGTTTCTCTTTGGGGAAAGAACTGTGTATTCTGTTTTGGCCAGATTAATTTCGAGATACTCGTTCAGACACCAAAGATGCTGAGAAGGGAAGTGTATATACAAATCTAGATCACAGAGGAGAGGTCTTGTCTAGGCCGTATATGTTTGAGAGTTATTGGAATATAGCTGGGGTTTCAAACCATAGCGCAGAGTGAGATTACCTGAGAGGTTCTGGACAGAGAGATGGTCCGAGAACAGAGCTTCTTTGCTGGATTCTCCTAAGCTAGACCCTGAAATGTTGTGCTACCATATCAACTGCTGCCGAGGACAGATGCTGAGAACAGATTATTGTCTTACACTCTGAATGTTTGAAAGCTATTTATGCTGCATAAATAATTCCCTAATAAATTATGAAATTTTCAGGCAAAAACCTCATGTGTCTTATTTTTGTATCTCCCTAGTACCATGGGAAGGATAATAAATTTGGAGAGGATTTGTGCCTGTAGTTTCCAAAAAATGTTTGAAAAGTTGAGATTGCTTTCTTAGTGTGCCAACATTTTATAGCCTCCTATTACTTTAAACCTGAAAGCTATCAGGATTTTTATTTGTCATAGGTTGGATTTGCACCAGGAACTCAGAAAAATTTCATTTCAGCTGTTCAGTGCTACCACCACTTTATAACCTTGGCTTTTGAGCCAGAATACTAGATGTTGAATTGATTGAGTTTTTCAGAGTTTTCTTTTTGTTTTTTTTAATAAAAGAAGGAAATGAATTTGAAATGGTAGTAAAACAGTCATAAAAGGAAAAATGATTCAATAAATATCAATATTTCATTATTTGAAGAATTCCAAAGAAAATGTACAGCTTAGGCTGTAGGCAAGGCATTGGTGTCCTCACACTCCCACTGTGTGAATCTCAGAAATAAAGGCAAGATGAATTATATTAGCTGTACTCTGTTATGATAAGAAATTTTTAGTTTGTCATGGTACTGGGTTGTAATTGTTTACCATTCAACGCAATGTATTTAACATTAAATGTACATTGTTTCTATAATTTAATTATATTTATTTGACATGTATAACAGCAAATTTTGTTTCATCTGTTCCTAAAAAAAGAAACATGATTTATAGTGTACAGTTACCTAGGATAGGTTAAAGCATAACTCCTAATTACTGTTGTTAAGTGGGGCCACATTCTTATCATGTATCTTTTTTTTGTTTGTATATCCTTGGATTCTTAATTTTGGTGCTTCTCTCAGTTTGCATCTTTTGGTACATTTATAAGAAAAGAAGGAAATGTCGATGCAATATATTCTAAGCACTTGCGATCTATATAAATGACCTCTTGAATGGATTCTTCATTGTTTTTATCAAAATTCTATATTGCTCTGGCTGAAAATAGAAAAAGACATAATCCTGGGGCTATTCATTACAACACTGTGTTAGCAAAAGCTTGGAAGTATCTCAAAATCCATAAGGAGGGGACCAGTTTAATAAACTATGGAATACCCGTGCTCTGAGTACTATTCAGTTATGAAAAGAAATTAACAATTATCTCTAGTACATCTTCCTAAGCTAAAAAAACCCACCAGTGTGGGGAAGATTGTGTATAGTGTCCTACTGTTTAAGGAAGGAATGGAGAAATATGAATATATGTGTGTATATGTATGTATAGCATGTATGTGTTTATATATGTACATGTTGTGTGTGTACAACAAACAAAACCAAATTCTTTTTATAAACCAAAGAACTAAAAAAATCGGGTTACTATAGAGGAAGGAGGGACAGGATAGAGGGGCCAGGGATAGAAACTAGAATTTTCTAAATATAGAAAAATTTTGCAAAACTATGTAAATATTTTACGTAATTATAGATAAAATTAAAGCAGAGTAAAATGTGTACTTTCTAAAAACTGAAGGCAAAATTTAAACAATGAGGTAACTTTGTATCAACTTAAACTTCATGGAGAAGAATTATGTCAAATGACTAAAACATTTTCATCTGTTTATCCATTACTAGTGAGATATAACCAAAAAAAAAAAAATCTGCAAAGATATATTGAAATGTTTTTATTAATCATTTGTTTTACTAATCTTTTTATAGTAATTATATTGGCATTGTTATTCTGAGCTGATTCCATGTATATATGTGTATGTGTGTATGTATAACATATACATGTATTTTTACATATATATGTGTATGCATATATTCATAATACTTGTATAAGTAATCATTTTATCTAATGTTTCTTATTGTACAATATCTTATACTTTATTACTCATTACTTTATTACTTTATCTTGTGTGTTCATACACTCACACTCACATATACTAACACACACATAGTAGGATATATATTATATTTTTTTATATATTTCTGTATACATCATAAAATAAACCAAATTAGTAATTATGTTCATGTCGCTAAGGAACCAAGATTTTAGTAAATATACGTTTGAAGGATTAAATGTAAACCCTATAATCCTGAATTTGAATTTGAAATATCTCTGTATTTAATGTAATCCTATTTTCATTTCATTTCAAAATTCATATTTTTTTGTTTTTAAATTCCTTGTTTCTTAGAGGTGATGTCATCTTATATGCTAGTGAACTTGCAAACTTGTTTTCTAAAATTTTCTTCAAATTTTTATAGTAAGCAATATGTGAAAGCCTGCCTCCTTCATCTAAGTTTTTAGAATGACATTCTCTTTCTCTCGTTCTAGGAGATCTTTGAAAGGCTCTGTGTGGGTTTCTTTTCTGTTTAAGGGAAATGCCTAAATCATAAAGATTGAGTTAGTAATAAATCATCTTAGGTCTTCTGTTGCTTTAATTCAATTACTTAGCTTGTGTGTATGTCCTTTATTTTTTTTTTTTACTTCTTCTGACCTTGAGATTAACTAGCCATTTTGAAATTATGTTTTGAAAACTCAGAAAGTACAGTATACCCTTGGAATAGCTGTGGGTCTTCCTGAAGCCCAGAACAACTAATTAAATTTAATTCCCTCTTAGAATTTTTCATTAGGCTTTCTGGACCATAGCTCGGTGGCAAGGGACTGGAGATTATTCTTATTATGCATGGAGGTAATAAGTCCTCTTTGACAGTGTCTTTCCATTTCACAACTTCAGTGCCTCTTCACAATATTACCTGCCCTCTTGGGAGGCCATTTTGAAAATAACATATGGCTTTCCTTTCATTGTGTGAAACCAGTGTTTAATTTGGCTGGGAGAGCAAATTGTACTTGACATCAATTTTACTTGTTTTTATTTCTGGAAAAACCACTCTGAAAGGTCATTTTCCAATAAGGTTATAATATAACTTTATTAAGTGCATTGTATTTATTTATTACATGTTAATTAAGTTCTCCACACACACACACACACACACACATTCACACATGACATGAGACATAACAAAACAAAGCCCTTGTTTGTAATACTACAGAGACCTGACTCACAAGAGCAGTAATATTAGCATTTGTGTTTACATGGAGTCTGTGAGGTAGACCAACAATGGCTGCAGATTTGTTGCTGTTTCTCCCATTGGGAGATTGGGAGATGGAGTCTAACTCCACCCTCCTTGAATCTGAATTGGCTTTAGTGACTTCACCAATAGAATGTGGCAGAAGTGCCTTTCGAGACTTTTGAGGCTGGGTCAGAAGAAGTTTTCCAGCAGCAGATTCTGCCCAGGCCTTTCAGAACACACTCTCTGGGAGCTCTGAGCCACCAGGTAAGAAGTCTGACTACCTTGAGTTCATCCTGGAGAAACCACGTGCAGGACTACTAGCCAGCAGTCCCACTTGAACCCAGCCTTCTAGCCATGCCTGCCAAGGCATCAGACCAGTGAATGAAGCCTTTCTGACCAACCTGTCCACAGCTGAATATCACTGAGCCGTCTTAATCAGCATCCTGTGAAGCAGGAGAATCACGCAGCTGAACCCCGCCCACATTCCCGATTGACCGAATTATAAGATTTGGTAAAAAAAAAAGGGGGGGCTTCCCTGGTGGCGCAGTGGTTGAGAGTCCGCCTGCCGATGCAGGGGACACGGGGTCGTGGCCCGGCCCGGGAGGATCCCACATGCCGCGGAGCGGCTGGGCCCGTGAGCCGTGGCCACTGAGCCTGCGCGTCTGGAGCCTGTGCTCCGCAACGGGAGAGCCCACAACAGCGAGAGGCCCGCGTACCGCAAAAAAAAAAAAAAAAAAGGATGTTGTTTTAAGCAACTAAATGTTGGAGTAATTTGTTATGCAGTAACAGATAACCTGAATAGAATATGTACACTGATATCTTAAATGCAGTTTGAATATGATGAATAAATAGTATATTGAGGAAGCAGCATGGAAGGACCTGGGACATGAAAGTCTATGTTACAGTTTCGTTCCTACTATCTTGTGTAACTATGAGCAAATTGACTGATCTCTTTGAACTTTATTTTTTTTAAGATATAAAAAAAGAGAATTGTATAATCATAATAATAATAATGTCTCAGTGTAAGAAAAGAATATTTAATACACTATTTAATTTCCACACCAATTCTGTAAATTATAGCTATTATTATTATTATTTCATTATTAATACCAGTTTACAGATGGGAAAATAAGCTTCGAGAAATCAGGAAACTGCTCACCTATGCTCTATAAAATATATTTTTCTAACCTCTAGTTTTCTATTATTCTGTTTCTAAGATTCTTTGAATCATCACTTGTGATTTAGTGTCCTATTTGTGAAAGCTCAAGAATTTTTTTTACTGTACCAAAAGAAATTTCAAAGTTGTAAAGTAAAATCAGTTATGGAAAGAGAATGTCAGAGTCTTTAGTGCAGTTTATCCCAATACTGTTTATATATTGGGACAATAGAAAGAACTAGAAACATCGAAAGGTTCCTCTTTTGGTCTTCAGTCATGTTGTAAGGGAGCCACCCTGGAAAGTGAGGGGTACACCTTACACGTAGAAACATACTGGTTACAGCAGTTGCCACATAACATAGTCCATCGAAATGGTTCTTGGCAGAGAGGGAAAAAAGGTACTTCAGTGCCAATTGGTGAGCTGTCTTGTGTATAAGAGAACTATGTCTTCATCTTAATTATTAGTAAAGTATGAATTGCCCCTACATTCTTTGTATTTTTGTGTGGTTTTTTGTCCCCTATTTTCTTCTAATAATTTTTTCTTTATCTTTGTACTTACAATTATACAGAGCATGTGTTCATGCTCACGGAAAGAAGGAAGGAAGGAAGGAAGGAAGGAAAACCACTAATATTCACTGGATAGTCTTAACCCTGTCAGACATTCTGCTAGGCGCTAGTACCTGTGCTATTAGCGTAGCACATAGGCTATTTCAGGTTTAAATTTTAAAACGCATACCATTTAAATTTTGGAGATTATTTTGGTTTCCCAAAGCCACATGGTAGTAAAAGGTGGAATTGGATTTTGAATCCATCTTCTAAATCCTTGTTTCTGATGTGTAAAATGCCTCACTCTCTCTCGTAAGCCTGCTCTTTTGTTGACAAGATTGATTTTACTTCGGTTTGATTTACCAGTTCTTTTAAAAATCTTAATCCAGTTTAATAAGAGTGCTGATTCACATATTGCATGGCTTCCCTGGTGCTCTGAGCCTATTCCTTTTGGTTGAAGTATTAAGAGTGTCTACATAGGAGCTCATGAGTGAACTTGCTGAGGGGATTGAAAAAACACCCCTAAGCCTTTTAGGCCTTAGGTTGCAGGCTGTGCATTAGCGGTTGGACTCACATTTACTCATGGTCAAGATCTGTTTGAGGCACTGATGGATGTATCATTTTGGGTGATTTAGTGAGGATTGCTGGGCTCTGCACCATGCCCGATGAGCCCTGGGAGAGGACCCTGGGTACCTAAGAATTTCCCTCCATTCTCTTGAGAGAGGACGTTCGCATCCTTGGGAGGTCCCTGTTCTCAGAGCCCTGGGCCAGGTGTTTGAGTCACTGCCTACCTGCATTTGATACCTGCTAGCAGTTTCTTCTGGCCCAGCTGTTCTGTAATGGGGGCAATTTTGCCCCCCTTCCAGGACATATTTGACGACGTCTGAAACCAACTGGGAGATGCAACAGTTATCGGGTGGGTAGAGGCCAGGGATGCTGCTAAAGAGCCAGCACCTCCAGGACCACAGAGAATTATGTGGTCCACGTGTCAGCAGTGCCGAAGTTCAGAAAGTGGAGGAGGTTTTCTCAACCCTCTTCTTTCATTATTGCCCCCTAAGGAGCCTCTTTAGACATTTTCCGCTAATGATACCCTCCCCATTGAATTTTAATATATTAGACAGTAAGTCCCCTACATACGAACCTTCAAGTTGTGAAATATTTATGTCATTGCCTTACATGGGAAACCAATAGCACTGCCATAGATACATGGGGCCAGTAAAAATAAGGTGGGAAGAGTTAATGAGCTGTTACTGCTTTCTGAAGGCTCTGAACGGGGAGCCAGTACACCTTGGGCTAAAAAGGAAGATTAGCGTGGAAGAAAGGCATTCAGGATCCGCGCGCACCAACCCGAGACTTTCTCCTTGATATTGTTTGAAAGAGAGTTGAAGTGGGCCTAACCCCTCACCAGGTGACTGAATGCTATATAATGCTGTGTCTGTGTACTAACCAAAAAGCCTCTCATCTCATGTGCCCCAGGGGTCTCTCCTACAGTTTAGAAACACTTGGTCAGGCAAGCCCAGGTAATTTTGTGCCCTTCCCTTTTCTGCCCCTTGACTGTCTACCCACGCAGTGTCGTCCGTAGTCACCCAGAACCATTTGAGGTTTCTTATTTCCTTTTGTGTTCCTAGGGCCAAGCACCGTGCCTGGTGCACACACAGCAGTGGCTCCATGTTTGTCTGTCACTGGAATGATTGAATGAAGATGTGTCCTCACTGACCGTGCATGGCCTCGGGTAGTCCATAGGTCAAGTTTGTGTGAAGTAGGGTTGGGTCCAGCTCCCTGGGTGTGTGCTTGGTGAACAGACCTTCAAGTGGATTTCCATCCATCCGTGGCTAAGGGCTGCTCTTGTGCAAGAGTAACCGATGCAGCCACACCTGGCTGCTCTGTATAAAGGTAAAGGAGATGCGGGTTAATGGATATGGAGAGGACTTTTGCACGTTCTTCTCAAGATTTAGGGGTAAGCGGAGAAGCTCAATCTTGTCACATATGCCTTAGATATATTCTCTTTGTTCTGAGGGGTGCTTGAGAAGCAGTTACCAGTAATTGTCATAGAGAGAAATTTAGTGTAGAAGAGAAATAGACTTTACATAAATATTTAAAAGCATGCTTACTAAAGACCAAGAGATTTGAGGAGCAATTATTTCATATGATCATTTCTTGTTCTAGGATAAGGATATAAAAATGAATATTTCTTTAACAGAAGAGTGTTTTGAGTGGTCCCGCCTTCTTTCCCTTTCTTGCTTTATTCCTTCCTCTCCTCTCATCCCTCTCCAACTCTTTCTCTCCCTCCCCTTTCTTTCAGGGGAGAAGTACACGCACCCCAATGTCTCCAATCATGGAAGTGTTTTTCCGCATGGGTCAGGCACTGGTAGTCCATAGCTGACCACCAGGGAATGAATGGAAGCCAGTCATAGAAAGTCAAGTCAGGAAGGGTTCAGAGTCAACTCTTAGCATTTCTCTTTTAAAGATGGAGAAATCTGGAGAGAATGACTTACCTCCGGCATACTGCTCGTGAGTTGTGATCCTGTGTGTTTCGTGATATGTCATGTGTGCTGTGTATGAGGTAGGTATGGTTTTAAAAACCAGTAGGAATAATAGGAATAGGAATGTGAAGGATAAGAATATTCCCAGTGATGGAGCAGTACCAGTATGTCATTCAAGTATTTGTTGAGCCAGTTCATGGGAGGCATGCGGCAGAACCCGGATTAGAGTGGGTTTAAGAGAAAGTGGAAGGAGGGGAACTGGAGAAGAGGGTAAACAAACTGAGAAAACTCAGTTTTTATGTAGATTGGATGAGAGAAATGGGAAAATAGATGTTGGTAGTAGGGTCAGGAGGGATACGTTCAAAGAGGATATTTTTTTTTAGCTGGAGGAAATTATAGTGTGTTTTCTGCATGTGGAAATGATCCTGTAGAGAGGGGAACATGAATGATGTAAGAGGGGGGAGAGTTGCTGGAATGATATGTCTGAGCAGATAGCAGGGGATGGGGTCAGTGAGCAAGTGGGCTGATTAGCGGGTGATACCTAGGAGTATAGGCGGGGTATCTATGGCAACTGGAGGCAAGGCAGGGGCTCACAGGACAGATGCTTAGAGTTGCCGTCTTCTCTCTGCATCAGCTTCCTAGAGATACAGGAAGTGTGTTCGTTTCCTAGGGCTACTGTAACAAGGTACCGCAAACGAGGTGTCTGGGCTAGTCAGTGTTCTCCAGGGAAACGGAGCCAATAGCACGTATACAGATACAGAAACAGAGTTATTTTAAGGACTTGACTCACACACTTATGGAGTCTGAAATGTCCCAAGACCTGCAGACAGCCCGCTGGAGACCCGGGAGAGCCCATGATGTAGCTCCAGTCTGAGTCCAAAGGCCTGAGGACCAGAAGAGCTGAGGAGGCATGTTCCAGTCTGAAGGCCGGACTGCTGGAGACCCAAGAGGAGCTGATGTTTAAGTTTGTTGCCCAGGAAGAGTTTGATGTCCTAGTTCAAGACAGTCAGACGGGAGGAATTTCCTCTCACGCCGGAGAGGCTCAGCCTTTTTGTTCTAGTCAGGCCTTCACCTGATTGGATGCTGCCCCTGCCCACTGGGGAAACAACTTGCTTCACCACCGATTTGAATGTTCATCTCCTTCAGAAACACCCTCACGGAAACATCCAGAATATCGTTGGGCCAAATATCTGGGCGCCTCATGGTCCAGCCATGTTGATACATAAAATTAACCACCACAGAGTCTTCAAACAGTAGAAATGTATTCTCTCACAGCTCCGGAGGCTAGAAATCTGAAATCCTGGTGTTCGTAGGGTTGGTTCCTTCCGGGGGTTCTGAGGGAGAGTCCACTCCACGCCTCTTTGTTCCCTGGCTTTGGGTGGTCGCTGGCATTCCTTGGCTTGTACATATCACTCTAAACCCTGCCTTCATTGTCACGTGGCATAGACCCATGTGTGTCTGGGTCCGAATTTCCCTCTTCTTAGAAGGACGCCGGTCACTGGCTTAGGGCTCACCCTAATCCAGAATAACCTCATTTTAATTTGATTATATATGCCAAGGCTCTATTTCCAAATAAGGTCACATCTGCAGGTTCCAGGGGTTAGGACTTCAAGCATATCTTCTGAAGGACACAGTTCAGCTCATAGTAGGAAGCAGGACACTCGGCTGGGGGTGAGGATGGAGAAGAGGAGAGGTTAAAATAGTCATATAAGAGAGGGGGAAAGTTGATGCTTAAAGAATCGCAGAGAATGCTGAGCAAGCTGAACGGCCTGCTTGTGGTTCATGGTCATGGGCTGCCTGTGAGACCAGCCAGCATGGATGTGTGGGTTTTCCAGCCATGTGCATCTCTGTGTGTGCAGCCTTGGCGTGAGCAGAAAGTTGGTATTTTACCAGGGTTGGTTTTCCAAGGGAATTTGATGAGGTGGTCATTAAAGGTGTATGGAGGGGAATTGTTATGATGAGTGACCTTGGATGTTAAGTTGGGTAAGGAAGGCTGAGAGGACATGAGATGGTGGGTCACAGGGAACGGGTGACAGATGAGTGGGTTGAAGTTCCTGTCTAGTTGAAGATGCTGAGGGTCACAGGTACTAATAAGAGATCACGGTCGGAGACTTGGATGCTTAAAATGGAGCTGGGGACTGGTGGCCTTTTAAGTACCTAAGATTTTAAATACGTTTCCTAAACTCACCTAACTCTTGTTCTAGGGAGCCTCTTTTATTACTTTTAATTATGGTGTGCAGCCTCCTCACCCTAGGCAAATTCAGAGGGTTATTCATTTTCATTATAAAAAGTAATCTGTTCATACAGCTGATGCTTGCTATATTTCTCGTCTTCGTCATTTAGGGGAGAAATATCTCTGGTAATGTTTGCAAAGATAAATAAAGCAGAGCGTCATTTCCAAGCTGACCTATTGCAGTTCGATGGTTCAGGACTTCTAAATGTAAAATTAAGATGCTAAGGATATTGTAATCTATGAATTGGAATCTTTTGGTTATCGGTGGAGATGTCTTGCTCAGAGGAATATTTGGAGATAAGGCATCAGTGTAAGTCCTTGGCTTTACTGTTGTCCTTTGTTATTTTATAATGTGGTAGCAAATCTGACTCCCAAAAATATTTCCTGATGGGTAGCTTTGATCTTCTTAGACCCTCCCACCAGGTTCTCATGGACTCCGCATGGATGGCAGAATATAGTATAGTCTTTCCTCACCTGACCCATATCTATTTTTTGCAGCATGATGTTTTGCTGTTCACCTTTTTGTAGCACATATTCCAGCCAAACTAGAGCACCTACTGGTTCCTAGATATGAGATTTCCTTCCTGCCCCTGGGTTCTTTCTCTTCCTGTCCTTGGGTCTATTAACATCCTGTCAGCTCACCTGACCTTCAAGGCCCTGATCAGAAGATGTCTCTTTAATGAGGCTTCCCTTTAGTCTTGTGATTCTCAAACATCAGTGCATATCAGAATCACCTGGAGAAGTTGCTAGAAGGCAGATTACCAGGCTCCATCCCCAGAGTTGGGTCATGAGAACCTGCAGTTCCATTGAGTTCCCAAGTGATGCTGGTGCTGGGCCTGGAATCTATATTTTGAGAACCACCATGCTAAAGGTTTAAAGTCTTTTTCTTAGTTACATTGACATTTATTTCTGCTAAAGCTTTGTTCTGTCACACTGCCAACATAATATTAGTGCATATTTACTGAGCAATAATTATTTACCTAATGTCTTCTCTATGCACACAGATTATGCACGTTGAAAGATTACTCACTTCCAATAAACCGCAATATTTACAATACTCAAAATCACATTGAAGATAATTTAATCTTGGATGAATCAGTCGGCACCTCTGTTTCATGCATTGCCTAAGGTGTATCCTTATAAACGTCAATCATAATTTTATGGTACTCCAGAAAAAATTAGATCATTTGAACTTTCTGTAAAATCTGATAAAGCAGAGATTTAAAAGAGGAAGGAGACTTCAAATTTGGAACTTGTATACTAAGTGCATGTGGATGTAATTACGGCATTTATTAGAACTACAGGAGACTTAGCCAGACCCTTGGACCTGGGTCTTGTATTTGGTGCCTATTTGGGCTTGTGCTGGGCAGGGAGGTGAGCGGGGCATGTCCTCTGAAGGGCTGTCCTGAGGAGAAGAGGGACAAGGTGAGTCTGGGCAGATTGGGCTGTTTCTGAGCAAAGGTCCTGTGGTCAAGAAGGGGGTCAGCCTTTTTTGTAGCTTTGTGCTGCTCCATTCAGGGCCAAGTCCAGGACAAACAAATGACATACACACAGCTGCCTTTGCTTAAATCAGCTCAACAGACTGTGTTCTCTCTCATACAGCCAGATAAAATCTGGCATTTACTTTGTATCTAGCAACCTTTGCTTTTAGGAGAGAATTTTTTTTTAAAAAAAGAAGAAGCTGGGAATCTTGCACGACTGAGTTTTATAATAATGTTGCATTAAAGGGAAAATATCATCTTAATAGATTGGTAATGAGAATGGTTCGGGTTTTTATAAAGGATGCTATCGTCTGTATAGAAATGTTGTAAAAATTTAAGGGTGTTTTGTTCTTTCATCTTCCTTTTGAGTCATGTGTCTCTCTCCCAACTTACCTTTGGTGTTTCCTGTTCATCACTCCATTTGAATGGTTTGACTTTGTAGCTTTAAGTAAGAAGCACGTTCCTCCTGGGGCATAAGATCAGGGGCGGGAGGAGCCCAGATCTCTGCTCAAGTCTTAGAAGAGATGGAAGTGAATTAGTTCTGTTTCTCAAGACCAGGTGTGGGCTAAATCGGAGCTATGAGGGTCCCCAGTTTGCAGGTTCTGTCGTTGAGGACCAGCCAACCTTGGGTCAGTTTTCCACCCCACGCCCCACTTTTGCGTAGGGCTGTGGGAAGCTCTGGACTGGTGTTCCTTCCTTGTGTGAATAGGGCGGGGGCTGAGACCCTTAGGCTGAGGAGAAGCAGAATTGAGCTCAGAGGTGGCAGGAGTTACTGAAGGTCTTGGGACCAAGTGGGGAGTGAATTTTCACCCTCCATTCCAAGCAGTGCAAACCAGAGGGGTGAGTATGTGAATGAGGCAGTGGTTAAGAAGACGATATGCAATTTCTTTGGACGGAGCTTTTGTATCTGATGTTTACAGAGAGGGTCTGGCTTCGGGTTGGGGCCTTAGTCTGTGTAAAGTCTAATCGAGCCTCACCCCGAGTTGGCTTGGCTCTTGGTGCGGTCCGTGTATGTGTCCTGCCGTCCCTCCCTCTCCTGACTCAAGCCCAGTGCACATGGATGGGTCCGCTTCTCTTTCAAATCTTTCTCTGATGCCTCCAGACCATAAGAGAGTCTTCCCTCCTCTGAATTTTTAGAGCACATATAGCCTCGACCACATAGTTTGGCTCTATTTGAAACCGAAGTGGTAAAAATTAATTTCCATTTGGGCAATTCAAAATGCCTTTATAGGTAATAAAATACATTTACTTGAGTGTAATTAACAAACATGTACGCAAAATGAATGGGATGTTTTCATCCTGGCCAATGATGGAAAAGGAACCATGGAGTTTAAGGCATGATTTCAAGGAGGATTTGAGTAACTGAAAAAGATGGGTAAACAATAAAAATTAAATGTGAGAAAATAGGATAATCACCAACAAAAGAATTACCTTTATTTTTTTTCTTAAAAAATGAATTGAAGCAAATATGCTAAAACCTTTATATACCACTGTTAATCAAGATGGCTTTTGAGATCACAGCTCACTGGTTTAGGCTAGACACGAACTAATGACTGCCAGAGGGGACAGGACACGGGATGGCTGTTGTGAGCAGCCACACGCCTGGCCTTCCCCACTGTGATACTGTGGTCATTCTCCTGAGGATAGAGAATCCGAGGGGAAAATCACAACATAAATTCAGGACCACCTCAAGTAGGGGAGGTTCTGCCTTTTCCCCTTAGCTTCTGATAATATAAAAGCAGACTAGTGGAGGGATTTGATAAAAAGAACGGGTTGGATAGTCTTCTTCAGTGGCTATGCAGTTTAAGAAAGAAAGAGAAGTAAAATGCAGTCCTAATCTCTTTCTTTGACCTCTTTGTTGATGCTGGGGCTGAGATAGGTACCCTGGAGAGAGGAGAAGTTTCCTGGAGGGGACCTGGAGAAGACAAGGAGCCCAGTTTGGGGCATTTTGACTTTTGGGTACACGTGGGCTAAGTTATCAGACCTCTTTGTTCCTCAGTTGGGAGTTCTGCAAAGTTGGTTTAAGCATTTCCGGAGTCATTACACCTCAAATAGCACCTGAAATACAGTTCAATAAATGTTAGGCAAGATGGTGATGTAAAATGTCAGGGCTTTAATTGGGTAGTCATTCTCCCTGGCCTGTCCAATCAACATCTTTTCTTGTTAATCCTTTTTTTTTTTTTTTTTTTTTTTTTTTTTTTTCGTTTCGGGGCGCAGGCTCAGCGGCCAGGGCTCACAGGCCCAGCCGCTCCGTGGCATGTGGGATCCTCCCAGATCGGGGCACGAACCCGGTTCCCCTGCATCGGCAGGCAGACTCTCCACCACTGCGCCACCAGGGAAGCCCAATCCTTTCTTTATCAGAGGGCAAAACCAGCAATCTGCAGAATTCACCCGTCAATAAATAGGTCACTAATGGAAATAGGTCACTTGGTGTATCAGAGAGATGAAAAGAAGAAATGTTGAAATCAGTGCAATAAGGAAAGGAAAGTAACATGATGAAGAATTGAGAAATGAGAAAAGCAAAAACCAAAACCAAAGGAAGGAAAGAAGAACATAAGCCTAGTAATGAATGACATTAATTATGTAATGATTTGCATTGCAGTTATGGCTAACTTCCCAGCTCTTGCCCTGAGTCAGGACCTGTGCCCAGTGACGTGTAGGCACTATAAATGTCCCCATCTACAGATGAGCAGCCTGCAGCTTGGAAGGTTATGTGAACTTCCAAGTTCATGCATCTAGTAAGAGGTGGAACCAACATTTAAATTCAAGTGACCCTCACTGTCGTGGAAGAAGTGAAGCTTCTTAAATGTATTCTTGACCCACTGGCGCATTCCTCCTGGCCCACAATAGGTTATTTTGCTTCCTTTTGCTAATTGCATGATTAGGAAAAAAGCATGTGAAAATGTCTGTCATACAAAAGAAATATTTAGGTATTTAGGGCTTCTACAATTCCTTTCTCTTTTTCATGGTAGGGTTGAGTAAAACATTAACAGATGACATAGTAGATGCAGACATCCTTCAAGAATTACTGAAGCCAACCATGGCTCATCTGTGGAATGAATGTTATAGGAAAAGATCTTGTGTTAGTATCATCAGTGCTATCAGTGTCAACTAAAGTTTCTGAAACTTGCCGGAATGTAGGCTTTTGAATTTGAGGACCTGGTTACCTAATAGAAACAACATATAGCAAAAGCTGTATTGGGAATGTGTGCTGAATCCAGGAACTAAGAATCATATGTCCCCAGGCCAGAGTCTGCTGGGTGTGTGACCATGAGCTGAGGGGATCTCTGAGCCAACTGGAACCAATTAATGTATGCTTAGACGCGGACCCAAGGTTGTTTACTAAGCCAGTTCACTGGTGGGAGTCAAGTTTTTTTATCCTTCTTGTTTTTAATTTAATTTGCTAATTGTCTTTAAGAAAAAAAAGTTGTAGGAACTTTGGACGGAACTTCAAAAATCCAGATTTTACGAGCATGCTGAACGCAACTAAGGAAATATAAAGTTGTTTAAAATTATATGCTAAATATGCACCTGCTTTGAATCTGTAGCTTTGATAGATATTATTTTTTTGGAACAAGTGCAGGGAGCTGTGTTGTACTTGAGGGGCATGATAGTAGGCAATGAGCATGGGGTAGTAAAAGCCATCTTAAGCAATCGCAGAATTTCCCTCTCCTCCTAAAAGTTCAGCTGGCATTAGCAGGAGATTTTATGGAAGAAAAAATCCTTCCCAAACGCTCCTTTTGGTTGCAAAAAATTGGAAAGTCCACTTGGGTCTGTTTCCTGAGAGAGGAAATGAATGAAATGTGTGTCATTTGTATCATGCAGTTGTGATACCATGATTATTCATGTTAGTCCTGTAAAAATACCTTTTTAAATAACTCTGAATCATAATATTGAGTGGCCCATGTTTAGGTCAATATTTGATTGAAGGTGGTGAATGGAAGCAATGATAAGAAATGGTCTTGTTTGTTTTAGATCAAAACATAATTTAAGACCAGCAGCCCTCAGAGAGGGATTAGGGTAACATGAGGGTGAGAGTGTATTAGAATCACTTATTTACTCCTTTCCTTTATCCCTCGTTCTATTGTCCTCCAGGATGAGGGTGGAAAAGGTTTGCCCACCGTGTGTAATTGAAAATATTTTCCTCTTGATTCTGTCTTGTTTTGAACTACTCTTTCACGGCTGGTAGCTTTTTTTCTTTATTACTTGAAAATATTATTATCTTCCTGGTTTTTGGAAATACAAAAATGTTGTTGTTCACAAAGACTTGTGATAGCTTTTACTGACAAGCTAATTGACTCACAAACAAGAACAGCCTTACTTAAAATTTTAAAAAAAATTATATATTTAACAAGCAAAGTACGACCTGTAACCCTATTAATGAGTCAGTCACTTAAGCTTGTTTACCCAACTTGTTTACCCAGCGTTTGCTTGAGTTTCTCAGTATGCAGCCCAGTCAAAAGCAATGAATAAAGCCTGGTTAAGATTGTGGTGCGTGAATGTGTAGTGACTTTGCTGTGAGATTTGGTAGCTTTGAGGAGTGGTTACAAGCACCACGTTCCAGTTATGTATTGCTGTATAACATGTCATTTCCAAAATTAGATGTGTAGATCAATAATGACCAATTATTTGGCTCACAAATCTGCAATTTGGGCAGAGCTCTGTGGGGTCAGCTGAGGCAGTTCAACAAGGGCTAAAGGATCTACTTCAAGATGGCTTGTTTGTGTGGCTGGCAAGTTGGTGCTGGTTGTTGGCTAGGAGCACAGCTGGGCTGTGCTGTTTCCTGTCTGCATGTTTCTCTTCTTGGGGCTGTTTGAGCTTCCTCATAGCATGGTGGCTAGATTCCAAGACCTACTGTTGAAGAGACAATAGCTGGAAGCTGCCAGTCTCTTAAATGTTGAACCAGAAGGACGTAGACCCTTCCTCTTGAGGTGAGGGGTGTCAAAGAATTTGCAGCCATTTTTAATTTATCACAGACCAAATTGGACTACTTATCTCTGCCTCTGTAAGCTATTCACATTCATATCTTTTGGCACTTCTCAAGGTGTTTCTTTACCTGTATCGTCCTCCCCTCCTTTTTACTTCATGCGTTTTCAATGGTGGCAAAAATTGGTTCTTGGAATGGGAAAAAAACTTAGATATTATAATGGGAATATCTGTACCACAGAACATAAACAGATGCACAATATACCTGTGCTATTAAAATTTCAGGGGGGTGAGGGAGGCAATTAGAGAAAAAAAAAGTCTGAAAAGGGCTCCTTAGGCGGCTGATTATGTAAAAGACTTTGAGAGACACGGCTTTACTTTCAGCCTAGATCTGTTGTCCTTTTTTCCATAAAGCCTATCCTAACCCAATTCCAGCAAACTTAATTGTTATATACTTATAGACATTTCATTTGTATGTCTGCAGTGTATTTAAGCTGGTTGTATTTCAGCTTTTTCTCCCTTATCTCACTATGAACCTCATAATATTATCAAGTACCAATAGAATGCCTGTAATCAATAGTTAGTGAATTGAATAAAAATGAATTAAAGGGAAATGAGGTTTTATAATAGTTTGGGTTCTTCCAGAAATAGACCCTGAGATTTAAGTGCAAGTAGCCTTTTGGGACGTTCAGGAAACATTGGTGGGGAGCAGGGAGGTGGGGCAGGGAAGGAGAGGAGGCAGTGAGCTGTGTCATCAAGCTTAATCCTGCGGGAAGTTCTCGGAAATGTGAAAAACCAAGCCTAAAACCAAACCGAAACAAAAAAGTACCCCCAACTCAGAGTTAAACCACTTGTAGGGATGGGGAGCTGGGGTATTTATACTCTGACTCTCTGCCATTCACTGACTGAGGACTCCCGACAATGTTCATCCACTGCACTTGCTTCTGTGGCTTTGGGAAAGGCCCCTGGCAGAGAGAAGCTGGTACTGATGGTGAAGTCACAGGGCAGCCAGACATGGGAAGGCCTTAGGGCTAAAGGCAGGGCACCAGGAGTGTCAGCTGTAGGCTTTCTTAGCACTTTGTGACTAGAATAATAGGAGGAAAGGTGACGAATGGTTTCTGTTTGGAGTGGGGGAACTCTTACTTTCTCAGTGTCGGTCTCCCTGGTTGAAGTTCAGCTCCATGAATACAGGAAGCATGCTTGTCGTATTCAACACCGTATGCCCAGCAGAGTCTCTGACTCAGCAAATGAGAGGATTAATGAGTAAGTGTCAAAATAAACCAGCACAGGTTTGAGATGTGTTCTTTACTGTGTTCCAGTTCCAGCAAGGTCAGAGCAGGTAGGGCACAAGGTGGTGATGAAAGCTGACAAGTATCAGGTGCAGTTTGCCTTCAGTAACTCTTAGAAAACAGACTAACCACAGGGGAGAATTGCTTCTGCAGGGGGCCAGGGCTGCTTATTGAACCACTGGCATTTTCACGACTGTGCGGCTTAGACTCAGATTCAGATCCACTGAACTCAGACGAGCCCAGGTCACGTCCTGCCCACTTTCTTTGTCTGGTCCTGAGGCGTTTAGCATTACCTTGGGTTCAGGTGCAGTGAAAACAAGTAATACTGACTGGCAGTGGCCAGTGAAATATCTGTGCCCAGATAAGCTTGAAACCATGAAGAGTCCACATGGTGAGTACCTTCTCTTTCCGTTATGGGCTGAATGGCACCTGCTCCTCCCTCAAAAAAGACATGTGGAAGTCCTAATCCCTGTTGCTTCAGAATGTGACCTTATTTAGAAATAGGGTCTTTGCAGAGGTCATCAAGTTAAACTGAGGTCATTAGGATGGGACCTAATCCACTATGGTGTCCTTACCAAAAAGGGAAATTTGGACTCAGAGACAGACATATACAGAGGGAACGTGATGTGAAGACACACAGAGAAGACAGCCATGTGCCTGGAGTGATGCATCTACTAGCCAAGGAATGCCAGGGCTCACCAGCAGACTCCAGAAGCTAGAAGAAGGAGGGAAGGATTCTCCCCTCAAGCCGCCAAAGAGACCATGGCCCTGTTGACGCCTTGATTTGGGGCTTCTTGACTCCAGAACTCTTAGACAATACATTTCTGTTGTTTCAAGTCACCCAGTTTTTGGTACTTTGTTATGGCAGCCCTAGGGAAGTAGTACACTTTCTTTTCTTTTTTCCTTTCTTTATTTTATTTTATTTTTTTGATCAAGACTTCTCTAAATAATTGTCCTCTCCCTCCCTCTCTTCCTCCGGCTCTTTCCTTGTTTTCTTACATGTGCTGCGTTGATAACATAGTTGACATTTGCTTGTGGGTTCCCTGGAGTAAGAAAGGAAATTCCATTCTTAAACCATTTGGAGAATAGCAGAAAACCCCTCCTCAGATGTTTGGACCTTTTGGCTGTTACTCAAGAGGGAGTCATTTTCCGCATTGAAATGGTTTGCCATCTCTGCCAGGACTGGGTGAAGATGAGCCTTTGCTGCTATTGTAGTTTGGTGAGACTGGCCTGAGAGATGGCCTACATCTCCTACATTGTTGGATCTTGAGGGGCTGCAGGCATGGAGCCCTTCCTTTCCAAGGAAATTTGTGTGATTTCTGTGAACCAAGTATGGCCATTAGTAATGGTTCCTTTGGCTGAGAGCTGTCAGCATCCTACACGTGAGGCTGGATTGTTGTCTGGTCGTGGACTTGGACCAGAGATCATTACCAAGGTGATTTTCAGAACGCAACAGTCTAGTTGATGGTAGTGAGCTGTGGTGTGGAGTCAAGAAATGGAAGGAAGTGAAGGAAGATGAGAACAGGGTGATTTGGGCGTGTGTGTAGTTTGATGGCTTTGTTTTAAAATTCCAATTATGTTGTTTTTCTTTACTCACTTAATCATTCGTTTATTCATTAAATATTTATTTCGTGACTGCTCTGTGTCAGGTGCTTTGTGAGGGACGAGGGTTACGAAGAAAAGACAACCTTGTAAACAGTACGTTCAGGTGTTATAGGTGGTATGCAGGTACTCACTATTGTACAGGTATGGTTCAGGCATAAAGCAGACAGAGAGGTTAATTCTACCCGGGCTGGGAGGTGAGGAGTTTCAGAAAAGCCTTTATAGAAGTGATCATAATTGAGAGGACAGTCAACAAAATATTAAAGTTGCTGTGTCCCTCAATGTGGATTAACTTTTGCTCTTTTTAAAAAACTCTCCTAAAGGTATCACGTGTAGCAAATGAATTCTCGGTCCTCTGTAGATGACTGCAGCGTAGCGCTCTCCACTGACCCCTGATCAAAGCAAACTCTGGTCTTGCCAAAGCTCTGGCATGTCACCTTCCTGACCATTTGAAGCCTGGGCACAAAATTGTTTTAAATTTCCTTCCAACCTGCCAAGATAATGTTCAATCCTGCATCAACCAAAACATTGTCCTATAGAGGAATTTTGTCTAGCAAAAATGAAGTGAAAATAAAACCAAATGTGTGTAGACGTAAATGTCTGTGTGTTCAGAACATTTATCTGCCAGGTCCTGAGGAGCAGGGTATTTACTGACACCGTAAAGCCAAGCATTTCAAATGGGAACATTTAGGTGCCCCTGGGGCCACACTCAGGGCCTGAATGGAGTCCCCTGGGGGAATGTGAGAAACAGTCTTCGGAATCTTACACAATCTTCACTCCTCTGGGCTTTGTTTCCTTCATCAGTGAAATGAGGGAGTTGGTCTGGTTCATCTGGAAGGTGTAGTCTGTCTTGCTGGCTAGTTCCTCCCACAGAGTTTCATGGCTTATGTTTCTACATTTATTTATGAGGGAGGATAGGACCAATATATCTCTAAGAAGAGATATCTGAGAAGGGAGGTGGGAAACTGACCACAATCAGATCGTAGTCAGCATTGGTGAAACCGTAAATATCTGAGATGGAAAGAAACAGGGTCTGGAGGAAAGGACCTTTGGAAATGATAGATGATGCACCTCACAACATTTTATGTGTATCTCCCGAACACAAAGCGTTCTTCAGTGCACTTAGTTTTTAACTGATTAAAAATATGAATTGACTTATGCCTTTGCCTAGGATGCACCACTTTCATCCTATCAACAAGAAAAAGACAGATAGTTTAGAAAATCAGAGCTTCTCTCGAATCCGTCAAAGAGCCAGGGTCGTAGTACATCCAACCAGCCTGCAATATACGAAAATAAGGCCTCCAAAAAGCGACTACACATGAGTTATGGCTCACGTGTGGAAGAGGATGGGAGGAAGACAGCCTGTGATAAAAGAAGGCAAGAAAAATTCAGCTAAAATTATTAACAATTTTCTAAAGGTCAATTATGGGCTAGCACAAGCGTATAGAACCCAAGGTGGCTGTATACCCATGGGGGAGTCACACCGTCTTGCAGCCTTCTCTAAACTGACCGCCCCTGGGGCTCAGGAGAGGGATTGAGGGGCAGGCTACAGGCCAGAGCAAGCCTCCCTTGACGTGTGGTTATCAGGCACAAAGCCTCACCTCAGTCTTCTCCCTGAGAAGCATAAGATTTCACAGCTAAGGTAGGGTGGCAAATCCTACCTTAGGTGAAGGTATAGGTGAAGGAGTCAAGAAATGGTGGTTGAAGGTGAAGACCCATTGTGCATAGGTGAAGACCCATTGTAAATTGTGGAGAGGAGAAGAAAAAATCCTCTACATCTAGGGGAAAGGTGGGAAACCAACCTGGATCCAGAACAGTAGAGGTCCCTTGTAGCAAAGTCAATGAGCATGATTTCCAAGACTAAAGGACACAGGACGTGCCCTACAAAGAACCTAGTATCAAGAAATTTCAGTCAACCTTTAGGGGCAGGGAAGAAGTGTCAAGAGAGACTCTCTCACTCAGGTGTACAGAGGAGTCTGAAAGCTGAGGGCGGAGCAGGAATATTGAGACGTTCTTCCCAGCAAACTAGACCCCACCCTAAAGACAAAGAAACGCTGGTGGAATTGAAGTCTGTACTACAGCAATAAAACCCAAACCCAGACTATTTCCAGGCTAGACTGACTTGACACACTGCACTAATGCTCACTAAGCTGTAGAAGGAATGTGGTCCATTTTCGGTAATAAATGCATTTACTACACTACTGAAATGATGTCTAGAATTCAGTAAAAAATATAAGATGTACAAAAAATCAAGAGAAAAAACAATTTGTCTTCTCCATTGTGAGGAGACAAAGCCATTAGTAAAACCAGACTCAGTGGCGACTTGAGTATGGAGTTTAAAATAACTGTCATTAGTATATCAAAGACTCTAGAGAAAAAAGTGGAGGGCATACATGAACATATGGGGAATTTCAGCAAAGAGAAACTGCAGGAAAGAATCAAATTAAACTGCTAGGGAAAACAAGAACAAAAACAGCAACAACAGAGTAACAGAGATGAAGACAGACTTTAATGAACTCATCAGTCAGTAGACTTGACACAACCAAAGGAAAACTAAGTAAACTTGAAGATAGGCCACTGTGTTGATTGTATTGGTTTTCTGTGTCATATTTCATTGATTTCTCCTTTGTCTTTATTATTTGGTTTCTTTTACTCACTTTTGGGTTTCATTTATTCTTCCCTTTTTTTTCTTAAGTTTGAAGCTGAGTTTATTGAATAGAGAACTTTCTTCTACATTTCTAATACTGGCATTTATGCTATAAAATTTCCCTTAAGTACCATTTTAGTGGCATCCTAGAATTTTTGATGTATTATGTTTTTATTTTCATTCAGTTCAAACTAAGTTCTATTTTACCTCTTGATTTATTCTTTCATCCATGGGTTATTTAGAAGTGTGCTATTTAGTTTACATATATTTGGAAACTTTACAGGTATTTTTCTGTTATTACTTTGTATAGCTTGAATCCTAAATTTACTTTTTTCATGGCTCAGCATTTTGTCTCTCTTGGTAAATGTTTTATGTACACTTGAATTCTGTTTTTTGGCAACGTGGTTTATAATTATCAGTCATGTTAGGTTGGTTGATGATGCTATTCAAATCTTCTATATCCTTACAGCTTTTCTGTCTACTCATTCTATCAATTTTGGAGAGAGCAGTATTGAAATTGCCAACCGTATTTGTGTTTTTTGTCTATTTATCCTGGTGGTCTATCATATTTATTTGCTTCTTCATATTTAGAGTGAATTTCTTATAGGCAGCCTAGAGTTGGGTTTTGTTTTTGATTTAATCTCACTATATATTTCTTTTATTTGGTATATTTAGGCCATTTACATTTTATATAATTGTTGACATGTTTAATTTTAAATCTATTATCTTATTTGTTTTCTATTTGTCTTATCTTTTTTTTGGTTAACTTTTTCCTCTATTTCTGCATTCTTTTTATGATTCCATTTTATCTTCTTTATACTTATATATAATTCTTTGGTTTGTTATTTTGGTCATTGTTCTATGGTTTATAGTATACACCTTTAACTTATTACAACCTACCTTCAAATGATATTAAACCACGTCATACATACTGTTAGAGCCTTACAATAGTATACTTCCATTTTTACCTTTTCTGGCCATTGTACTAGTGTGGCAATACATCTTACTTTTATATCTGCTAAAATCCCATACCACATTGTTATTATTTTTAGTAATTTGAATAGTCAAAATTATCTGATAATTATTATAAATTATAGATAATTATTCATTATCTTTGAATGAATTTTAATTATAAGAAAGAAACTTATTAGTCCATATAGTTACCCTCTTCTCTGCTCTTCATTTCCTTTTATAGATCTATATTTTCATCTTTTCTTTTGCCCAACTGACTTTCTTTAACATTTCTTATAGAAAAGGTCCACTGGCAATAAATTGTTTCAATTTTATTTTACCTTCATTCTATACCCAGAATTCTTGATTTGCTGTGGTGTAATTTTCTTCTATTTCTTCTGCTTGGGGCTTATTGAGATTCTTGTATTTGTGGGTTTATAATTTCCTCAAATTTAGAAAATTTCTAGCTGTTTCCTCAGTTTTTTTCTTGTTTTTCCTTACTTCTCCTCTGGGACTCCAATTATACATATATCAGGATATTTGAAGTTGTCCCTTAGCTCCTTGATGCATTTTTTTTCTTCTTTTCTCTCTGTTTCATTTTGAATAGTTTCTATTGTTATGTCTCCAAGTTCACCAATTTTTTTTTTCTATAATGGAATCTGTTAGTAGCACCAAGTGTGCTTTTCCCCTTTACCATTATAGTTTTTATCTTTAGAAGTTAAATTTGGATCTTTTTATATCTTTAATATCTCTACTTACCTTTTGGAATATATGAAATACAGTTTTAATGTCTTTACCTAGTCATTATAACATCTGTGTCATTTTTGGTTGGTTTTTATTAATTGATTTGTCTCTATTATGGGTTCTATTTTCCTGCCTTTTTGCATGCCTGGTGATTTTTGATTGGATGTTAGACATTTTGAATTTTACCTTGTTGGTTGCTGGATATTTTTGTAATCCTATAAATATTTTTCAACAATGTTTGTGGAATTCAGGTAAATTACTCTGAAGTACTTTGATTATTTTGGATCATCTTTTAACGATTTGCAGGTGGAATCAGAGTGGTATTTAGTCTAGTGCTAATTATTTCCTACTACTGTGACTAGACATTGAGTACTCTACCCAGTGCCCTATGACTCATGAGTTTTTCCATTCATTGGTGGAAACAGACAATATTGCGGGTTCTGTGTGAGCACCAGCATGTTCATCTCTAGTTCTTTCCAGTGGTTCTTTTCCTTTGGTTAGTTTCCTTTCATGTATACTCTGATTAGTACACAACTGAATATTTAAGGGGACACTCGGCAGATTTCCAAAGTTCTCTCTGTGTGCAGATATCTCCTTTTATTTGTCTCCCTGGGCTTTCATCTCTGTCACCTTAGCTCAGGGACTCTGCTGTGCCCTGTTTTTCTCCTCCCTTCATGGCAGCCTGCAAACTCCCTCAAGGTAGTAAGCTGGACAATTGTATAACTTATCTCATTTGTGTCACATCTTTCAGAGATCACTGTCCTTCATTGCCTGATATCCAGTGTCTCACAAACAGTTGCTTCACCCTTTTTTTTTCTAGTTTATTTGGTTGTTTAAGGTGGCAGGATCTATTTGGTTCCTGTTACTCCATCTGGATTGAAAATGAAGTAAAAAATATTGATCTTTAGCAGTTTAATTGAATTCAGTGCAATAAGACACTCATACCACCAAGAGCATGTGGGAATAACTTAGAGAAGAACAGATTTCTAAATGCTTATTCCTATCCCATACTTAATTATGTGGAATGACCAGACAATTGGCCCATTTTATTATTACTTCTCTCTATCATTCACTCACACTCTGTTAGTTGAATATTCATAATTTAAATATAGGTATGAGTTAATTCAGCTGTACTTGAATTTTTTTCATGAGTGGGTGGAATTTTTGTTCTATGCTCCTAGCATTTGTCATTTTCCATCAGGGGTTGCAAATTCAAATGCCTGTAAGGGTCAAGCAAGTATAGGAGTGAAGTTGGTAAGGCATAAATAGTCAGTGGTCTTTATTTATTTATTTTTTATTTTTGGCTGCATTGGGTCTTCGTGGCTGCACGTGGGCTATCCCTAGTTGTGGCGAGAGGGGGCTACTCTTCATTGCAGTGTGCAGGCTTCTCATTGTGGTGGCTTCTCTTGTTGTGGAGCATGGGCTCTAGGCATTCAGGCAGCACGCTGCTTGGTAGTCGTGGTGCATGGGCTCAGTAGTTGCAGTGCGCAGGCTCTAGGGCTCGAGGGCTTCAGTAGTTGTGGCTCGTGGGCTCTAGAGCACAGGCTCAGTAGTTGTGGTGCACGGGCTTAGTTGCTCTGTGGCATGTGGGATCTTCCCGGACCAGGGATTGAACCCGTGTCCCCTGCATTGGCAGGCAGATTCTTAACCATTGAGCCACCAGGGTAGTCCCACTGGTCTTTAGTATAGAAGGGAAATCTGGCACTGGGGGAAGGAGGGACCATGGTGAATTGCAGAGGAAAACGCCTAGGTAAATAAGGGCGTTTGCAACAAGAGCTGGAGCTCATTGTTGCCCTGAGGGAATGCAAGTTGCTTTTGTAGATATTCCGATCTTTCAAGAGAAGTAGAAATGCAAATTTTAATCATATGTATCTCAGTTTTTGAATACTACTTCAAATTTTGATCATAAAGCAGTCTGTGAATAAAATAAAACTTATTTACAAGCTAAATATGCCTTCAGGCTGTGAGCTTGCAACCTGTGTTCAACAATAAATTGTTTAACTGTTAACATATACAAAAATAGTTTAGAAAATTACAGAAACCACTGAAGCTAGGGATACAGCACATAGGTATTTTTTGTGTGTGCATGTGCATTATGTATGTATTTCAGATCAGTAACAAAAAATAAATAAGTAGATACACACAAACACACATACACACACCCCTGAGTGAGTCTTTCACAAGCCTTGGGTGCTTTTTGCATACTCTGTGGGCATGGAGTTATTTTTATGCTTCTCCCACATAATCTCTTGAGAGAATCTGTGATGTTCAAAAGAAATGCTTCCATAATTAAAACTGCATGAATAAATATGGGTGTGTGAACATGAGTATTTTCAGTTAGTTTAATAATAGCTATCAGTTTAATAGATATAGACAGTCTTTTAAATTTATGAATATCTGGATGTAGGCCTTTAAGCTGTAACTTTTTTGAATATGGCAGTTACTAGGATAATTTGCAGCAAGAAGCTGCATGCCAAATTGGTGTATGTCTTTCTTTTCTTGAAATACCAGATCAACACAAATTGCATTAAAAAATTAATTCTTGAAATAAAATAGTGCAATTTTGTATATGCCTACTAGATTTGGGGAGATTATCCAACCCTGCTTTACTTTTAAAAAGGACAAAAACTAACAAACAAAACCTTTGCACTAAAATGTGTTTAAATGAAAGTTGAATTTAAGTAAAATTTTCTTTTATTCACTCGTGTAATTACTCCTAATCATCTAACAAATCATTTGCTGTTTATTTAACAAAATATTTTTCTCATTTTTATGGGTTTTTTTGGGTAAAAGTTCTAGAATAAATATTTAAAAGCAGAAATCTGAGAATATACTTTAATTATAAGCAAAAGATTATTAGATCTAATTTATTAAAGGACACAAAAGTCATCACACCTGTTTCTTTATTCATATGTGGGGCCTGAATACACTTGTTTTTTTAAAAGACAAGTGGTATACAATGTAAGGAAACTACAACTGAGTTCCACTAATTCTTACAGAACCCTAAAGTAATAATACGATTATGTGTAGAAAGTCAAAGCCCTACTGATTTTTGTACACTTGTACAAACTAACATTTGTTTGGGGTACTGAGTTTTTTTCCATTAATTCCATTCACCCACTTGTTCCTTGTGGTTCTCTTGAGAACGTTTGCAATATTTTTGAAGCTTGATTAGGGCATTACGGAATCAGTAATTTGCAAGTTAAAACTGACCATTTTAGTCAGCCTTCAAAATGCAAAGGTGAGCCAGGGATGAAAACCTTTAATGCCTTCCCTCTAATTTGTGTGAAGACAGTGTTCCAGTTATCTTAGAAAAAGAGGAGGCAGGATTTGCCTTCCAAAGAAGTTCTGTATTTTGGATACAGAATCAATACAAAGGTGAGATACACTGGATTTGAATTGGTAAAATATGTAAATCCCTGCCTGCTAAACTGTCAGAGATTAATGTCTGAATAGGAGTAGGAAGCGCCAACTGTAAAATTATACAGGGCATGGCGATTACCCCATCTGCATAATGGGACTTGATTTAGAGGCTCTATTTTAGGATCGCACATAAAGCACCAAATGTAGAAAGCAGAGCTTTGTTTAGTTTGTCCTAGGCAGTGCCCTAATTTTCTACAACACTATTCACGTCCCTTCTTTAAGAATGAATAACACATTTTCTTTATGGAACCCTGTGCATCCCTCATTTGGGGACTGTAGCTTTTCCAAGCTACTCTATTAAGATTGCTCTTGTGTTGCCTTTTCATGATGCTACTGGATTATGTTATTTGAGGCTGCATTATCTTTATTGCACTTGTATGTCCATGCAAAGAACAAGTGATATTATTTTTGACTGGTCATAACAAGCATTTTAAAGTTGACAGATGAGAAAACTGAGGCCCAGGAAGTATAAGGCCATGCAGTTCTGACAGAGTTGGTTATAGCAAACGGGTCTTGGCCACTCAGCAAGAATTGTGTATTATTTCAGGTACAGTATTCGACTGTCTCTTGAGACTTGGGATTCGTCTTGTTTTGGCAGTAGCTCAGAGAGCTTTGTCTTAAATATTAATAACCTAGGGACTATAATACTTTCTTTGGATTATTATTTGGTGCTTGGTCATTAAGGCTCAGCCTATTCAAATAACTAAGTGCAAGAGTCACTATTTCTTTTTTAAAGATAATGTTGCTATTCATTTATGCAGATTAACATTTGTGAGGTCCTTTTAAAATTTTTATCTCTGTTTTATTTTTACAGATGATTTTTTATTAAAAAGTAGCAAGAGTCCCTATTTTTTTTTTTAAAGATAATGTTGCTATTCATTTATGCAGATTAACATTTGTGAGGTCCTTTTAAAATTTTTATCTCTGTTTTATTTTTACAGATGATTTTTTATTAAAAAGTAGTTTCGTATTGGTGAGACTCTTTGGATTTTTAGGATCAGACACCTAACTCAAGCTCACTTAAGCATAAAAGGCACTATATTGGTTCATTCTGTCAGTAAGTCTGTGGATAGATCTGAGTCAGATGCAGCTGGATCCAGGGGCTCAGCTTTGTCATCTGTGCCTTTCCGTTTCTAAGCTCTCCTGTTGTCTCTGTGTGGTGTTACCATTCACAGACGGACCTTGGGGGGAAGAGAAGGTCAGCAGCAGCTCTGAACTCTTTACCCCCATTTAGCAAATCTACATACCAACCTCCCAGGTGATTCTGTTCAGCCAATCTTGAGTTTCATCTGAACCAACTCCTTTGGCCAGGTACATGGGGGTACTCAGATGGTCAGCCTGTGTCACATATTCTTTCCCAATGTTAGGGGGTGGGGAATTATGAATGACAGCCCCATTTCACAAAGCAGCATATGGTAGTGGAGGAGTTTCCCTAAGGAAGGGGCAGAAGAGTGTTCTTATCGGAAGCAGCTTTAGCTGTTACACTTCGACCACTGAAGGTTTACAAGGCAGACTCAGAGTTACATAAAAATGTTGACGTTCTGTACAAGAATGTATTGTTGTAGACTCAATGATTCATCACGTAATCTACATTTTATTTCCCTCTTTACTTTCATCCTTTCACAGCGGACAAAAAAGACAATGCCATTAAAGAAAAAAACCACTTTTTTTCTTTAATGTTTTAAAGACATTAAAAAAAAACATTCTATTTCACTTTCAAATATTGTCTTAGCCTTTTTCTTTAGCTCTTCTAAGGAACTTCTCCTGTAGAATTGTAGCTGTCATTTGATTTAACAGTCTCTACTGATTGTGAGAAATCTTTCAAGCAGAGGTTCACATTTTATTTCTGTTCCAGCTGTGCCTCTCACAGTGCTGGCTGAGTGGGGGTGTTGAGTAAAGGTGGAGGGTTGGATTGGTGAGTGATTACAGGGCAGCTATCTACCTGGCTGGAGATGCCCAAACTCTGAAGAATTATGTAGTTGAGATTACACAGCACGTTGTGTTGAAGTTGGAATTTGAGCTCCCTTATTTTCCTATCCCTAATTTAGAGTTAAAAGAAAAGCTTATTTCTTTTACTTTAGCTCCCAGGCAAGGGGGCCTTACATGTGCCCATCTGTAACTTCCAGTCTCTCTGTGTGCCTAGTAATTGAACCATTTGGTTCTGACAGGAATTACAGCGGGGGCAGGAAGCCAGTCTCAGAACTTCTGGGCAGTTTGATTGTCCAACCCGCATGAGAACAGGGCCACTCCTAGTGCCATCTTTGGGACCTTCCCGTGTGGCACGAGTCAGGCTGAGTTGAGCTTCAGTTTCATGTACCTCTCGTAGAGCGCCAGCAAAATGGCAGCCGAGGGAGAGTGTCCCCACTTGCTCATTACTTTGTCTTCTGAGCCCCTCTCCCTTTATCATCTTCATCCCATAGCTCCAGAGAGTTGCTCACAGAGGCAAACTAACTTCAGCTGTCCCTCCCAGGGATCTCTGTTGCTCTTCCCAGACCACTTTGCAACCCTAAACCCGCACCCTCTTGGACTGGAATCAATTAAGAGCAAAGTTAGAAACTTCCAGATTAATATGAAGACTTGCATTTATGCAATTAATATGAAGATTTCCTTACATTTAAAAAACTGCAAGGGGCTTCCCTGGTGGTGCAGTGGTTGAGAATCCGCCTGCCGATGCAGGGGACGCGGGTTCGCGCCCCGGTCCGGGAAGATCCCACGTGCCGCGGGGCGGCTGGGCCCGTGAGCCACGGCCGCTGAGCCTGCGCGTCCGGAGCCTGTGCTCCGCCACGGGAGAGGCCCCAACAGTGAGAGGCCCGCGTACCGCACAAAAAATAATAAAATAAAATAAAATAAAAAACTGCAAATCACTACTCCTTCTTGGGAGACCTAAGTGCAAGTCTCTCTCCCATTTAAAAAATATCAGAGCTGGCAACTTTGTATTCTAAAAAGTGGCTTTATCAGTTAGGGTTAAGTCAGAAAGACAGAAGTACTAGGAGATATATATTAAGAGGTTTATTCAAGGAGTTGGTTTATGTGATTGTAGAGGCTGGCTAGGCAAGTTTGAAATCCTTAGGGCAGGCTGTCAGGAAGGGTGGGCTGGAACTCTGACATAGACTGAAATAGCTATTCACAGGTGGAATTTCTTCTTCAGGGAAGCCTCAGCTCACCTATTAAGGCCTTTAAATTGATTTAATCAAGCCCACCCAGATTATCTAAAATAATCTCCCTTACTTCCATTCAACTGATTACGGACTTTAACCACATTCACAAAGTACCTTCATGGCAGTACCTAGATTAATATTTGATTGACTATCTGAGCATGGTAGCCTAGCCAAGTTAACATGTAAAACTGATCATCAAAGTGGTCAGTTGGAGTTCTAGAAGATTCTGTGTGGACTTGTGAAATGCAGGCCTTGTCCTGATACAGATTTCAAAACCTCTGCTGCCTTTATATTGAATTGTATGGGAACTGGTTTTGGTGATTTATATTTAGGTGAATGTACTTGTGTATATATGTCAGCATTCACTTCTTTTGGTACTGTGTTTGTTTCACAAACCATAGCAGGTCCAGAAAGATCAAGTTGGATGAAGTAGTGAGCAGGTATACTTCATGAACCCTGGTTTAGAGATCATTATTTTTACATTTGTGCTGTGTATTTTTCTTTCACTTTATTACCTGCATTACCTTCCACAAGTACTCGTTGGACATCTGTGAGGTTTCAGGTGATGGTTTAGGTACTCGGGAGACTTCATTGATTCAAACAGCTTCTGTTTACATGGCATTTATATTCTAGTGGACAATGAAAGACAATAAAATACACTTCATAGTGGTGATAAGTAGTGATAAGAATAATAAAGCAGGGGCAGGGACTAGACAGGAATGAGTATTGATGTGTACCAAACTTAGCTACATAATTTGTGGGCCCCAGTATAAAATGAAAATCAATGTCCTCCATTCAAAAAGTAGAAAAAAGTGCCATTAAAAGTACTGACAATAAAGGTTTTTCTTTTCTTCCATGAATCTCTCTCTGGAATCATGGTGGTTTTTCTTCCTTTTTTTTTTTTTTTTTTTAAATTTGCTGTTTAATCCTGTTCTAAGTTTAAAAAAAATTTTAAATTTTAGATTATTGACATGAATTTGTCATTCATCATTTACTGGACCCAAGTAAATGTGAGGATAATGGATGGAAAATGAGACTAGAGCCACTTTGGGTCCCTGAATCATGCATGGGCTTCCAGGCCAAAGTAAGGACTTGAAATTTTTCATTGAGAAGAGGAGGACTTGGGAGACTTTTGGCAGAAGAGTGACAGCCATGGTTGGATTTTAGAAGGATCCCCTTTGGCTGCTGTGTGGCAAGGTTGAAAATGGCAGGATTAGTTTGGAAGCTGCTATAATAGACCAAACAATGATGGTGCCTGGATTGGGTATATAGATAGATAGTGGTGATTAAACATAGCTGGATTCTGGGCATATTTCAAAACTAGTGCCAACAGGAGTTGCATATAGAATGAATATTTACTTAGAGTCCTGGCCTGGGGCAGCAGATAAAATGGTCCATTGAGAAACAGCGAATTTTCTAAAGTTCTACACCCAATGCATGGCAGACGTAGAGAAGGCAGAAAACAGAAGTCCTGTGTGTGTGTGTTTTTCATCAGCTCTTCTCCTTTTTCATTACCTCTAGACTTTCCCCAAAGTATCTCCTGTAACATCCCCTTCCCAACATCTTCACTTATTTTGCTGAGTTCAGCATGGATTACATGTCTAGAATCTCATCTGTACGTATCACTTTGGAAGAACCTCTCAGAGCAAGGTCCTGGTGACTCTACCACTGCCCCATGTTTTCATGGCATCTGTGTAGGGGCTGGCTGTCTCTCACAGTTTCATTTTGGTGGTGTCCTGACGGTTTTTTCCTTCTATTTCACTCGATACCTTTTGGCCTGCTCTAGTAAAACAGAATTCATAAAACAAAGATTTTGCTACTGGGTTTGCTGTACAGTTGCACCCTGTATAATTCCAAATGATTTAACTCTGGCTTATTTTTTTCTGCTTTCCAGCACTTTCAGACCATGCTGAAGTCTAAGTTGAATGTCCTAACACTGAAAAAGGAACCTCTGCCAGCAGTCATTTTCCATGAGCCTGAGGCCATTGAGCTGTGCACAACCACGCCCCTGATGAAGACCAGGACTCACAGTGGCTGCAAGGTATGAGGCACATGGCCATCAGGGTACCTCCTGGGGGGACAGACAAAAGGATGTATACCCTTAAGGCTCTTGTTCAAAGTGATAACTTTTTTAGGAATGAAAATATCAAACGACTAACAGAATAAGCTCATTGAGTGATGGTAGTCTGAATCCATACCCTGCTTTATTTTTCTTGATGATACAGCACTCTTCATCATTTTGCGGTTCAAATAAAAACATAAGTTTGGTATGTGTGAATGAAATAGTAATCTCGCCATATTTTCTTTTTTTTTTTTAACATCTTTATTGGAGTATAATTGCTTTACAATGTTGTGTTAGTTTGTGCTGTTTAACAAAGTGAATCAGCTATATGTATACATATATCCCCACATCCCCTCCCTCTTGCATCTCCCTCCCACACTCCGTACCCCACCCCTCTAGGTGGTCACAAGTCACCGAGCTGAGCTCCCAGTAGGATGCATCTGCTTCCCACTAGCTATCTATTTTACGTTCGGTAGTGTATATATGTCCATGCCACTCTGTCACTTCATCCCAGCTTACCCTTTCCTCTCCCCGTGTACTCAGATTCATTCTCTATGTCTGTGTCTTTATTCCAGAATCATTCATCAGAACCATTATTTTTTTTAGATTCCATATATATGTGTTTGCATACGGTATTTGTTTTTCTCTTTCTGACTTAATTCACTCTGTATGACAGATTCTACATCCATCCACCTCACTACAAATAACTCAATTTCATTTCTTTTTATGGCTGACTAATATTCCATTGTATATATGTGCTATATCTTCTTTATCCATTCGTCTGTCGACGGACACTTAGGTTGCTTCCATGTCCTG
>NC_041215.1:129262723-129263332 GCF_002837175.3 Physeter macrocephalus | reverse complement strand
GGCAGGCGGACACGCAACCACTGCGCCACCAGGGAAGCCCTAAGAGTTTTATAGTGTCTGGCCTTACATTTAGGTCTTTAATCCATTTTGAGTTTATTTTTGTGTATGGTGTTAGGGAGTGTTCTAATTTCATTCTTTTACATGTAGCTGTCAAGTTTTCCTAGCACCACTTATTGAAAAGGCTGTCTTTTCTCAACTGTATATTCTTGCCTCCTTCATCAAATATAAGGTGACCATATGTGCGTGGGTTTATCTCTGTGCTTTCTATCCTGTTCCATTGATCTATATTTCTGTTTTTGTGCCAGTGCCATACTGTCTTGATTACTGTAGCTTTGTAGTATAGTCTGAAGTCAGGGAGCCTGATTCCTCCAGCTCCGTTTTTCTTTCTCAAGATTGCTTTGGCTCTCTGGCATCTTTTGAGGTTCCATACATATTGTGACATTTTTTGTTCTAGTTCTGTGAAAAATGCCATTGATAGTTTGACAGGGATTGCATTGAATCTGTGGATTGCTTTAGGTAGTATAGTCATTTTCACAATGTTGATTCTTTCAATCCAAGAACATGGTATGTCTCTCCATCTGTTTGTATCATCTTTAATTTCTTTCATCA
>NC_041215.1:129242691-129262471 GCF_002837175.3 Physeter macrocephalus | reverse complement strand
GTATCATGTCATCTGCAAACAGTGACAGCTTTACTTCTTCTTTTCCAATTTGGATTCCTTTTATTTCTTTTTCTTCTCTGATTGCTGTGGCTAAAACTTCCAAAACTATGTTGAATAATAGTGGTGAGAGTGTGCATCCTTGTCTTGTTCCTGATTTTAGTGGAAATGGTTTCAGATTTTCCACCATTGAGAACGATGTTGGCTGTGGTTTGTCATATATGGCCTTTATTACTTTGAGGTAGGTTCCCTTTTTGCCTACTTTCTGGAGAGTTTTTATGATAAATGCGTGTTGAATTTTGTTGAAAGCTTTTTCTGCATGTATTGAGTTTATCATATGGCTTTTATCCTTCAGTTTTTTTACATGGTTTATCACATTGATTGATTTGCATATATTGAAGAAGCCTTGTATTCCTGGGATAAACCCCACTTGATCATGGTGTATGGTCCTTTTCATGTGCTGTTGGATTCTGTTTGCTAGTATTTTGTTGAGGATTTTGCATCTATGTTCATCAGTGTTATTGGTCTGTAGTTTTTTGTGTGTGTGACATCTTTGTCTGGTTTTGGTATCAGGGAGATGGTGGTCTCATAGAATAAGTTTGGGAGAGTTCTTCCCTCTGCTATATTTTGGAAGAGTTTGAGAAGGATAGGTGTTAGCTCTTCTCTACATGTTTGATAGAATTTGTCCGTGAAGCCATCTGGTCCTGGGCTTTTTTTTGTTCCAATATTTTAAATCACAGTCTCAATTTCAGTGCTTGTGATTGGTCTGTTTTTATTTTCTATTTGTTCCTGGTTCAGTCTCAGAAGTTTCTGCTTTTCTAAGAATTTGTCCATTTCATTGGCATAGAGTTGCTTTTAGTAATCTCTCATGATCGTTTGTATTTCTGCAGTGTCAGTTGTTACTTCTCCTTTTTTATTTCTAATTCTGTTGTTTGAGTCTTTTCCCTTTTTTCTTGATGAGTCTGGCTAATGGTTTATCAATTTTGTTTATCTTCTCAAAGAACCAGCTTTTGGTTTTATTGATGTTTGCTATTGTGTCCTTCATTTCTTTCTGATCTGAGTTTTATGATTTCTTTCCCTCTGCTAACTTTGGTTTTTTTTTGTTCTCTTTCTCTAATTGCTTTAGGTGTAAGATTAGGTTATTTATTTGAGATATTTCTGGTTTCTTGAGGTAGGATTGTACTACTCTAAACTTCCCTTTTAGAACTGCTTATCCTGCATCCCATAGGTTTTGGGTCATCGTGTTTTCATTGTCATTTTTTTTTAAAGTATTTTATGATTTCCTCTTTGATTTCTTCAGTGATCTCTTTGTTATTTAATAGTATATTGTTTAGCCTCCATGTGTTTTTATTTTTTACAGTTTTGGTTCCTGTAATTGATATCTAGTCTCATAGCGTTTTTGTCAGAAAAAATACTTGATACAAATTCAATTTTCTTAAATTTACCAAGGCTTGATTTGTGATGCAAGGTGTGGTCTATCCTGGAGAATGTTCCATGATCACTTGAGAAGAAAGTTTATTCTGTTGTTTTTGGATGGAATGTCCTATAAATATCAATTAAGTCCATCTTGTTTAATGTGTTATTTGAAGCTTGTGTTTCCTTATTTATTTTCATTTTGGATGACCTATCCATTGGTGAAAGTGGGGTGTTAACGTCCCGTACTACTATTGTGTTACTGTCGATTTCCCCTTTTTTGGCTGTTAGCATTTGCCTTGCATTTGCCTTATGTATTGAGGTGCTCCTATGTTGGGTGCACAAATATTTACAATTGTTATATCTTCTTCTTGGATTGATCCCTTGATCACTATGTAGTGTCCTTCTTTGTCTCTTGTAATAGTCTTTACTTTAAAGTCTCTTTTGTCTGATATTAGAGTTGCTACTCCAGCTTTCTTTTGATTTCCATTTGCATGGAATATCTTTTTCTATCCCCTCACTTTCAGTCTGTATGTGTCCCTAGGTCTGAAGTGGCTGTCTCGTACACAGCATATATACGGGTCTTGTTTTTGTATCCATTCAGGCAGTCTATGTCTTTTGGTTGGAGCATTTAATCCATTTACACTTAAGGTAATTATCGATATGTATGTTCCTATTACCATTTTCTTAATTGTTTGGGGTTTGTTATTGTAGTCTTGTCCCTGTCTTGTGTTTCCTGCCTAGAGAAGTTCCTTTAGCTTTTCTGTAAAGCTGATTTGGTGGTGCTGAATTCTCTTAGGTTTTCTTGTCCGTAAGGTTTTAATTTCTCCGTCGAATCTGAATGAGATCCTTGCTGGATATAGTAATCTTGATTGTAGGTTTTTCCCTTTCATCACTTTATGTATGTCCTGCCACTCCCTTCTGGCTTGCAGTTTCTGCTGAAAGATCAGCTGTTAACTTTATGGGGATTGCTTTGTATGTTATTTGTTGCTTTTCCCATTCTGCTTTTAATATTTTTTCTTTGTATTTAATTTTTGATAGTTTTGATTAATATGTGTCTTGGCATGTTTCTCCTTGGATTTATGCTGTATGGGACTCTGTGCTTCCTGGACTTGACTGACTGTTTCCTTTCCCATGTTAGGGAAGTTTTCAACTATAATCTCTTCAAATATTTTCTCAGACCCTTTCTTTTCCTCTTCTTCTTCTGGGACCCCTATAATTCGAATGTTGGTGCGTTTAATGTTGTCTCAGAGGTCTCGGGGACTGTCCTCAATTCTTTTCATTCTTTTTTCTTTATTCTGCTCTGTGGTAGTTATTTCCACTCTTTTATCTTCAAGGTCAATTATCTGTTCTTCTGCCTCAGTTATTCTGCTATTGATTCCTTCTAGAGAATTTTAAATTTCATTTATTGTGTTATTCATCGTTGTTTGTTTGGTCTTTAGTTCTTCCAGGTGCTTGTTAAACGTTTCTTGTATTTTCTCCATTCTGTTTCCAAGATTTTGGATCATCTTTACTATAGTTACTCTGAATTCTTTTTCTTGTTTCCTCTTCATTCGTTTGGTCTGGTGGGTTTTTACTTTGCTTCTTCATCTGCTGTGTATTTATCTGTCTTTTCATTTTGCTTAACTTACTGTGTTTGGGGTCTCCTTTTTGTAGGCTGCAAGTTCATAGTTCCTGTTGTTTTTGGTGTCTGCCCCCAGTGGGTAAGGTTGGTTCATTGGGCTTTGTAGGCTTCCTGGTGGAGGGAAAGGGAGCCTGTGTTCTGGTGTATGAGGATGGATTTTGTCTTTCTGGTGGGCAGGAGCACGTTTGGTGATGTGTTTTGGGTTGTCTGTGAACTTATTATGATTGTCAGCAGCCTCTCTGCTAATGGGTGGGATTGTGTTCCTGTCTTGCGAGTTGTTTGGTATGGGGTGTCCAGCACTGGAGCTTGCTGGTCATTGAGTGGAGCTGGGTCTTAGCATTGAGACGGAGATCTCTGAGAGAGCTCTCGCCAATTGATATTACATGAGGCTGGGATGCCTCTGGTGGTCCAATGTCCTGAACTCGGCTCTCCAACCTCTGAGGCTCAGGCCTGACATCAGGCCAGAGCACCAGGACCTTGTCAACCACACGGCTCAGAAAAAAAGGGAGAAAAAAAGAAAGAAAGAAAATAATTAACAATAATAAATAAATAAAATAAAATAGAATAAAATAAAAAATAATAATAAAATTGAAAAATAAGAAAATAATTAAAATTAAAAAATAAGAAAGTAATTAAAAAGAAAAAGAAGAGAGCAACCAAACCAATAGACAAATCTACCAATGATAACAAGCACTAAAATCTATACTAAGATAAACATAAAAATCAGAAACAAGTCAGTCACCGATAGGAATCCCCAAGTCTACTGTTGCTCCCAAAGTCCACTGCCTCAATTTTGAGTTGATTTGTTGTCTTTTCAGGTATTCCACAGATGCAGGGTTCCTCAAGTTGACTCTGGGGATTTAATCATGCCACATGGAGAAACTTCCCTTTCTCTTCTTTGTTCGCACAGCTCCCGGGGTTCAGCTTTGGTTTTTGCCCCTCCTCTTTTGGGAAGTCTGAGGTCTTCTGCCAGCGTTCAGTAGGTGTTCTGTGGGAGTTGTCCCACACGTAGATGTATTTTTGATGAATTTGTGGGGAGGAAGGTGATCTCTACATCTTACTTCTCTGCCATCTTGAAGGTCTGTTTTATCTGACAGTCCAGCAGGTCCATGTTAGTTGCCGGCAACGTGCTCCTGTATGTATCCCACATAGTCTGTGTTAAGAAGAGCCTTATTGGAAGAAATTCAGCATAGTGAGGAAGGACACAGGCTCTGGGATCAAATCCTGACTCAGCCAGTTGTGCTTTGTGTCACCTTGGACAGATAACTCACTCCCTTGGCCTCCATTTTCTCATCTCCCTGCGTGCATCCTTTTCTCCACCCCTGTGATGCTCCAGGGTCTTCAGAACCCTGATCAGCAGCCTTCTGAGTAGCTGACTGGCCTCCTGCTCCCTGGAGAGCTTCACCACAAACAGCTCACCACTCTCAACTCTCACCATATTTTCTGTAGCCCTATGGAACTTTGCGCTTGACAAGAAAAGTCCCGTCCTTAATGATAATTCCTACCTTTGTATTTGCAGTCTGAATAAAATATATCTTAAAGATCAAAAAACAAAACAAGTTTCTCAATGGTTGTACTTCCAAATCCTTTGGGTGTAGTTTTTACATTTTTGTTTTGCTTCAGCTCTCAAAATTTATGCCAATATTCATGCCTCAGAATCCATTTAAAAAATGTTTCTCATTTATGTAAACCATAATGCTGACATGGAGAGAAAACTAGAAATGTAATGCATAATTTTGGTAAGCTTTTGGCTTCTTTCTCACACAATATCTTTTTTGCATATGTTGATGAGTATGGTCATCGGTTTAGAGGTAACCAAGAGAATATGCCTTATGCATATTTTGTCATCAGAAATTTGTTTTGAGTAGTGAAATTAAATTAACGGGCAGGAAAATGCATGTTTGCTTGTGGATTTCTTTTATAACCTGTAGGTATGCTCCTTTCCTTATTGCTTTCCAGGTTAGGGAAGCAAAGATCCATTGATCTTTCCTGCTGCAGTATTCCGTACCCTCCCCAGTTCTTGCATAGCTGTGGTCAGATTGGAGCCTGCAGCAATCTTGAGTGTGTGTACAAAACCTCACGCACGTCCATTCATCCCACAAATACTCTGGGTGCTCAGTGTCTGCCCAGCACTGAAGGCACTGAGAGCAAGACCCCACCCAGCATCTTTATGGGGCTTAACTGTTAGTTGGAGGAGGAGGGGGGAATAAGCACAGATGAACAAACATTGGCTGGTGAGAGAGCCAGTGTGTGTAGAACTTGGGGAAGAATCTATCAGACAGAAGGAGCAGGAGGGCTAATTCCCAGAGGTGGAAATGGTCTTGTGCATTTTAGACGGAAAACAATGGGCCAGTGAACCTGGGAAGGTGAGAAAGTTGTGGTTTGTAGTGGAGTCTAGTGCACGTCCTGCTTTGGGGAGCCTTGATTTCATGGCAAGGAGTTTAGATTTTGTTCTAAGTACTATGGAGAAGTATCAGAGGGATTTAAGGAAGTGAGTTATATGACTCCATTTGAAAAAGTGTTTTTAAATGGTAATTCGGCTAAGGAGAACTTCCAGCTTCCAGAAAGCAGTGGCCAGTGGCTCTGCTTCAGTGGGAGAGAGTGGACCCACAGAATTGCCTTCAATCCCATTGTATGCAATGCTTTGGGTGAACTGGTGATATAAAGGAATTATAAAACTACTCATTAAATTTGAAAGTGATAAAAAATCAAATTGGCTTATATTTCCTTTAGAGATTTCCTAAAGTCATTTTGCATTCTGTTCCTGTTGGGAAAAATGGTCCCTCAAAAGCAAGATGAAGTCAATTAGGGACCAGTATAAGGAGAAGTTTGATAAAGTCTAGAGAGCATGTTTAAATGTGAGGGAAAATGCAATTACAAAATAAAAAGAGCTAGCAATGCAATCCAGATACAAAAGAGTGTGTGTGTGTGTGTGTGTGTGTGTGTGTGTGTGTGTGTGTGAGAGAGAGAGAGAGAGAGAGAGAGAGAGAGAGAGAGAGAGAGAGAGAGAAATATTTGCTAGGAGAATAAAAGCTAGTTTGTACACAGCAAAGTGCCTATTGAGTTATCTCTTTTATGAGTGTTCTCTGCTTTTTATAGTATTTTTGTTGCTACCAGGAGAAATGCAAAGGCTTTGAGTCTAAAGATAATAACATATCATTTTTTACGGGACACTAAGTGTTTTACTCATATCCAGCAATAGGCTTGGAAAAATTCTATACAGCAATAATTCAAAAAAATTATAATTTTGTTGATTTTCCTTTTGTCCTCATTCCTGGTTTGTTGAACAAATTAAGTTTATTTCTTCTGGCAGTAATTTGTCAGCTTTCATCACTTTTTAGAAGATTGGTTTTATGTGAACTCCAGTGACTTTAGAACTATCATTCTTGTACTTTATACAACCAATTACCTCAATATTAGGTAGTATTTACTTAATTAGAATTATAATAAAATGATGAAAAATAAAACATTTATGTGTTTAGAAGTAGTATGTTTTTCTAAATGGAGTAGACTGTATTTATTATGCCATAAAAGGTTTTGACATCATTGTAAATAACAGTGACTTAGTAATTAACTGCTCTTGTATAGCCTGTAGAGAAAAATAAAAATGAGAGGAAAGGAGTGATCACCTTGGTGATTTGTAACCCAATAATTTATTGGAGTTTGGTAAGATTACAAATTAACATTGTGTTTCCAGTTATTTGCAGACAGAGACTCTTGTCAAAACCATGCAAATCCCGGGGGTGATGGTGGGGTATTTAAATATCATGTCCAAGCCTGATGATATAGGCAAGTCGAATATGAATTGGAGCAGGCAGGCATCATTTAGGAGATTGATGCAATCTCCTAAACTCAGGTTTGCTTGACAATATACTTCTGAGGTTAGGAATAATGCCTTCCTATCGATAAGTCCTGTTGGCTGACTACTAAACTGGACATATTTCTGCTTGGGAGATTGATAAGAATTAGAATTTCAAACACAGAGTTTACCTGATATTTACTTTTGAAATAGTACAAATATGACTTACCACCTCTGGTCTTAATAATGGATTGACTTTCATTTCTAAAATATTTCTAACTTCTCAAATATCTAAAAGATTGAACAACGCTCACTTCTTGCTGCCCTGGTATATATTTGAATTTATTATTTTTACTTCAAATGGACATTTTTATTTTTGGTTTTTGTTTTGTTTTTTGATTGACTTTTTAAAATACTTGAACATGTAATGGTATTATCTTCTTCTTACACTTACCTTCTCTCTCTCTCTCTCCACATATATACACATACACACACACATATATGGCATGTGTTAATTATTAAATATATCAATTAGTTTAGAACACCATAGATCATCATGTAGCATGATCGCTAGTGTTATATTAAAAGACTATTTAAATCAAATTAAGTATGTAAAAGACATACAGGGCTCATCTAATTTCAGTTCTAATCAATGAATTGCTAGCCCTTTCTTTGATTCCTCTCTAAGATTAAACGCCCTTCATTGTAGCTGCTTTGATTATTCGTTCTATATTTTCCCAAATTTCTACTGATTTGAGTAATTCCATGAATAGGGGAATAAAAGCCTTTGCACATTTTCTGACACCTTCCATCAGTCCTGTTTCTAGAATGTCACATGAAAAAGTACCATAGCTAGTCACTCATGTAAGGTATAGATTTCAACTAATTTGGTCCAGTGAAAAAGCTGGGACTATATATTTATTTTGTAGTATAAATCTGAGAACAAGATTTAGTTTAAAAGAGAACTAGAATATAAATGTGTTAAATACACATATCGGCGCATAAAATTTACATTGATATATTTTCATTATGAGAATATTAATCATTAACTAATATGCATATAGCATTGAGTTCTTCTGATTGTAATTATTGTAATTTTCAGCAAAGTTTTCACCATTCATCACAAGATACAAATGAACCTAACAAATAATACAAATCTGAATATTTCATCAAACCCATTTTCTTATCTCTTTTGGTCACTGAATTACTGAGCAGACAACTATCACTTTCAATTTGAAAGTCATGACAACTTTAAAAATTTGATAAACATTTTTTACATGTTGATTCACTAAAATTAAAAAAAAGACATTATTTAGAAAAATGTCCCTTTGATTTACATAAGACAAGAGAGCTCTCTTGATTTTTCTGACAAACTTATTAAAAACAAAAATTCAGTAACCTTCAGTAGACATTCAGCAGGACTTGACAAAGTTTTGATTGAGGAAAGATTGATTCTCTAAAGTTTGAGTGGTCAGACATGCACTGAATTTGCTGCGGTTCATTGCTATATCCCAGAAAGGATTTCTAGCCATTCTCACCTAATGAGCTTATTAGTAAAAGGCTGAAAGGATCACAGATTGTCTATCAAGGAAGATTGTCAGTCACAAGCTGTTAGCAACTCTGCTGTGATTTACACACCATGAGTAAAGAACAGAATGGTGCTAAAATGCTGCTTACTATGTCCCGCAGCTTGTGCAGTAACACAAATAAAATATGTGGAGCAAAGGTTTAAAGGGAAAAAAATAAGTTCTGAAGAAGAAAATCAGAGGAAATTAGACAGAAGAGTGCTTTACCACCTCCCATTGCCTTTAGTGGTAATTATAATGCAGAGGAGAAATCAAGGCACCTGCAGCAATAATAGCCATAGTCCAAAATGATGCTATTAAACTCCTGTTGAAGAAAAAAAATAAAGAAACCCCAAAACTAAAAGTCTACTTGACTGCTGTTAGCAACAGGCAGAATTGACTTTTGTCCTGGGAGATATACTTTTTTCTGTTTCAAACAGATATTTGGAATTCTGCTCCATTCCACAACCCTTTGTTTATACCTTAGTTTAGCTTTAAAGTCAGTATTTGGTAATCAGTGCAGTCTGTATATCTCATTTGTAGTTAGATAAGTATCTCTGAACTAAATGAATTTGTTGATGAAAACTTCTGAATTTGATTTAAAAATAGGCAATTCTAAGTTGTATGTATTTGGTAATTCTTTCATATTCTAATTCACATTGTTATACAACTAATATAATTATATTTATATATTTTTCTTTCCGGACAATTGATTAGGGACAATATCTAAAACCCCTATTTAAAGTGGATGAGGATTGAATTTCATTGCCAATGCTTATTTATTGTAGGTAAAGTGGTTTTGAATTCTTTTGTTTTGTTTTAAAAAGGTTTATAGAATCCCTCTTTAATAAATAAACACATTTCTTTGTTCTTTACACCTACACTACTGAATTAGTTGATCTTCCATCCTGACACAGCTTACTACGTATAATCTCTTCTAATAATCATCACTGGGGCTGATGGAGTTAAATTGACTGTCTTATGATCCATTCACATCCTTACCAGGCGATACTATCAAGGGAAAGAAAGTAAAGCAGGCACTGGTCTAAATTTCCTTGCTAACATGATATATGGAACTCTAGGCAAATAGACTAATGATATTTGGTAGAAAAATGGTCCTTATTACAGAATGTTCTTAATAGGATGTCCCTAATAAAAGATGGCTTAAATTCAGAATCTATGAAGTTGAGAGACATGATTCCCTGGGAAAAGAGTGTATGAGCTGGGGTATGAAATGGAGGTATATAATAGACTAAATATTTCTGGTGTGTGATAAGAACCCACTTAACTCATTTGGAGACTTCATATACTCTGGGCCAGAGGACATGTATTAGATGCTGGAGGAAAGGACCAAGGGAGCTGTCCTCAATGTCTAGATTCCAACCTGCTTTTCCTGAAGTCTTTAGAACTCATAACTTTGAAATTATTATTGAATCGTAATCTTATTTGTGTGATTTCTGTTAAGTCTGATTTGTTTGAGTGGACAATCAGGTTATTCATGTTAAGTCAATGCTAAAACACTACTTTTATTATGTCACATGCTTGGCAAAAGCAAAGAATGAAATTCTGTAGTTCCACAACACCTGTTGTAATGTTTTTGGAAGTCTTTCCACCACTATTCTCCTAAGTCAATCTTCTAGTCGCACGAAACTTGCTACTCACAGTCCTACAAAGCGCTTCAAATATTCCCATCCCTGCACTTTTGTTGATATTCTCCCCCCCAAGGTGTGGCTATAACCTACTTCCTTCCTAACAATTACAGTTGAAAAGTGATCTCTTTACTAAACTGGATTCCTACAACCTCCTTAATCACCCCATACTCCACCACACACCCTTACATCCCCCCAAAAAAATCAATGTTTCTTTAAATTTAAAATGGGAAGCAAAAAAATTAATAAAATACAGCTAAATTTCATTAGGAAATTTGTGTAGAAAAACTCATGAAGATAAAGTGCATGAGCTTGACTATATAAAAATTTTAAATTTCTGTTGAAGAGGACAAATAAGGCCCCAGGAAAATAGATTAGTAAAAAAATTTGTGAGATATGTAGAGAGAGAGAGAGAGAAATATTTGCTAGGAGAATAAAAGCTATAATATTTCTGACAAGGAATATAGGGTTCAAGATTCACGGACTTATTTTTTTCTGTGTACTGCTTTAGGTCAGGCTTATTTATCTTACTTCTAGAGGGATGCTGAAAAAGAAATAGAAGGAATTCAGAAGAGCATGCCAAAGAGAGTGAGGGTTGCCTTGGCGTCAGTCTGTGGGGCTACTTAGACAAAGGGAAATCAGCAAAGATTTCAGCTGGATACAGGGAATAACTTCTGCGTTCAACGTGAAAACCACTTCCACCGGGCTATAAAAAATTTATGACCTCTTCAGCCCTAGAAATCTTGAAGAGGAGATTCCAGGTGTAGATAATTATAATCCTGGACTCAGGGATCTGGGCCAACACTTCTTGAGGTACTTTCCAGCTTTTTGATTCTGTTTCAAGGAAGAAAACCTCTAATGTATCATTCTTCAAATTGCGTACAATAATCCACTTTACATATTTAAATTTTAATTGCAAACCTCCTGGAGTTACAGCCTTTCATTCTCAGGGACAATGTCACCTTTGTGTTCAGAGTCATATTCTTTGGTTTCAAAACAAAGGTAGATTTTTGAACCTTGAAATTTCTGTTTAAAATCTTCAGGCCTCCGCCATTTTTTTTTTTTTTTTCCCCCAGATCATCCCCAGGAACAAAGTGCAGTGTTTCCTCTCTGATTCTTGCGAGTAATTTAGCTCACAAAATGCCAGCTGCAGAAGGATCTCCCTCCTGGGCTCAGGCCTGCCGGGAATAATGAACACAATGTAGCCGGGGCCCAGCCGCAGAGCCAGCATCGGGACCCTTCGAACCCACACAGCGCTGGTTCTTTTTGCCTTACAGCTCTCAAGTTGTGCTGCATAACTTTAGGTTTGGGGAGGGACAGAGGCGAGGGGAAGCAAAGGAAAGAGGAGTTGAAAATGGATTATGGTTGGCGAGGTCGAGGCCCTGGCTATTCTCAGATTTCCCGTTTCCCTCTGATCTGTATTCTCCGTGGGTTCTGGTGGGATGGCCCCGCCAGGCTATTCATGTTGCAGGCAGCTGGGTCTTTGTGCATTCTCCTCTACTGCTGCCACTTTCTTTTTTTTTTGGAGTGGAGTTATTTAACTGTACAGTCTACCGCATACCATTAGGATGCTTGTTGGAGCTGTTCAGAGTATCAGAGGCTGTGTCTGATTTTGCAGCAGAGACGATGGCTTATCTTGCCTGTCTTCCCCTGCCTAACATGATGGGATCCTAAGGTGGCTTTGGCTTGTCAGCAAACATTTAGTTAATTAATAGTCATTGAAAACTTACTCTGTACTTAGAATTGCAGTGAAAGGAATCAAACTAGGTGTTGTGAGTGAGTAAAGCAATTAATAGTCAAGTAGGAGGCATGAGGTGAGTGCCCAGATAAGTTGAGAGTGCTTCCGATACTCGTATGTGTAACGGAAACCCCTGGAGGGCAGATTTCTGGACCTTCTTTCCAAAGATTTTGATTCAGGCACTCAGCTTACTGGTGGGAACAAGAGCCTGCACTTTAGATTTCATGTGTAATTTACATGAAAGTGGCGCCTGGACGTGCTTTGAGGTTGAGGACCTGAACCAGAGAGGAGGGTGTGGACAGAGCAACATAAGTGACGTAAATGGAGACGCAGTAGGGAAGTGGGAGATGTGGGGAAATGGTGTGTGTGGTCAGCTGGCACTGGCGGGGTTAGACTGGGTTTGCCACACAGCTGACCAGGAGGCTGACACCTAAGCAGAGATTGGGCTCTATCATTTTCGCATCAGATGTGCACACTTCAGACAGCATGGTGTATAGTGTCGTGTCCTACAGGAAGCGCTTGTCCTCTTTTGGGTTGACTCACTTCCGGGTCTACTCGCCAAAGGCCTCAAAGCCTTCATGAAATGGTGATCTGATGATGATAAAAATCATAAAAAAATACGAGTACTACAGAAATAGATGCTAGTAAAAAGCTAATGTTTATGAGTACAATAAGTAAGCATTCACCTATGTACTTTTCCTGGTACTGAGCCATTTAGTCCTCAGGACGACTCAACGGATCAAGTGCCATCTGTAGCCCCATTTCACAGATGAGCTAGTTGAGGCACAGGGAGGCTCAGCCTGCCCCAGGGTCCCCAGTGAGTCACGACAGAGCCTGGATTTGAATTTCCTCACTCTGGCTCCACAGCCTGTGCTCATTCCCACTAGAGTCCACCGCTTCTCAGTGACCAAAGACAGCTCTTAAAACTGGTTGGCTGTTTGTGTCATGTGCATTTAAGCAAGTCTCTCTTCTGCAGGTTTCAGTTTCTGCCTCTTTCATAGGCCTTAACCTGGGTCATTATATATAAAGCATCCTCTTACCTAAGAGTCAAGGATTTGCCTTGTTTAATTGAATTAGAATCTTATCTTTGCTTCTAAAAACCAGAAGGATGAGGAGAGTGTACTAACAGCATCATAATTTCATCCCAGATATACTGCTTGGATCCTCAAATTTGGTTTTCTTTAAAAAAGAAAGGACAGTCTACGGTGAGAAGTCATATGCCTTGTAACAAATATATATGGAACAAACCATGAAATGTCCAAGGAGTTCCTGTACAGCCATGTGGACCCTGTACAACATCCATTCCATGGAGATGGTCTCCAGCTACGTGGTGCTTACAGTTTTAAAGCAAAATAGCAGCAATGCTGTAACAAATAAACTGACACATAGCTGGAGGTTTGGGACATCTTACAACATTTATCTTTTATTTAAAACTTTTTATGAAGTTTGTGATTAGTGGTCATTTCTAAGAAGGGGAATGACATGCAAGAGAAATACCAAGGGAATATGTGTGGGGAAAGAGATGAGAAGGAAAAGCAGGAAAATTAGAAGTTATTTCCATAGGGCTCCTGTTTGGGTCTGGGTCTGTCTGCCTTTACTCTGGATTTACCTGGTTGTCTCCCTCTACACCCTCTCAGCATCGCTGGGCCGAGCCAGGGTCCTAAGCTAGGTCTTGAGGGATGGTCTCCAGAGGGGATGCTCCTTTTGGCCACCAGGCAGTCTTTGGGAGTTGCTGGCGAATAGGGCTGGTTAAGCATGTGATGTCTCTTTCCAGTCCCCTCCCTTTGCATTCCCTTATTGTTTAGGCCGAGGGTGCCCTTGCCTTCATTCTGCAGCTTGGTAGCTGTCCAGCTGTCCCGTCCCTTCACCCTTCCCTGTGGGCCCCACCCGCATCTCACCTGGGCCTGCTCTCCAAGTGATGCTCCCGTTCCCAAATCTCACCTCCTCCTGAGTGAGGCACTTGGCCTGGCATCTAAGGCCCTTGCTGTCTTCTTCCCAGTTGTGAGGGCAGAAACCATCAAACAGACTAGTCTCTAAGAAGGAGTTAATGATTCATAAACCGTGACCATTTTTGCTTTACTCCCTTTGGATTCCTGTGTTTAGGTGCGCCAGTCCTAGTCCCTTAGCTCTCGGAAAGGATGTGGTTGATTTAGTTTTATGGGACAGAGAGGAGAGTTTCTGAGCTGAAGGCGTAGCAGGAAATCCTCAGCTTCCTCAACTCCTACCATTTCATGCACATATGAAATGGCCAGTCTTAGAAGTGGATTCCAGCAACCCCACTTATCTAATGAGACCTCCTGATTTGAATTTAAATATATTAAAATTAGCATCATATGTGTCTATTTTCTGTACTTATATTTTGTGTTTATTTGATCAGTTGTGTATCTCATTAGAAATACAGTTATGTTTTCTCACTTTAGCTAAAGGCCCATTGTTTTTACACACTAACAGAAGGGAGAAACATTGATTATATTGTCATCCTCATCTAATGCATTTGCAGCCCTTTCTTGGTGTAGGTCATTTTGGACATTGTGTGAGCTCAGTTATGCCACTTATAGAGACTTTCTCCTTGCAAAATAAGTTTCTGATTTAGATATGAAGACAGAATACAAATAAAACAAGAAATAGTGATATATGAAATAAGATTCGGGCCCATGATCTTTCTGGGTGATTTTCCTCTAAATTCAGAGTGGATGATATTTAATTCTAATTTATTTTCTCTTCCTTCTTTCTCAGAGTTCCCTGTAAACAAATCAAAGCACAGTCACTTCTGCTTGTGTCTCCAAATGGGGGAGGGTGAAAGTTGGTATGAGCTAACATCTGTTAGCTCATATCAACAAGCTTTTATTTTTCTGCAATCAACAAGCTTTTATTTTTCTGCAATTTTTATTCTCTGTTGATTTGTAAATTTTCTTTCTCCTTCCTTCCCTTCCCCCTTCCCTTCTCCCTTCCTTTCTTCCTGATTTGCTCCTCTCATTTTTTTCTTCATCCACAAGAATATATTGCACACCCTCAAGACGTTCCAGGCTATGGATAGGGACACAAAGATGAACAGTGGTTTGGATGCTTTGGGTTGAAATAACAGGAAACCTAATTCGCATTGACTTAAATCATTAACACTTATTTGCTTTTGAATCTGCAGATTCCAGTAGGAGGGAAGAGGGCAGGAGATGTTAGAGAGGGAACAAAAGTGTCCACTACAAAAAATTTCTCCAGGCCTAATGACCTTGAGGGAGACACATATACTCTGCAGGGTAGGGCAATGGTGGTTGAGGAAAAGGCAGTGTCCTTGGGTCACAAGGCAAGGGCTGCTTTTCCTCCTGTGTTATGGCCCAGCCCATTCCCTTGAATTCTTATGGAGGATGTTTCTGTGTAGCAGCCCATTAGTCCAGTTTAGAGTAGAGAAAGAGAGGCAGGGTTTCAGAAGAGGCAATGGGTTCAAGCTTATGAAATTTGAGATGGCTGTGGGACCACCAGTGCCAACACCCAAAGGGCATCTCGTTAAATGGATCTGGAGCTTCATGGATGTCTTGAGGATGTTCTCAAGGAGAATGGGGCCGGGAGAAGAGGAAGGAGTGAGATAGGCATGCCCACACCCACACACAAACTTACACATACAATCGTGCTTTTTTTTTTTTTTTTTTTTTTTTTTTGACTGCAGACCTTATTTATTCGATGACTTTTCTTTGGCAGAATCCGGTACGGTGTTCACAGTTTATATGCACACACGCTTCAGGGCTTAAGTCCACGATTCAGACATCTCAACATCCTGTGCAGCAGAAGGTCTCATGCTGAATTCATTGAATCTAAGACACTTCCAGTTTTACCACCATAAAAGAAAAATGCTGTCCCTGATCATTTTATGATGCCATCGATGCTAACACACGTCTCATTCTTAGGGTTGTTAGAACATGAAACACAATGGCCACCTTAGACTTGGTGAAATATGTAAGCACCAATAGCAATAACACGTTGAGCGTGACTGGGCAGACCAAGCACGGTTCTGAGCGCTTTTCGTGATTAACCCATTTAATCTCCACAAGTACCTGGTGAGTAGGGACTATTATGTAATCACGCAGTTTAACGATGGTAGAGAGAAAGAAGGATCACTGGGAAAGGAGCATCAGGAAAACCAGAGGATGCTCTCCTCCCCACAGGGCACTGAATCACGCCTCATCCTTCTTCTTCCCTCTTCATCCTACGCACATCGCCCACTCTCCTAACCATCCTGTTCAACTCTCAGAAGTATGAGGAGGAAAAATGGATATAACTCTAGGGACGGCTGAAGCCCCTGTACATTGTTTTAGGATCGGTCTCTGTATGTGTGTTCAAGATACAGGCTACTTACGCTGCTGCTGTGGTACCTAGTGTGGAGGGATTTCATTTATGGTTTTAATGTAAACTTTTTGGCCGTGAGTCCTAACTTACGACTTTGAATTCTACACTTTAGTCTTCCCCCTTGATAGCAGTGGTGACTTCAACAAAGTTCTTCATCCTTCGTGAGCTCACTTTTGTTATATGATGACTGAAATCATTTCATCCTGGGAAGTGTCTTTATTTCAGCTGACAAAAGTGTTTAGAATGTAGATTATCGTTCTGCCTGGATGCTTGTTGAGTAGGATGGCAGACTTCTTTAGGAGGTTAATCTTTCCCATGATTGATTTGGCCCATTGAGGGGTTCTCTGGGGATCCTTATACCATCAAACTATTTATTTCCTGCTGCCCCACACACTGTGAGGGCTGTGGCTGAAAATGACCATTTTACTCTAGGGAACCAGATTTGACATTAAAGCTTAACCTTCGTATAATGTCAAAGATGATATCGTCCTGTATTTCCAAATTTGTCATGTCACTGCCTACTTTACTTCTTGCCTTTAAAAACTCTTCGGAAATCAGCGAAGACTCATCAGCGAAAAGTGGGAAAATAATCTAAACGAAAGAAATTATAATATTTTTGCTCTACAATACTATGGAAAACATGCAGTCATTAAAAATTTTGTTGTAGAAATTATGCTGATGAGGAACATGTTCATAATGTATTAAATGAATTTAAAAAGCTGGTTGCAAAGTGTTATTAGATCCTATTTTTGTAAAATAAAATAAAAATAAAATAATTATATGCAAATATTCATAATAGAAGGATCACACTAAAATATGAACAGAAATGACCCCTGGATAGTCAGATTATAGGTAGAACTTTTGATTTTCTTATTTTTTGCTTTTTTTGCGTTTTATAAATTTTCAACAATGAACATATATTACTTTTGTAATTAGTTTTTAAAAGTAATTATTGAAGAAAAAAATTCCTTGGATGAGGAGGTTGCCTGGAAAGTTATCTGTAAGACACTACATTCTCCATAGGGCATTTGGCAAAAAGCTCTCCCGAAGTCACCAACTTAGACATTTGTTTCTTCTTTCTGCCCAAATCAAAATTTCCATTGCTTCAGGAAAAGTGACATTTTTCCATCTAACTTGTGACTTGTCTGGTGGCAGACTAGTCTGGTCTGTTCAGCATAATAAGTGTAATCCTACTCTTATATGTTTGCAAGGATGGGGTACTGGTTTCCTCAGAGTTACTTGGTGGCAACCTTAGTATAATACTTACAAGAGCAGAAATTTATTCTCACACATATCTGGAGGATCACTGGGCAGAAATCTCCATGTCGGCAATTCCACGCTCCCTCTGGACACTCTAAGGGAGAGCCTGTTCCTTGCCTCTTCCAGTTTATGGTGGCTGCGGGCGCTACCTGGCTTGTGGCCACATCACTCCAATCTCTATCTCTGGCCACACTGCCTTCTCCTCTTCTGCCTGTATCAAATCTCTCTCTGCCTTTCCCTTATAAGGACATATGTGATCAGAATTAAAGTCCACCAGACAATCCAGGATAATCCCCTCATCTCAAGATCCTCAATTTATCCAAATCTGGAAAGACCCTTTTTCCTTATAACATTTACAGGCTCCAGAGATTAGGACCTAATATCTTTGGGTGGCCATCATTTCATTTACTGTAGGTTCTACCCTTATAAATGGGTAGTTCTAGAAGTGTAAGAACTTTCAGGCAAAAATATAACGTTCATAGTTAATAAGTTGTTTAGGTTAAGTTTATTATTTCTTGAGTCTAAGAAAATTCTTTCACTGGAATTCAGAAAACTACTTAAAAAAATAGAAAAATGAGGAAGGTTGCTCCTATGTTGAGCCACATTTCTTTGTCTTATTTACTTATCAATATTTCTGAAAAAGAAGAGATATGTTAACATTTTAAATGGGGTCAGCTTTCTCACACAAAGTTGTGAGCATTTGTAGCTCATTATGGTTCAGTGTAGTGAGCATATTAAACACTGTTTGTAAAAAAAGTCCACAATTCTGCCACAGGGAGTGAGAATAATGTTTTCTCCCCATTCCCAACAAAGCTTAAAGGATAATTTTGAAGATGGTTCGGAAGCTATCATCAGTGTAATGTGTGTGCCTGAGAGAAGTATCTTGTTACGAAGTTGTTTTTTCTCTCATGATTTCCTCATTAGACAGTTTGTCTTTGAAACAATTTGTTGGTTTAGTTCTGAAAATTTAATCATTATGTGAATTTAGGGTTCATTTATTCAGAAAACATTTTAATTATTCTGCATGTTTTCCTGGATTAATTCTGCGGATAAAATATAGTTCCTCTGTGGTAGACTTGATCTGTTAGGCAACCTACAGAAACACCACACAGAAAACCAATTAAGTTGGCAAAAACTCATTAATAATATGCCTTATGGTTTGTTTGCAGCAGAGATTGTACTACTTGTTAGAGATGGTTACAAGGTTATTATAACTTCCAAACTAAAATCTGCTTTATGTAAATATAATGCTTGAATACAATCAGTTAATGTTTAAAAGACGTTTTCAATTATATATATATATATTTTTTCTACTTATCATTCTTATATCATTTTTTTCCCAGTGTTCTATTTACCTTTTACATTAGAGGCAATGAGGAAGTGAAATGTTACAGCAACACTTTGACTGATACTCTAGGGCTAGTTTAATTTATTCTTTGTTAAATGAAAAAATGAGCATTAAATAAGGACGCATTAGACGATATAGACTGTGATTATAATCTCATACAAGCCTGAACTTATTTTTGCAGGTGATTTTTTAGCCTCAAATTTTTTTTATCAAAGCAATATCTGCATGGATAAAAGCTTTAAATAATAATGAAAAATGAAACATAAACTATATCTCTCCCTCACACCCTAGCCCTGCTTGAAAGGGAAATTATAATTATTTCAACAGTTTCTTCTTATATTTACTTTCATATTTTATTTTATTTTATTTTTTAAACATCTTTATTGGAGTAAAATTGCTTTACAATGTTGTGTTAGTTTCTGCTGTGTAACAAAATAAATCAGCTATATATATATACATATATCCATATCCCCTCCCTCTTAAGTCTCCCTCCCACCCTTTGTATCCCACCCCTCTAGGTGGTCACAAAGCATGGAGCTGATCTCCCTGTGCTATGCGGCTGCTTATATATATATATATATATATATATATATATAAATGCCACTCTCTCACTTTGTCCCAGCTTACACTTCCCCCTTGCTGTGTCCTCAAGTCCATTCTGTACATCTGTGTCTTTATTCCTGTCCTGCCCCTAGGTTCTTCAGAACCATTATTTTCTTTTTAGAGTCTATATATATGTGTTAGCATACGGTATTTGTTTTTTTCTTTCTGACTTACTTCACTCTGTATGACAGACTCTAGGTCCATCCACCTCACTACAGATAACTCAATTTCATTTCTTTTTATGGCTGAGTAATATTCCATTGTATATATGTGCCACATCTTCTTTATCCATTCATCTGTCAAAGGACACTTAGGTTGAGTCCATGTCCTGGCTGTTATTGTAAAGAGTGCTGCAATGAACATTGTGGTACATGACTCTTTTTGAATTATGGTTTTCTCAGGGTATATGCCCAGTAGTGGGATTGCTGGGTCATATGGTAGTTTTA